>NC_133393.1:143033505-143336535 GCF_047511655.1 Castor canadensis
CATTTCAAGTCAAACCTTTAATCACAATTTACAAGGGAGCTTTTGTGTTCCTAAATATTCATGTGTTTATGATAACTCTAACGGGAGGGGAAAATATTCAACCTAGAGATTTGACTGAGCTGTTTTTGTTGGGCTCCCAATAATCATCTTTATAATAATAGCATATTTACACCCCTCAGAATGTTGAAACCACTTGTGAAGCAATAGATTCCATTGATTTAATTTCAGAACTAAAAAGCAGCAGGCATATTAATGATTTGTATCTAGTCAGTGAAGACACTGGGGCCTACAGAGAACCAACTGGACTTGCCCTGAGTCATGGGGAATTCAAATGGAGCAGGGACAAAAGTCTCAGGTATGATTTCCAACTAAATGCCCTTTCTATTGCTGCATTCTGGCCCTTGAATGTGCTTATCATTGTTGACACAGGACTATTGTATTTGATATCAGTATTATTAATAATGGTCACTACTGTGAATTGAGGCCTTAGGTGCCTATGCATCACACTCTGTCCTGACAACAGCTTCAGGGGATAAGTGCTGTCATTATCCCTTTTCATAACTGAGAAGATCAAGTCAGGGAGAAAATTAGTAATTGATCTAGCATTTTAAGGGATAAAGACTAAAAGGAAAGAGTGCGATTTCAACCCACTTCTTTCTGAACTCAGAATTCAAGCTTTTAACTATTTCCCAGGACCTTTTTTTTTGGCAAAAAGTATGAACCCATCTTTTTAAAGATGTTGTCCTTACAAAAACAGATAGGTAGGCTAATGGAATAGCCAGGAATCAGCCCGCACAACTACAGCCATCTGATTTTCAACAAAGGTGCTAAAAACATATGTTGGAGAAAAGATAGCCTTGTTCATGAATGGTGTTGGGGAAAATGGATAGTCACATGTAGAAGACTGAAGCTATACCCCTATCTCTTACCTTGTACAAAATTAATTCAAAATGGATCATTTGAAGATCCATGTAAGCACTGTAATTTTGTAACTACCAGAGGAAAGCACAGGGAAGACCCCTGAGGACATAGCCATAGGTCCTTTCGAATAGAATTCCAGTTGCTGAGGAAGTAAGAGTAAGGACTGACAAATGAGAATGCATCAAGTTAACAAGCTTTTGCACAGCAAAGGAAACAATTACCAGAGTGAAGAGTTAGTCTCCAGAATGGGCAAAATCTGCCAGTTATTCATCTGATAAAAGATTAAGATCCAGAATATATAAAGAGCTCTAAAAACTAAGCAAGAGAACAAACAATCCAATTAACAAATGGGCAAATGAATTGAGCAGATGGTTCTCAAAAGAGGAAGTGCAAATGGCCAACAAACACATGGAGAAATGCAAATCAAAACTACCTGAGATTCCAAGTCACTCTGGTTAAAATGGTTATCCTCAGGACAACAAACAGCAATAAATGTTGGTGAGGATGTGGGGAAAAAGCAACCCTATGCACTGTTAACAGGAGTGTAAGTTAGTGTAACCACTATGGAAATTAGTATGGAGGTTCCTCAAAAACTAAAAATAGACTAGGTTCAGTGGGTCATACCTGTAATTCCAGCTACTTGGGAGGCAGAGATAGGAGAATCACAGTGAGAGCTCAGCCCAGCTCCCTCTCCCCCCAAAAAGTTTAGTGAAACACTATCTCAAAGAACAAGAGAGGTAAGGTGGCATTGTCCAGGTACTTGGGAGAGTAGGTAGGAGGATCAAGGCCCTATCTGAAAAATAGCAAGAGCAAAAAGAGCTGGAGGCCTGGCTTAAGTGGTAGAGCCTAGATGTCAATCAACTGATGAATAAAGAACATGCTGTATGTAAAGAAGAATGAAATCATGTCATTTTCAGGGAAATGGATAGAAATGGAGGTCATCATGTTAAGTGAAATAAGCCACACTGAGAAAGACAAATATCTCATGTTTTCTCTCATACGCAGAATCTAAACCTTAAAAACAAAAAGAATGACACAAATGTAAAACAGGGGAGCTGTTTGGGGGTGGGAACCAGTGGGAGGGTGGAAAGTAAAGGAGAAGATGAAGGGGGGGTAGTGAATAGGATTGAAATACTTCATATGCATGCATGAAAAGAGAATAATGGCCATGTGCTGTGGCTCACATCTGTAATTCTAGCTACTCAGGAGGCAGAGAGCAGGAGGATTGCGGTTCAAAGCCAGCTGAGGCAAATAGTTCATGAGACCCTACCTCAAAAAAACCCATCACAAAAAAAGGGCTGGTGGAGTGGCTCAAGGTGTAGGCCCTGAGTTCAAACCCCAGTGCCATAAAAGAAAAAGAGTTAAGATGAAACCCATTAAATTGTTTAAAAAGTGGGGGAAGTGGAGATAAGAAAGAATAAAAAGGGGGAGTGAGTTTGATCAAAGTATGTTTTAAGCATGTATGGATATATCACAATGAAACCTGTTTGTACAATTAATAAACACTAATAAAAAAAGAGGGAAAAAGCCTTTTGGCTTTCAGTCATTCTCCTTGATACACCTTAATCTCCTCGTCATACTTTTCCCCTGCTGGCCCACAAGCAAGTCAGTGTATAATGCTTTGAAAAGACACCCTTTGTCTTATAGTCAGTAGCCTGGTGTGTCTCTCTTACACTAAGTTCTCTTTGAGGGATGGGCAGGTGGCAAGACGGTAACTGAGGCTAAACAACTATTTCAAGAACCCCAGAGTGGCAGCCGCTAAGGACAGTTCGTGACAAGCTGGGGATGGCTGGGCAGCCACCTCTGGGAGGAACAGGAATGTGGAGCCATCTGGGGTGCCCTCCAGATCCAGACAGGCGCAACACTTCATAAATAACCTCTCACCCTGGCCACTCTGCTGCTCAAAACGGGCTTTGAGTGCATTTGGCTTGTTTTTAAAAGAGGGTGTGAGCAAAAGGCTGTCATTTAGAATTAATTGCCCAGAATCCACGTCACAGGAACAGGTGGGCCTAGATTTGAAACAAATTAAACAAGAGGCTGAGTTCAAAAGCAAATATTACAGAGTGATTATTTTGCTTTAGAAAAGGATCTGATTACCCCTGGGACTCTTTAAAGTCACAGTGCGCTCTTCATAGTTACCAGAAAGGTGTGCATTTTTGAGGCACTGATGCCCTTACTGCAATTAAAATGTAAATCTTTCCATTCAAATTTGGTTAACATGTATGACCTTTCAGGAAATGCTTGCTTTATTAAGCAAGGGAAAGATTTTGTTTTCAAATATCATCCAGTACTCAACACACTTATTAAAGCTCAAGATTTAGGTAAACACACCAAACTCTTTTGCAAGTCCATTTTATCTGCTGCTGGAAAACTCTATGCCAGTAGGTGGCACTCTAAGAATGAGATTACAGTACTGTATAGGACAGGATTAGGGCTTGAAGGAATTCAGGCTTGAAAGCCAAAATAACACTCTCTCTGGAGCATCTTCCTGGAGGCAACAGCTTTGCTCTGCATCCTTGCAGGGCTCCTTTTCCCCCACTCCAACAGTCCAACTCTGAACTGTTGTCTGAGTACAAGGAAGACTGCAATTGCATTCTTAGGATCACAGCATAGGGAGGCAAGGAAGGCTCTTATATAAGGGCTTCACTGCAGCCTTCAGTCCTGGAATCACAGGATCTGTAAACCATCTCATTGTGCTGATGAGGACATGGAGACTGAAATGGAGGACCCAGGGTTCCCTAGCTCGTTCTTAGTAGGCTTGCTCCAGTGATTTCCAGCCTTTGGAGTATGCTTGGAGGGAGGGGGCTTTGCGGAGGGTGAAGTGATACTGTCAGTGGTGTGTGGGAGACATTGGCCTGTTTTTGGCTGGTCAGGCAGAGCTCACTGACCATGAGTGGGGCAGAAGCTGTTAAGCATCTAGGATTTTCTTCCTCTGTTCTTATATTCATGATTGCTCCCCTAGCACAACATCTGACAAATGTCTGCTTCTGAATCTTCCTCTTCAAACTAATTCAGGTCTCATTTCTACTAACCAAACCTCCATTTATTTCCCTGACCACTCAGACTGGGAACCTATAGTCCCTTTCAACTAGCCCCTTCAGCATGGATTCTTGTGCTCCTGGAAACGCTCTAAGGCCTCAGGGTACAGAAACATACGAAGAGGAATGAAGGAAACAGAATAAGTAAGTCAGTTAATTATTTAGCACGTTAGCCTTAGTGCTAAGGAGACAAAATAAATAAATAAATAAAAGCATGAAAGAGGGACATAAAGTGTTAGGGACAGAATAGAAATTGTGCAAAGGAAAAATCTCATTAGGAAAGTCCCTGAGTCAGAGACAGACTTTGAGTTTTAGGAACAGCAAGGAGAACAATTGATTATTTCTAAATTCTCACCAAGTGCAGATTTGGTTTTTCTTTGTCAATGTGTCCTCCCCCCTCCCCCCCCATTCCTTCCTGTCCTCATCTCCTTAGACTGGGTTTCTAAACCTGGATTTTAACAATTCTCATCCAGCTGGTCTCTCCACCCTCAGTCTCTTTTCCAGGCTGCCCGCTGATATCAGATCTCTAAAATAAAAGGCCGCATTTGAGACAAATCTGAATGCAATGGGGTATCGTAGATTGGATATAGAAAAAGATATAAGACATTGATGAATAAATTACCCAAATCTAAATAATATGTGCAGTTTAGTTAATGGTAAAAGCCATGGTGGCTTCTTAGCTGTGATAGATGTGAGATGTTAACAGTAGAGAAACTGGGTGAGGAGTCTATGGGAGCTCTCTGTACTATCTTTGCCACTTTTCTACAGATTTAAAGTTATTTCAAAATAAGTTTAGTTTAAGAATTCTGTTTTTAATGTGTCATTCATCTGCTTTAGAATAGTGATTGGCTCCCCAGTACTTTGGGGATAAAGTAAAAACTCCTTCAGCTGGCATAGAAAGAGACTTACAGTCAGACATTGTTCAACAGGTATTTTTGGATTCTGTACAGTGTCCCAGACACTGAGCAATGAGTAACTGGTTCTGCCGCAGACAAGCGAGGGACTCGGACAAGTAAATAAGCAATTGAATGACAAAGCTACCTGCCCTGCCATTAAAGGACAGAGACAGCACACAGTGTGATGGGATCCCAGAAGAGAAGTTAGGCAAGGGATCCTGGCAGCAAGTGATGTCTGAGCTGAAACTGAGCAGATAAGAAGAAGTGAGCCAGGTGCTAGGAGCTTGGTGGGGGGGAGGGGCAGGAGAAGTTGCTGACATGCAGAAAAGGAACACTGCTCTAGAAGACCCAGCCTGAGCCCTTGAAATCCTCTTTTGTGGCCTTGCTGATTATCTCCCTGCTACACCTCTTGGGTTCCACCTCACTGTTTCCGTCCTGGCCTTCTACATCTGGACAGTCTTTCAAGACACAAAAAAATGCTGTTTTTTCCTGGATGCTTTAGGCAATAATCTGTATCCACGTGACTCATTCTCCACTTTGAGACCTACCAAGTTATAGATCATGCCTTCCATTGCTACTTAATAACCCTCTACTTTGGTTTCTTTCCCACTTGGCTGTGTGTTGTCACAATACTACTGTGAGTCACAGAAAGGAGGCTCTGTGTCTTCCCATCTGTGCACCCTGTGCCTTGCAGATTGCTGTGCTGGGCATCTGCAGTGAGACAGGCAGCTTCCTCATCTGCAAAATGAAAGGAGGGAAAGCTGCCTCAGAGCAGAGTTGTGAGGATTACTGCAACTGTATTAGTTAGCTAGATAGTTAGTCAACTTATAAAGAGGAAAAGTTGGTTGTAGTTCCTGGTTTTAGAGGTTTCAGTCCTTGGCTCATTGGCTCTATTGCTTTTGGGCCTGTGCTGAGGCAGAACATCATGGCAGGGAGTGTGTGGAGGAGCAAAGCTGTTCATCTCAGACCCGGACATGAAAAAAGAAGGTGGGAAGGAAGGAAGGAAGGAAGGAAATGAGGAAAAAAAGAAGGAAGGAACTGTGCTTTTGAGGACACACCGCAATGACCCAAGACCTCCCAGTATACCTCACCTCTTAAAAACTCCACCACCTCCCAATAGCACCATATGTTAGAGGCCATGCCTCTAATTACATGGTAGACCTTTGGGGACCATTGAATATCCAAACTACAGCAGTAACTAAAGTCCTTGGTTCAGGAACTGGTTTCGTTGTGACCATTTAATTAAAGATACTAGTAATTTGTTATTGTTGAAAGAGTTTGAGCTGAGCCTTTGGTTTTGCTATATATTAA
The DNA here is from genome assembly GCF_047511655.1 of Castor canadensis. Classification (NCBI taxonomy): domain Eukaryota; kingdom Metazoa; phylum Chordata; class Mammalia; order Rodentia; family Castoridae; genus Castor; species Castor canadensis. The sequence goes on from NC_133393.1 coordinate 143,039,672, forward strand.
CTTCATTACCTTGGACAAATCATCCAACAGGGCTCTTGGGTCTCCTTTTCCCATCTGTAAAATGGGATAATAACAACTAAGCTCGCAGATGAATTTTGAGATTCAAATTTATAATAGTGTGGATGGGATCAGTCCTCTGAAGGATCTCAGTCCTTTTCAGTGCAATAATCACGATACAGTTCTATTTTTCCCATTCACTATTTCCAACTATATTTTTCTTTCTCCTGGGGAGATCTCTCTTGGTGATATCTTGGACAGATTTAATAACCTTCTAGTCACCTAGATGATGTGAGCAGTCCTATTTCAGAGTTTAAGACAGTTCTGTCATTTCCATGACCTCAATATCAAACTTGATTAAAAGTTTTGTTTTTGGCCCCAGGCAAGTCATGCTCTTTGTAGCCCTGCAAGGATGGAGTGAAGGGCCAGAGGTGACCTTGAGATAATCTTGCTTCGGATCTTGTGTAGCTGAGTATAGAGAGGAAGGCTGGGCACAGGTATCTGCCACTGATCACACGGGGGCAGTGTAAAGCATTTGTCTCTTGGTTTCCCTTCGGTTCAGTCTGATTCTATCTAATACTAGTACCCCTGCTGGAGTGGCTGTCTCCCTGCAGTTGGGGTGTGTGTGTGTGTGTGTGTTTGGGGTGGGGGTGGTCACTCTCATCCTCTGTCCTTGAGGACCATTTCCCCTGATTGGCATCCCATCACTTAGCCGTGAGGTTGCAAGGTCTGCTCAAAGACTCCTGTTCTACTACCTGTCTTAGTACTGCTTGAAGCTTCAGAAATTTCCAAGGTTTCTTGCACTGCCTGAAGACTACAGAAAGCTAAGATGGAGAGGGGCTGGCCCTAACTTCTTCTCAGTCATGGAGGCTTTCTTCTCTTCCACCATGGCATCTATCTTTAGTAATAGTCAAATGAACACATGAACTGATAGTCAAATGAACACTGATCTGTTTCCAAAGGCCCCATATCTAAGGCTGTACTTACCAGGCATCCATTCTTCTTTCTCATAGTGGAGAGAGGAAGGAAAAAGTTGATAGACCACACCTGGCTTTCTAGAGCATTCTCCCCGTGCTCTCAAAACCACAATCTGCTTGTGGACAGCTCAATAGCAGGCATCAGAGATCAGCAAATGACTAGAAAAGGAGACGCTCTTCTTCTAGCTAGCACCAACAATGTCTTAGTCAGTTTTGGATGCCAAACATTATAGACTGGGTAGCTTAAACAACAAAATCAAAACCTCAGATCTGGAGCTTTGAAGTCAGAAGTCAGGGTGCCAGTATGGCCAGTGTTTGGTGAAAGTCATCTTTCTTGATTATAGAGTGCTACCTTTTGCCTGTGTCCTCACATGGCAGAGACAGACAGACAGACAGACAGACACACACACACATACACAGAGCCAGAGAGAGAGATAGACAGACAGAGACAGAATGTGAGTGATCACTGTGGTGTCTCCCTCCCTTTTTTTGGCAGTACAGGAGTTTGAACTCAGGACATCGTGCTTGCTAGGCAGGTACTCTACCACTTGAACCATGCCCCCGGCTCTTCCTCCTCATGTAAGGGTACTAATCCCATCATTAGGACCCCATCCTCATGGCCTCATCTAAAAGTAACTATCACCCAAAGGCCCATCTTCAAATATCATTGCATTAGAGGTTAAGGCATTAACATAAGAATTCTGGCGCAACACAATTCAGTCCACAGCATTTAATATTACAAGAGTTTTTTTCTGGCTTAGAGAAAGGTCTGTCCTTTTCACCACAAATATTACATTTTTATTAAAGTCAGTGATTTTTTTTTTCTCCCCACTTCCCAAGTCATTGAGTCCTATTTAAGGAATGATCCATATTAGATAGAGTGTTTGTACCAGTTCTAGGGGCTTTGCAATAAGCCCTGTAGGGCAGTCAATGATCCCAATGTCTAGAGGCTTCTAGAAAGTTCCTTGAACTTTGGAATATTGAGCTCTCTGGCATCTTTCGAGCTTAGCTTTGGACCACAGCTTCCAAGGTAACAGCAATAAAGCAACAAAATCCTACTCCATATGTAGCTCCATATTTGAAAGTGCTTTGTAAACAATAGAACATTCTACATGGAAAAATCACTCTTGCCATTGCTTGTATTATTATTATTGCTGTGATTATTATTAAGGAACTCTTTATGCCATACATATTTTTCGAGTTTCTGCTGTGGCTGGGCAATGGCAAATACAGCATGAAGTCTCTGCAATCCTGGAATAGCTGGTAAGCAAATATGTAAGCCAAATGTAGAGGTAGGGAGTCTTTGAAACGCACTACTTTAGGTTGAGTGCTCTGAGCAGGCCGTCATGGTGGAGGTGATGTTAGATCTATGACTTCATTGACTTGATAGAGCTCAGAGCACGACAATATGGTATACAGCAGAAAGCACAGTAAGTTCAAATGTCCTAAGGGAGAAATAAGTGTAGTGGGTTCCAGGAAACAATGGAAGACCAGTGTGACCAGAGCTCAGAGTGGCATGAGGTATGCAGGGGCCAAAGAACATTGAAGGCTATAGTCATGAATTGAGTTTGTTTCTAAGTACAATGGAAGTCCACAGATAAATGGTAAGGTGCACAAAAGTGACATTGACTGATTTATGTTACCAAAGGTCACTCTCCCTAAGTAAGGAGAGTGGACTATAAAGAGATATAGTGGATTAAATGGCGACCCTAAAAAAACGTGCTAATGTCCTAATCCCAGAAGCTATGAATGCGACCTAATTTTCTAAAAGTTCTTTGCAGACATAAATAAGTATCTCAAGATGAGATCATTCTGGATTAACTGATGGGCCCTAAATCCAGTGATAAGTGTCCTTATAAAAGGCAGAAAAAGAACAGGTACACTTAGGAGGAAAAGTCACTGTGAAGGTGGAGGCAGGGATTGGAGTGTGATGCGGCCACAAGCCAAGGAATGCCTGGAGTCACCAGAAACTGAAAAAAGCCAGGAAGATTTCCGTATTAGTCAAGGTTCTCAGAGAGACAGAACCAGTAGTGGTGTGTGTGTGTGTGTGTGTGTGTGTACGCATGCCCCCCCACACAGGCCTAAGAGTCTACCTTGCAATTCACCTAGAGGGGCCTGCCAAGGGTTCCACACATCATCCATATCAGCCACAGACACTCCAAGTACCATGGATCTGCTGGATCGTGTGGCCCAAGCAACAGAACAGCTTGCCCAGAGCCCTTTCTTATTCTCTGTCCACTCAAAATAAGCAGTTTTTTAGTCACTGAGAGGTGACACCCAAATGGGGAGTCTATTGCCCAAGTGGGGGGCAGGGAACAATTACATTATGTGAGGGGCAATTTGCTTTACTCAGACTCCAGCAATTTAAATGTTAAATGCATCCAAAATCATCTTTAATGGAAACACCCAGAACAATGTTTGAGCAAGTGTTTGGGCCTCTTGTGGCCCATCAGGACCACACACGTTAGCCTCATGCATTCTTCCCTACTGCCTTCAGAAGGAATGTGCTCTTACTAACATCTTGATTTTAGAGTTCTGGCCTCCAGAACTAAAAGAGAATATATTTCTGTTGTAAACCACCAAGTTTGTGTAATTTGTTACTGATAGAGCAGGAAAGAATGGGAACAAGGACCCAAACTGTGATATAGCCCAGGACAGAACAGCAAAGACAGTCTCACGAGATGTACTGTATCTTGCTGTTACAGCTGGCAAGGATTGCTGGTGCATCAAATGTGGTGGAGGCAGGGGGTAGTTTGAAGGAATCGTAGAATCAAGGTTGGATTCTAGGTTTGGGATTTGAGCAACTCAGTGGATGAACATGTCATTATAATAAGAAAGGAGAGACTTGGGAGCTGGGAGTGGTGGCACATACCTATAATCCCCAGCTACTTGGGAGGCAGAGATAGGAGGAACACAGTTTGAGGCTAGCCTGAGAAAAATTTAACAAGTATCTCAAAGGATAAGTCAGGCATGATGATGCCCTGCCGCAAACCCACTATCATGGGAGATGGAGATAAGAAGGTCATGGTCTGAGGCCAGCCAGGACAGAAAGCATGAGGATCTATATGAAAAATAAAAGCAAAAAGGATTGGGGCCATGACTAAAGTAGTAGAGTGCTTGTTTGGCAAGCATAAGGTATTGAGTTCATATGCTAGTACTGGGAAAAAACGGGGAGTAAGGAGTCTAGGCCAGGAACAGATTTCCAGTGTGAAAATTAAGAGTTCTCCTTTGGATTTACATATTTGTGATGTTGGATTGGGGTTTGATTAGAGATGAAAATTTAGCAGTCATCCTAAAATATAACATACAAATAGGAGTGGAAGGCCCAGGATTGACATATGGAACCTTCTAACATTTAGGGATGGAGCAGGTGAGTAGCAGCCAGCAGAGGAAACTGAGATGTGGCCAATGAGGCAGAGAAAACTCAGGAGACAGCCGGGAGAAGACAAGAAAGAAGAGAGTTTCAGAAGGAAAGATCTGTTGGTGACTCTGGTACTTCCCAGAGGTCAAGTTGTATTCAGGGTGGCCACCATAGTGATATTGGATTTAGCAACTCTATTAGTGAGCTTTTCTATCACTATAACAAACTCCTTAGTGAACTTATAAACAAAAAAGGTTTATCTTGGCTCTCAGTTTTGGAGGTTCCAATCCATGATCAATTGGCCCAATTGCATTTGGGCCTGTGATGAGGGAACAAGTGGAGCCCATAGCAGACCAAAATGGCTTACCTCATGACCAGGAAGCAAAAGAGAAAGAGAGAGCGGCTGGGGTCCTCCAATACCCTTTCAGGATGTACCTCAATGGCCCCAAATTGCCCACATGGCCCTTCTTCAAGTTTCCACAACCTCCAATAGTTCCAACCTGGAGACTAAGCCTTTAACATGAGGGCTTTTGGGAAGCACTAAAGATCAAGCTATAGCAACAACTGGAAGTCTTCAGTGACCATGAGAGCATTTTCCATTCTGCTTTCTGGGGTGTGTGTGTGTATGTGTATGTGTGTGTGTGTGTGTAGAAGCCTCACCGAGGTGAGTTGCTAGCAGTTCTGATGTCTCCACCTCTGAGGAAGGGGCAAGCACGTTGATAGAGATCTATTCTGACTGGGACATCTCTTTCATGTTCTCTACCCCTAATCCCATTAATGTGCCTTGCTGAAGCTTTTTTTTTTTTTAAATTTTCTTTTCCCCTTCTATCTTTCCATGTTGATTGGGCTTAGGTTAGGCAAACCAACCCCAAATAAGTAACAGGTAAGCTGCAGAAACAGAACTTGGCTCTAGTCCAAAGTCCATACTCTACCTACCAGACTGCACAGTGGCTAAGCACATTTGTAAACTTCACCACAACTTAATAATATAAAAGTGAACATTTTCTTGAATTATATCTCATAACATTAAACACACAAACATTAAAACATAACAAAAATGCCCATAATTTTTCTTAGAACATTAAAAATTCCTTATAGAAATAGTTTTGTGATTATTTAATAATCAGTGGTACAACCTTCTTGGCTATTGAAAACAGCATGTGGTCAACAACATCTTTGTGGATGTAATTTTTGTCTGGCTTTCCAGCTATTTGTTGAGAATAGTCTTGGAATAAAATTGCTGCGTTAAAAGTATGAATACTTCTAAGGCTCTTGATTCTTAAGGCTGGATTTCTTTCTACGGTGTCCATGAATTTCTTAATTTAGGCCACATCTTGTCAAAGAGTATTCATGGTCTGTGAGGTCAGGCATAATTTCTAGATTTCCAGGGCTTCTTACAGCATGGGGCAGAGCTCTGCAGACACATTAGGAATGCAGTAAATAGAGTAGTTAGGAACAGTCAGAATTGAGTAACTTGGGATGTCTTGTCTTATGTGGAAGAAATGAGACTCTGGTGGGTAAAGCGGAATCAGAAGTAGGGACTAAGCTGGGTGCTGGTGGCTCAGGCCTGTAATCCAAGCTACTCAGATGGAAGAGATCAGGAGGATCACAGTTCGAAGCCAGCCTGGGCAAATAGTTCTGCAAGACCCTACCTTGAAAAAACCCATCACAAAAAAGGGCTGGTGGCGTGCTGAAGGTGAAGGCCCTGAATTCAAACCAGTACAGCAAAAAAAAAAAAAAAAGTAGGAACTATTCCATTCTACCAATTTGATTCATGTAATTCGGGGGAAAGGACCCTAAAAATGGAAATATATTAATTGTTAGCAATTGGAATGGAAGCTATGGCAGACTATGTTGTTTGGCTAATCCTATGCCCAGCTCCTAGTCCTTAACCCTCATCCATGACTCCATAACTCATCTCCAGTTCTAGCTAAGTGTGGCCATATGACACATCTATCCAATAAAATGAAAGCAAAGTCTTTGGGAGGGACTTTCAGAAATGCTTTTGTATTCCTGATTTTATTCTATTTTCCATTGGCAAATATTAACTTATACATAGTAAGAGGTTCCATCATGACATTTCTATACCTACATATAATATGCTGTATTACTGATTTTAAAGGGCCAGATTGGGCTGGCATGCCAGTTCCATGTCTTTCCCCTTCTTCCTGTCCAGATCACTATGATGCATGAGGATGCATACCCTTCTTGAGACAGGGGCCAAGCATGAGGTCACAATCTGACTTGTTAAGGTTTGCAGAGTTCTAATGTTAACTGTAGTGACACTCACATATGACCTACTGTACTATTCTGATAGGTTACATGTATTAAACCATTAATCCTTTTAATAGACCTAAGAGAGAAGGGCTATTACTTTCATCTCCACTTTACAGATAAGAAAAGTGGAGAACAGGAGAGAGATTAAGTAACATTCCCAATGTCACACAACTAATAAGTAGGAGGGCCAAGATTTAATAATAAGACTTAACAAGAACAAGTCCAGGCAACCTGGGGCCAGTGTCCCTGCCTTAACCAATGGACCATATTATTTGTCCAGATAAATAGACCCAGCCTGGGTTCTGGTGTCATTTTTGAGGAGTCTATTTGCTTAAACCTCTTTTATTCAGGATTTCTGCCAAATGTAGCAGAATACAGTCCTGATACTCAAGCTTTACCCACTTTTATGTGGATTTGCAGTATATCACTTTTTTCATCTGTTAAGTGTTAGTTTAACAAAGAGAGGGGCCAAAGCAATCTTGTAGATTACTGCATCTAAGCGCAGTGCCTGGTGCACGTTAGATTCTCAATCTTTTGAATGAATGAATAAGTCAATAAGTGGTTGATAGCTAAGACTACAATAAATGTAATCCCTTACACATGCACGCTTTACTTACTACATTAATTTGCATTCTCTCTGCAAAGGCTAGCAAGGTAAAAGGACAGGGCTTCTGTGCTGTGTGGACATGTCAGTCTAATCTGAATGTGAGAGGTAAGTGTATTCTGGTTCTTATTTCCCTTGCAGCCTTGTGTCTTCTTTCAGCCTGTATTCAGCCATCAGTTTCTGACTTTCTTTTAATTCTATACCACCTCTAACATCAACTTATCCTTTTGATTTATGGATCTCATATATGCTCTTTTCTTTTTCCTTGTCTCTCCTTATTTCCCTGGACATCCTGCATGATTCCTCTCCACTTCTAATCCAGTGATTTCTCTAAGGTATAGAGAGCTGTTTGCTACCCTATAATGTTCCCTGCTTGTGCCCTTCTCACCACTCATTTCAATCTCCTGGTGTGATTTATCTAGCAATCAGACCATTGCCCAAGATTGGCTTTGCAGAAAGGCCTAATGCATTTGTTGTAACCCTTCAGGGACAGCTACTGATGACCATCCAGAACAGCTTAGGTCTCCCTTTTGCTGATCCTTCACTTGGGCCAGATTGGCCACATGAGTCATTTTGTTTAATACCAAATTGAGCCATTCATTCCTTGAGTAATGAACATGCGATATGTGAAAGCAGTCACGTGCATTCTCTGACTGCAGGAAGCGATTCTGCATCTTCCCTATGCTACACTTGCTTTTTCTTCTTGTGATGCAGTGGAGAGAGCATTGGAAAGAAGGTGAGCCATGGCTGAGGCTCATCTCTGTTCAACGTCTTGAATAGGTCGTCCACCCCTTCTGAACCTTGGTTTCCTAATCCCCAGAGAGTTGAACTCAGTGAACCCCAAGGTATCTTCCAGCCCTGAAATTTATGACTTTAGAAACAAGAAATGACAAAATAACTTTAAGAAATCAATATTACAAAGGCAGCCTCACTTATCTAGCAGGAAAAGTCTCAGACTTTTCCTATAAACGTTTATTATAAAACTAATCAGATTCAAGTTCAGAGGTTGAGCTCAGAAAAATAGATGGTAAAGATCAAATAACAGTAACACCAGGAATAAAAGACTCAGGGTTAAATTAATGGCAGGAAACAAGAATAGAGGAGTTGGGTGAAGCACAGAGAAAACTTCTAAGAAGAGAAGTTCTGTTGTTTGTACTCTTGTGTTTCCTGGTCCCCTGCTCTCTGTTTTCCTTCTCCAATAGGTATATGTTTATGTTTGTTATTTTAAAATATTTTGTTCTGTTTGTTATATAGAAATATGTTTTTGAAGGGAATTTATAAAACAATAAAGTATGTGTTATTTTCTTGTTCTTCTCCCATAAACATATCAAGATAGGTTAGTCCCCCTGGGTTGTAGCAAGCTACTCAACAAGAAGGTACAGTTGCTGTGGTCCCAGGCCAATGTCTCTGCACATCACCAGTGACTGAACTTCTGACACACTCTATTCCAAGGCTTCTTTTAGGTAGTGATGCCAATAGGGAGAGCAGATGGCACAAGAGACATGTGTGCCATCAAATTTATTATCTACACAGACCCATCTGCAGTCAGTAGGAGAAATGAGAACATCTTTGGAATCCAGAAGCTCTGATGTGCACAGGCTCAATTTAAGCCATTTATAGTCATTCATGTGCATTCCTGCAACTGCATGAATGCCTTCCAGACTTCTCTCTGATTTTCCCCCAAGGTAGAACCAGTGTAGCCACATGTGGCTGCTTGAGTTTCAGTTTTTCATCATGAAGTAAAGATCTCATAACTGAAGTGAGGTGGTTCTGATGGTTAATTTTATCTGTCAACTTGGCTGGACCAATGTGCCAGGTATTTGGTAAAATATTATTCTGGATGTTTCTGTGAAAGCTTTTTTTTTTTTGGGTGAGATTTAATTAGCCAGATTTAGAGTAAAGCAAATCATCTTTTATAATGTGGGTGGACTCATTCAATCAAATGAAGGACTTACTAGAGCAAAGACTGAGCTCCCTTGAGCAAGGAAGAATTCTGCTAGCAGATGGTCTTTGGACTTAAATCCTTACTATTTCCTTCTGGAGTCCTCAGCTTGCTGACCCATCCAATTGTGGACTTATCAAGCCTCCATAATTATGTGTCAGTTCCTTAAAATAAATCTCTCTCCCTGTCACATACACATGTGTTGTATATCTATATCTATATATCTATCACCATAAGATTGTAGGTAGACAGAGATCCTGGTTCTTTATCTCTGAAGAACCCTGACTAATGTACATTTCCATGGCTGGTCTTGCTCACAGAAAACCCCTAATAGCAGATAGAAACAGAAAGCTCCTGTCCTGAAATTCAGATGCAGATATTGGAAGATTTCTTCAGTGCCAAATTTTAAGGCTTGGAATATGGCCTTCAACCTAGATGACCTGATTGGCTGAGTTGAAGAATTGCTGCTTTGTATGGTCACATTGGTCATTTCCAGATGCTGCCATGGCTGGGGTGCAGAAGACACTGAGGATGCAATTCTGGCAGACACGTCTCTCAGCCGGGGTTTAGGTGCATCCTTCTGAGACAAGAAGAATGGGGAGCCAAGTTCTCCCCTACTTCCCCTGTCCTAGTAACTCCATGCTACTTCAGTAGCTGAATCTGGTATCATTCTCACTCAGCCTAGAACCCAGACCACACTTTATGGTCTGGCTGAGCCCTTGAGCTAATGTCTACTACTGTGATTGTCACTCTCACATATGGCCATGCCACCCATTTGGTCAAACTCCAGTTGCTCTTGGCTGCCTTACCTTTATGGTCAGAAAGATGGAAACAGTCTGAAGTGTCCAGTTTTTCCTTCCTAATTTTACCTTTTCTTTCACAAGATCTTTGTGTCTTGCACCCTTTGCCTGAAATTCACAGGTTGTGTTTACTCTTTATTCCTGAATTCTTTCTTTTCTGAAATATGATTGATTCCTTCCTCCTCTGATCAATGCTGTTCATCCAATAGTGCAAAGAAAAACAAAACTCTGGTCATTCTATTATCCGGGGACAGCCACTATTTATATATGGACCCGAGCAACAAAGTGAATAGTTGTGCCATTTACTTAGAGTGGAAGATTGAGATTAAGTTTCAGGAATGGGAGTTGGAGGGTAGGGGAAATTCAGAATTGAATTTTGGACAAATTTGAGATGCCGCTTAGCAAAATGCAAAAGTAGGGTAGGAAGTTTGATGTAGGAGCCTGGAGTTCAGGAGAGAGTTCCATGTTGGGGACAGAAGCTTGACAATCATCAGCTCATAAATAGGATTTAAAACTCTCAGCAGGTCAAGGAGTATAAAAAGAAAGAATCAGAGGCATGTAGACTATGTTCTGAGGCAGTACAACGTCTAAAAGTAGGGAGGATGAGGAGGAGCCAGAAAAAAAACGAGAAAGGGTGAACAGGGAGGTAGGAGAACAAGAAAGAGTTGAGTTTTAGAAGCCAAGTGGAAGAAAAAAATTCAAGAACATGTAAGCATTGTCTGTGTCAAATGCTGTTGATCAGATCTAGAAAGATGGGAACTGAGAACTGGCCAATGGACTTGGCAGTGTGAAACTCACTGGTGACTTTGACAAGAGTGATTTGGGTAAATTCTAGAATTAATGAAACAGGGCAGTGGTGACAGTGAATAAGTCTTTCAGAAAGCGAGAAGGGAAATGGATGTGGGAGTAAGGAATGGTAGGTGAGGGGAGGATATTGTTTTATTTTATTTTTATTTTTTGGTGGTACTGGGGTTTGAACTCAGGGCCTCACGCTTGCTAGGCTGATGCTGTTACTGCTTGAGCCACTCCACTAGCCCAGGATTCATTTTAATGGAAGACATTACACAGCATGTTTGATGCCAATAAAAATCATAATATCACATTCCATTTGAAGGAGGACAATAGTTGTTTAGCCAATTCTGCAGTAGAAGATGTTTTATGTCCCAAACATAAAATATAATTGTCATTATAAACAATGTTTCAATGAACATCTGCACTATTTCAGGTGCAAGTGACAAATCCAACTTGAAAAATGATGTCCATTTTTTGTCTCACTAAATGATAATTGCTCAAGGGGAGTGAGAATGGTCTGTCCACTTTGGAACCAGTTGGGTCATGTCTAGCCTCCTTCCTCTAGTCAGTGGTGGCCAAGGGACTGTGATGGGTGAGAAGATGTTACTTGAACCACAGGGGCATGGGAGTTTCTACAAAGGTGAGGAAATATATGTGCGTGTGTGTGTGTGTGTGTGTGTGTGTGTGTGTGTGTGTTCTGAGCAGATTTTAAAGAAGGTGTTTGTTACAACATTCTTACATAGCAATAACGGTTTACATGTCTACTTATTTCTTAGGATTAATTACCAAGAAAAATCATATTCAAATAATATGAGTATGCCAAGCTGTTTGCCAACCTATATTTCCACTTACTAAGTATTAGAAAATCATTCCAGGCATTTTCAGCATTTACTACTATAAAAATTCAAGTATTAGAAAGGTAGAAAATGATTTCTCATTGCTGCTTTCATATTATTAAAAAAGAAACTTATCAGCCAGCTTGAATCCAAGTAAAAATTAGCAATAACCAACACACGCCTTAATAGTTCACTCATCAGGGTGTTTACATGGCAGGAGTAACAGTGCTGACTGTGACAACAGGGGGCCTGATACACAGCTATGTCCCTCACAGCAGCACTGTCGTGGGATATTTCCAAATAGCCTCAGAGGCTGGCTCCTTCTAGAACCCTCCAGTTTGAGTAGTTGGAGACTCAGGGGCTTAGCAAGAGGGAGGGCCCAAGGACCTGATGCTCCAGGATGCTGGCTCCAGTCTCAACTCCAGATTTTTGAGTCCTCCCTTTCCATCAGTGCCTTCGCTGTCAGTAGAAAGTGATTGTGCCCTGGGCCAGAGAGCAGCTACTGATGGCGGAAATGCTGCCCAGTCTCTGCCCCTTTTCCTTCTGAAGCGCTCCTTAGACGTCAGTATGATCCATGGCTCTCCTTCCCATCCTGCCTCTCTCTCATCTCTAGCCCCAGCTCCTTCGCCTCCATGCTTAATACACTCACATTGTTTCCAGGCTTTTGGTTGTGATGATTGAATTCTTCAGGAGTGAAAAATGAAGCTTTACTCCAAATGTGGGAGTAAAAAGGGGAGATAAAGTTTCATCTTAAAAATTTTCCTTAATTCCAAGGTCATAGGACCTTTACAAACTGTGAATTATGCAAAAGAGCTCCATTCTTCACTTTCACAGTTACAATTCACCAGAATCAAGCAGATGGATCTATCTTTTTTTTTTTTTCCCCTGGGGTTATTTTGATCCCTTCATTATATTTGGGCAAGAAATATGAACTCTAGGCTTCCAAATTTGTAAAACAAGGAGAATAATGGGTACCAATATCTCTTGGGTGTCATTTACACCCATGTAAATGGATTTATCCAGTATTTGCTTTTAACATGAATTCACCATTGGAAAATAAGATGTATTGCATGATGTCCTTTACTTTCTAGCTTTTAGTGGACTAAAAATTGAGGGCTTTTGAAAAAGTTTAGAAAAAATAAATGTCACCCCCACCCCCAATATTTACTAGAACTGGAGTAAGACAAACTTGGGTTCAAATCCCAGGTCTAACTGTATCTGGGCAAATTCATTAATTTCTCTTTGCCTCAGTTTCCTCTTCAACAAAATGGTGGGATGAGTTATACTTACCTCACGAATTTGTTAAATTTCATACATTTAAAAAGCTCAGCAAGTGGTAAGTGCGTGCTATAGGTTGGCTGTTATTATTGAAAACTATCATTAGCTAGAGTGGGACTTTGACTTGAGCTAGATCTTGGCCCAGATTTCATGCCTTCTGTTTACCTAACCTCTCCATGCCTCAGTTTCCTCATCTGTAAAATGAAGGTGAGAACAGTACACCTAAACTCACAAGGATTCAATGAAATAATGTAAGTAAAATGCACCATATTTTGCTTGGCACCCTCTATTAATGTGAATTATTTAACTCTTGGCCTTTCACCTTGGCCAACCTTAAGAAAAACTTAGAAGCCGGTGAGTATGCCATCTGGGCCCTGGAGCCTGATGCTTGGCTCTACTGTGGACTCTTCTCCCTTCACTATGTTTTCCTCCCCAGGGGTTCATCCATATCATGTTCCTTCCTCCATCCTGATCAAAACCCAGGATGTGCTTTGAGAGTAAATTTTAGCTCCTGAGATAACACTCTTAAGGATGTTTGCAATTTAAACCTTATTTTGAGTGGTAAAACAAAATTCTAGTCACCATCTCAGGAATTTTAGCATCAGCAACCAGGTAAGTATATTTCTCAAGCAGCAGGCTTTTCCAGTGCTCTTAATATTAGAGTAATTTAGTGTCCACTCTTGGAGAAGGCCAGAGCTGAACAGAATAGTAATTCAAAGTCAAGTGTATAAGATGACATATCAGTTAAGAATTGTGTTCAGCTGCTAAAAGCAACACCCAATTACAATTAAACAGGAATTTATTCTGTCACATACAAGAAGTGTCAACACTTTATAGAAGGCATTCTCTGTGACAGCATTAGGGATCTTGATGTATTTTCTATTCTGTCACCCTCTGCATATGACTTTCATCCTTGAAGTAGTTCCATGGGCTCAGTCTGGCTCTCGGAGGTCTCGCCATCACATCCTCTTTCCAGAAAAGGAAGAGAAAAGAGCATGAGATAAAGGGAAGCCCTCCCACCCCCCCATGAGTCTTCTTTATGGCACTCCCCTAAAAGTTCCCCCCAAAGGTTTCTACTCACATCTCCCTAGCTGCAAAGGAGACTGGGGAAGTAGAACTTTAGCTGAACACACTGTGGCCCCGAGTCAGACCAGAGTTCTCTTACTGATAAAAGAAGAGCGGAGGGGAAAATGGGTAGAAAACAGCCTACTCTACCACAGACACCACTTATTTTAAACCAGGTATGTTCTTTGCTTTGTTTATTAATGGATGCGTAAGTGAACATATGTCAAGTCACTTGGCAGAGTTAAGTCACCACCAAAAATAAACGGTTACTCCCCCATCTGATTAGTATTCTTCAGCAAAATCAAAGGTTTGCATTACAGGAAATACATATTGATATTGTAATTTTCTCCTCCAAATCCTCTCCATGTCTTAACTTCTACATCTTTCTTGGTAATTTCACTATAATTTGGTTTTCAAATCTGCTACATAATTCAAGTTACTCTTATCAATGTCTTCACTGATCATCCCAGTTGATAGATTCAAGGGATCCACATCAGGGGATCCACTTCAGTGTTTGTCTTTCTTGACTACACTGCAGCTTTTTGATATTAGTGACCATTCCTGTCTTAAAATCATTGTCCTGCTGTGTCTCCTGCCACTCTTTCATCTCATTCTTCCTTTTCTGGCCCCAGCATTCTTTCCCCACCCCCTCTTTTCTTCTTCTTCCAACATACTTTCTGAGGGATGCTAGTCGTTCTGATGACTGTGTGCCAAATCTGTATTTCCAGCCCAGACTTCTTCCTTAAGATCCTGTCTCATATGCCGGAGGCTTATTGGGCATCTCTGCTGAGAAGATCCACAGATAATTTGACTTCTGATCAAAACTGAGCTCATTTTTTTCTCCTTCTTTTTCTGTTGAGGCACTCTACCTATTCCTGATACACAGCTGGAAAGACATTCTATTCTTTTGTCCTCATCCCCCACAACCAATGGATCTCAAAATCTAATTTCTTGGTTGGTTCCAGTTTCCTTTCTGTTTCTTGAATATGTCCTCTCCTATTTTCCTTCTCATCATCCAGGTTCTGCCTTGCAATGACTTTCTCATGGACTTAAAAATGTCTATGTATATAATATGAAATTAACAGTTTAAATCATTTTAAGTGTACAGCATGGTGGCATTAGATATGATTGCATTGTTGTGCAACCATTTCCCCATCCACTCGTCTTGCAAAGCCAAGACTCTCTACCCAAGACATAACTCTCCTTTCCACCTCTCTCCAGCCCTTGTTAACCTCCATTCCACTTACTGTCTCTATGGATTTGACTACTCTAGGTACTTTATAAAGTGAAATCATAGAGGATGTGTGTTTTTTGCAGCTCGTTTATTTCACCTAACATAAAGTCTTCAAGATTCATCTATGTTGTGGCATTTGTGAGAATTTCCTTCCTTCTTGTTCTTCTATTCTGAAGGTTGAGTAACATTCTTTGTATGTACCTACCACCTTTAGTTTATCCATCCTTCCACTGATGGACCATTGGGTTGTTTCCACCTTTTGGTCATTGTGAATAATGCTGCTATGACTATGAAGCATTGTTATCTCTTCTCCTCCTTGCTTTCAATTCTTTCAGTTACATTCAGAAGTGGAATTGTGGGACCGTATGATAATTCTATTTTTTTTCTTTTAGGTGCTTGGGTTGAAACCAGGACCTTGGGCATGCTAGGCAAGCACTCTGCAACTGAGCTACATCCTCAGCTTGGTAATTCTCTCTCTCTCTGGTTTTCCTATGTAGTCCAGGTTGGCTTAGAAGTCATTTTGTAGTTGAGACTGTCATTGAACTAGCAACCCTCTGTCTCAACCTTCTGAGTGCTGGGATTACAGATGTGTGTTGCCATGCCTGGCTTTTGTTTCTTAATTTTATCTTTCATGGACTTTTGCAATCGCCTCCTCACAGTCTTCTATCTCCTCATGTCAAACGTATTCTCTCTTCATTGTTGGCAGAGTTTATTTTTTAAATGCAAATATGATTTGTCATTTCCTTGATTAAAGCTTTTCTATGGCTCCTGATTAGGCAATGATGACATTCAGAGCTTTTGCATAGCACAGGGATCTTCATGATAGAATCCCTTTGCTTGTCTTGATGCATCTCTTAACCAAAACTCTGACATTCTACACTCATCAAATGGTTTAATTAATTCATTGGATAAGTGTTTACTACCTGCTGTAGGTTTGGGGGCTAGAGCAGTGAATGAAACAAAGTCCCCTCCTTGTGGATTTTCCATTTTGGTGTGTCTGTGTGGGGTTGGTGGTATTGGTAGAAGTTATAAACAAATCATGTTTCAGGTGATGGCAAGCAAATATTAAAAGGCATAGAGAATGCTGGGGAAGTTGCTCTTTTATATACAGTAGTCAAGGAAGTCCTCTGTAGTTAAGCAGTTTGAGAATAGAGACCTGAAAATAAGAAGAGAAAGCCAGGGGAAGGGCTTTCTGAGCAGAGTTGGCAGCAATTGCAATGCCTTGTGACAGAAATGCAAGAGCAACAGAGGAGCCAGAGGGGCTGGTGTAGAGTGAGCAAGAAGAAAGGGGTTGAAGATGAACTCTCAGAAGGAGAAGGGAAACTGCATCATGTAGACTCTTTAGGCCATAGGAAGGACTTGGATTGCTCTAGGATGGAAAGTTATGGGCAGTTTTGAGAGGAGGAGGATGAAGCTATGACTTACTGTTTTGGAAGGACTTCTCCTGATGCAGTATGACATACACACAGTAGTGGGAAATATGGAAGTAAAGATGCCAGCTGTAAGAGCATGAACATAATTCAGGCAACAGGAAATGGTGTTTGGATAAGGATGGCTGTGATGGAAGTGGTAAGAGGTCAGGCTTTGATTATAATCTGAAGATGGAGCTGACAGGATTTCCTGAGAAGTTGGATATGGAGCTTGAGAAGAAAGGAAGGATGACTCCAAATTTGTGATATGTCACCCAAATTGAATAATATGGTACCATTAAAAACATAATTATGAAGACGTTATGGAAATGTGAGCAACTGTTTATGATTTGATTCCAAATTAATAGTAAGATGCCAAGATAATAATAATTCTATGCTAAATAAAAATTTAAAACTATCAGCCTTAGAGCCAAGGCAGTGCTGGCAAAAGGTTAGCATGCTTTTTTCAGGACTTGGTCATCATGTAGCTGTACACATTAACTCTCTTGGTCTCAAAGTATAAGACAGAGACTCATGGGATTTAGACATGGACTGGGAGTGGGGGATAGCGGATGGAGGTCCCCTGGTACAACACTGCCCTCTTACAGGTAACAGAACTGAAGCCCCAAGATATTTAATGGGGTTCTACTAATTATGAGCAGAGCCCAACTTGAGTGCATCTTGCTAATTCTTGATTCACTCATGCATGTAAATCCTTATACTTATTTTTTTTCCTGAATTTGGAAGTATCCCGGAAATGTGTTTCTCGTAGTTTATTGAAATCTTGTTTCTTGGTGATTTATTTAAAATCATTATACTTACGTAGATTTCTTTGCATGCAAAGTTCACTCTATTTTCAAAGTCAAGAAGATGTAAAATGTTTTTTCTTCTGTAAAGTCTTACACAACACGTGAATTCTAATATTAGACCTTCAAACATGGAAACTTGGTAAATCCCTTATGTGCATAACAAATGCTTACTCCACATTTTTTCAGGGTCTCCGATTTATTCAGCAGGGCAAGTTATTAATAACTGTAGAATTGGGTGAGGTAGAGTTACCTGTCATAATAAATTCTAGTATGGAAGTAAGTAAAGTCAAAAACTTGGAAAACCCTACAAAAACCCTCCAAAATTTATATTTATTAGATTCTCATCAATGTCACATTCCTCTTACTTAAGTATTTGGGTAAATGCTACAGAGCAATTGGAGATAACACCCCCAATGTGGTTGCATATCCTTTAGGGAAATCCATATACTACAGAAAGTGTGGAGAGTCTTGAAAAGGATGCAGAACCAGATAGGTTAGTGGGTTTATGATTATTGAGGTAGTACTGGAGCTGTTGGCTGAAAGCCTGTGCACCTAAGTCCAGGCCCTGTTCTACCACTGAAGTAAACAGTTTTCTCACTCAGCCTTGAATGACTAGTGTGACACATATTCATTGAGCTCCTACTATGTCACAGTCTGCAACAGAAGATATTGAGTACCAACTCAATGTCCATGACTCCTTCATTGTCATAGTGACCTGATCAGGTTTGGGGAGGTAATGTGCCCAGCTAAATAGTCATCCCTCTGTATCCACAGTTTCCATACTAGTGGATTCAACTCCTACGGTTAAAAATATCTGATAAAACTTCTAGAAGGGTCCAAAAGGCTAAAGTTGAATTTGCCATATACTGAAAACTATGCCAAACCCATGTACATGGATTTGTGGCATGACAAATCCATTTGTGTGGCTGACCCTGCTATTGCCTCCCACCATCTCACAGACCCCTGGTCTCTCTACAGCACTGGTTGTTTGAGCATTTGCCTCATGTCTTCTTCATGTACTATGTAGTTAGGCCAGCAACAGTGTGTCTGTACTGAATATGCACAGACTTTTTTCTTGTTATCATTCCCTAAACTACACAGCATAACAACTACTTTCATAGTATTTATGTTGCATTAGGCTTATTTTTAGGTATTGAAAGCAACCTAGTGATGATTTAAAGTACATGAGAGTATGCATGTAGGCAATATGCAAATACATCCTTTTATATAAGGGACTTAATCATTTGTAGATTTTGATATCTTAAGGGGTCCCTGGAATCAATCCCCCATAGGAACTGAGGGATAACTGTACTCTCTTTCCCAGTGTCCCTTGCAGCTAAAGGTGGTCTTATGACACGGTTTTGGTCAATTAGACAGAAGCAGAAGATGCTGAGAAAGTCAGAGGTCCCTGGGATGCAGAGGAAACTCTGTTCCTGCCAATAAGTAATCAGAATCTGGTTCTGTCACCAACACATTCTGTTATAGAGGCAGGGCACCCCACTCAGGCAATGAGGAAAGTCCACTGGAGAAGGTGACGTTTAAACTGGGTCATGAAATGTCTCTGGGCTTCTATTTTCTCATTTATAAAACATGAAGATTGAACCAGATCCACCATTCATGTCTTGAGTAAAAAAAATAGCCATTAAAAAAACTTACTGACAAATATAGAGGAAACTTAAAATAGCAAAAAGCCATGTTTTATTTGGAATTTTGAAAAACCCAGGGTATTTGATGTGGGTTCATGTCTGTGTTTGCTTATGAGAAATTCAACAACTTTACTGTGAAACCACAGCCCAGGGCAAAGAATGAGGTTTACTATGAACCATGACCCTAAAAGGTATAGAAGGTTTTTTTCTATTAATTTGTTTTTGGACCTATTTTTAAAGTCATTCTTCCCTGGGCAAAACTCAAATTGCAAAAATTCTGAACAATAAAGAGAACTACTTTCCTGTTAATAGAGGTGAGGGTGGGAGGAAGTAAACATGACCATCAGAGAAAAGGAGGGCTGGGAATTAATTTGACAACACTATGAACAGAGAATGATCTCAAAAGGCAAATGCAGCTTGACTCCCTTTTAACAGAGATGAGAACTAATTTTGTCTAAGGCTTCAGAGTGAACAAAATGTTTTCATGTTCCTTATCTTATTTGATCCTCACAACAACCTGACAAGGAGGCATTATTAATATCCTTCTTTGGCAGAGAAGAGAGCTGATGGGATCTGCTCAAGGTCAGGCAGCATAAGTAAATGGAGAACTTGGACTCAAACACTGCAAAATAAATACCATTTTCTTTCTGTGATTCCAGAATTGTATTACACTGCAACCTAACAAAAAGGAAATAATTTGGATGTCATTTAGCATCAAAAACATCAGTGCAAATGTTTTGTACACAAAATGGTTGCACAGCAAAATCTAGGTGGGGCAGCCAGTAGACAATTTTTTAACCCAGTTTTTTATTCCAGTTACTATCCACTGAAGCCAAGGGTGGAGAACTGGAAAGTGGGGTAACAGGAAATAACTACAGAGTAAAGGCCCTTACATTGGCCAAGACAGGCTAACCACTGTAATAAAGAACCAACCCCTCCCACAAAATGCATATTCTTGGTCAGATGACTCTCCTGAGTGGCTTTCATCTAAAGTGGTAATTTAGTGATTAGGGTCTTTCCACTGTGCGACACCACCATCTTTACAAGACTTATGTTACTATGGAAGGGAAAGTGAGCCCAACATGAGGTCATAGCACATACTTAATCGTTTGCCTTGTCTCTATGGAGAGCTGCATCACTTTGTTTTCATTTCATTGGCTAGAACTAGTCATCTGACCCTTATCTAAAAGAAAGTGAGGCTGGGAAATGTAGTCTTTCTGGCAGCTGCCTCCTCAAATCAAGGCTAAGTAATAGAAAGAAAATCTGAATCATTAGTATCAGCAGTCTTTACTGTAAGCCTTAAAGTAATTGGGGTGTGGTTCTTCTCTCACCTCCAGAGGTCTACAACACATATGAAATTGCAGCCATCTAGAAAGAAAGCATTTTGTACCAAGAATATTTGTACAATTGAAGAGTTGCACCATCAACACTGGCTCAGGGAACTGTTTCAGCAAGACTCTGCTTTAAGGATGGGTCCTGGTCACTGGTTAATACCCATTTACATGATAGGTTTGGAAGGACAGAGCTGTTGAGGCAGTTGCCAGCTAATCTTCTGTGGATCACCCACATCTACTCTTACCCTTTTCCACTGTGCTTTCTGCCCTAGGAAGTTCCCTGTCTGTTCTAAATTAAAGGGCTGATAACCCTCCCAGCCAATGGGGAATGTGATGAATGAATGGTGGAAGGGAAGAGAGTGGTCAGGGGTGTGTGCTGTTGGCTCCATTCTTGCAAGGTAGCCTTAGGTTTGTCCTTCTACAGCTCCTCTGCTTTACACAACCCTCTCTTCTTCCAGGTTCTGGAAATTTCTCTGTCTTTGGGTCCTTTCAAGCCTAGGGGTGCTAACAGCTCTGTTATTGCCTGCCCAGGTTTCTGTACCAACTCCTATGGTCCCTCTAGATCTCATCCACACTTCTGCTCTTAGATGCTTTGTAAAAAATTATTCTCACTTGAATTTGCTATTTGTTCTCATTTGTTGTTTTTTCTTTGTATTAACTGGTTAGCATTAAGTTTTCAACCCCAAGCAGTAGGTATATTCTTTGTGTAAACAAAAAGAATCCTCTTTTATTGTTCTTAGTGTGTTCTTTTTTTGACTTGTCTCTGAGGTTTGGGGCTTTAGCCTCTTACACTTCAGTCTTGTGCATTCATTCTTGATTGTGTTCCTCATTCTCTCTTATATGCCCTTTGAAAATCTGATCTCATCAGCACAGTCCCCCCCAGTCACATGCCTTCATCATTGCTCCCTGGATCTTCTAAAAGAAGAAATGGCTCACAAGGCAAGCAGAGGATTCATCAAATGTTTTGCTTTTTTGCAGGATGAGAACTGATGAGTTCCATCAGTTATCAAAAAAAGCTGAATTAGGAAGAATCCAGTATAGGAGGTAAACATTTGTTTTGAGATTTTCTGTTACCACAGGAATCCAGATGCACTGATTTCTGAATTCCACTGTTCTTTGCCTAATTCTTTTTCCACCCTGATTCTTTTAGAAGTCTACTTTTTATTTTTTCAGTTTTACCTATTTCTTAGCTCTATGCTGAATCATCTCCCTTCCTAATTCTCTTGATCCTCCAAGGAAGTTTTGTTTGATTTCCTAGCCTACGCTTCTTTGATCCTGCTTATCTGAGAAGCAACTTTCTTCTTGCTTCAACTGCCACAGAACTACCCTTCCTTTTCATCTTCCTCTTTCTTTTCTTTTCTTGAGTGGTAGTGTAGTGCACTGGTAAACAATGAATTTTCAATCAAAACTCAGCTCATTTTGCTGCTTCCTAGACTGAATGACGTTGGTGAGGTGACTGAACTTAATCTTTACTTTCTTCACTAGTAAAATTGGTATAATAAAGATTTCCAGTTCAGAGGATTCTTTTTGAGCATTAACTGAGAGAATGAATGTAAAGTGTGTGGTACATAGTGAACTCTCAACACACATGGGTCATTCTTATTCTAACACTCTGTATACAACCCAAATACCAGGGTTCTAGATTTGATCCATTATTCAAAGTAGGACCTGAGGTGTCTGTGTCCCTTATAGGAGACCCCAGAAGAGTTATTGTTTATTCATTGCTCACCGATGCCCTTAATTTGTTCTGGTTACTGCTCTAAATAGAGTAGAGTCACTTAAAGTACATATACAACACCAGATTCAACCAGTACTTATGGAGTACTTCATAAATACCAGACAAAGTAAGTGCCAGACAATGCTCATAGGCTTTCCATAAAAGTGGTTAATACCAATTACGGAATCAGACCCAGGCAGTAAATAACTTTATTTTGTATAAGAGCTGTAGACAATTTAAAACTCTTTTATTCTCTATTCTAGTTTGATTTTCTACTTGTTCTAATCTTCTGACCATAGATGGTCTTTTCTGGGCTGATGACAGGTACCAAAAAGCAACCATCAACATATAAAATTTAGATGGGAGAGGATCATTTTAAAGTTACCTGCTTCTTGTGCTTTTTTACTTATCAAAACACAGCACTGGCTTTTAATGAATATAATTTCAAAACTTTTTATGATCATTTGTTTTGTGATAAAGTCACACATTTGTTCAGGTTATATTTACTCTCTGATTCTGTTTCTTAGACTTGCACCAGCTCTCTTTCCTTCTCCACAGGGACCTGGCCCAATTTTCTGTTTGTATGGATTTCCAATTTGCATTGAAGCTCTTAATGCCACTCTTGTCACCTGGCTGATATATCTAGGTTTAGCCACCTTCAATTGTTTCTTCCCTAACTTAAACTTTTCCAGTACCTTTATGTATTCCAGGATAGTTGCCTCTTTTTGTTCTTCCCTTAGAAGTACTATTTAAGACTCCTGCAATTTTGTTGTAGAAAGACTTCTAAAAGTCATCTACTTTGTTTTAGTTTGGAGTGTTCTTGGCTGCAAGTAAAAGGAAGTGCAAATACAGTGGTTGAAACAATAGGAATGCACTTTTTCATGTACACTAAGTCTGAAAATAAGTTTTCCTAGGGTCATTTCAAAGGCTCAACAATGTCAGGGAGGACCCCGGCTCTTCCCATCTTTCCATGCTGGACCTTCAGTACATTTTTCATGTCTCCTGTCAAGGTCCTAAGCAAGCCACACTGGCTCCAAATATCACACTCTCACATTTCAGTATCCCAAGAAGAAGGAAGTGGACAAGGCCAAAAAAGACTCTTTTCGAATGTAGACTAGTACAACCACTCTGGAAAAAAATTTGGAGGCTACTTAAAAAGCTGGACATCGATCTACCATTTGATCCAGCAATACCACTCTTGGGGATATACCCAAAAGACTGTTACTCCAGAGGCACCTGCACATCCATGTTTATTGCGGCACTATTCACAATAGCCAAGTTATGGAAACAGCCAAGATGCCCCAGCATCTCCATACGATGGAGAAATAGCAGCCTCTTCAACAAAAACTGCTGGGAAAACTGGTTAGCAATCTGCAAAAAACTGAAACTAGATCCATGTATATCACCCTATACCAAGATTAACTCAAAATGGATCAAGGATCTTAATAGCAGACCCCAAACTCTTAAGTTGATACAAGAAAGAGTAGGAAATACTCTGGAGTTAGTAGGTATAGGTAAGAACTTTCTCAATGAAACCCCAGAAGCACAGCAACTAAGAGATAGCATAGATAAATGGGACCTCATAAAACTAAAAAGCTTCTGTTCATCAAAAGAAATGGTCTCTAAACTGAAGAGAACACCCACAGAGTGGGAGAAAATATTTGCCAACTATACATCAGACAAAGGACTGATAACCAGAATATACAGGGAACTTAAAAAACTAAATTCTCCCAAAACTAATGAACCAATAAAGAAATGGGCAAGTGAACTAAACAGAACTTTCTCAAAAGAAGAAATTCAAATGGCCAGAAAACACATGAAAAAATGCTCACCATCTCTAGCAATAAAGGAAATGCAAATTAAAACCACGCTAAGATTCCACCTCACCCCTGTTAGAATAGCCACCATCAGCAACACCACTAACAACAGGTGTTGGCGAGGATGCAGGGAAAAAGGGACCCTCTTACACTGTTGGTGGGAATGTAGACTAGTACAACCACTCTGGAAAAAAATTTGGAGGCTACTTAAAAAGCTGGACATCGATCTACCATTTGATCCAGCAATACCACTCTTGGGGATATACCCAAAAGACTGTTACTCCAGAGGCACCTGCACATCCATGTTTATTGCAGCACTATTCACAATAGCCAAGTTGTGGAAACAGCCAAGATGCCCCACCACTGATGAATGGATTAAGAAAATGTGGTATCTATACACAATGGAATTTTATGCAGCCATGAAGAAGAACGAAATGTTATCATTCACTGGTAAATGGATGGAATCGGAGAACATCATTCTGAGTGAGGTTAGCCTGGCTCAAAAAACCAAAAATCGTATGTTCTCCCTCATATGTGGACATTAGATCAAGGGCAAACACAACAAGGGGATTGGACTATGAGCACATGATAAAAGCGAGAGCACACAAGGGAGGGGTGAGGATAGGTAAGACACCTAAAAAACTAGCTAGCATTTGTTGCCCTTAACGCAGAGAAACTAAAGCAGATACCTTAAAAGCAACTGAGGCCAATAGGAAAAGGGGAACAGGTACTAGAGAAAAGGTTAGATCAAAAAGAATTAACCTAGAAGGTAACACACACGCACAGGAAATCAATGTGAGTCAATGCCCTGTATAGCTATCCTTATCTCAACCAGCAAAATCCCTTGTTCCTTCCTATTATTGCTTATACTCTCTCTACAACAAAATTAGAAATAAGGGCAAAATAGTTTCTGCTGGGTATTGAGGAGGGGGGAGAGGGAGGGGGCGGAGTGGGTGGTAAGGGAGGGGGTGGGGGCAGGGGGGAGAAGTGAACCAAGCCCTGTATGCACATATGAATAATAAAAGAAAAATGAAAAAAAAGAAAAGACCCTTTCCTCATTGTGGCTTTCTCTTTTATCAGGAAGGACTAACTTGTCCTGAAGGCCTCTGGCAGACTTCTCCTGAATCTCATTAGCTATAGCCTGTTCAGAAACCTATCTTTCTTTATCCTAAGTAGTATCAAAAAGAAAAGAATTGCATCCTGGGCTTAACCTATCATAATTAATCCTCTGGAGGGGGGGTACATTTCCACCTACAAATAATGGGGTTCTGTTGTCCAAAAAGTAAAAGGATTGTTAGATGAGGCCCTGGATACGCTCAACATATGTATTTCCATCACCCTTTGTAGATGAGGACTCTCTGCTCCATTGAGGTTAAGGACTTCGTACCTAGAGACCACATACCTAGAAAGTGTTAAGTAAGGCTCTTGGTCTTATGTTCTAGAATTTATCCCACCATTCTATGCTATTCAAAGTAACTTTTAGCCACAAAATTTCTGGGGAAGAAATGGAAGTTGGTGGAGAGCCAGGTCAAGGGAAATCCCCTTCCTGTGTCAATGTACCAGACTTACCTGATGATAGACTTGTGTCTAAACTTGTGAGGTTATTTCGCCCATTCATTCAACAAATATTTACTGTCCTCCCTACAATATGTTAAGAGCACCATTTGGTACTAAGGATATAGTTCAGTTACATAATTGCCTGCTCAAGTTTTAAGTGGAAATATGGGGAGAGAATTGTGGGCATCATTGTAATTGGGGGTAGAGATAACATATATTTCTCAAAGCATGTTTTATTTTCTTCTTCCTACTCACATAGGAAGACTACAATTCCCACTCTCCTTTGCAGTTAGGTTAGACCATGTGACTGGCATCTGGCTAATGGGACATGGGCAAAATTAATGTATGCCATTTCTAGGTCCGGCTATAAAACCCTTTATGCTCTTGACAGGGGGCAGAGTCTTCTCTACTGGTCATTTTTTTTCTGCAGTTTGGATTGTCAAACAGTATCTCCATCGTTTTTCCTCCTTCAGCTTTGTATGGTTTAGAAAATTAACAGCTTTGGAGGTAGTCTTGAATTCTCATAGTTTTAAAAATTTCTCCTCCTTCTCCTTCTTTTTCACAGTACTGGGGTTTGAACTCAGGACCTTACACTTGCTGGGAAGGCACTCTACTGCTTGAGCCATTCTACCAGTCCCCATTCATCCCATTTCTGCCTCTTAACACCAATAACTCAGTGGGAAGAAGAAAGTAGAAACAAGTAAGATAAATTAAAGTTTTTCAAACTTCTAAGCTGCTTACCTGTAAAACTGCCATAGCAAACCCAATTTCATTGGGTTATTGGAAGGATCTAATGAGATAAAAGAAAAGATGGCTCAGTAGGGCCTACCCTCCTCCCCAGAGCTGAAAATGATGGTGTTTACTGTCCTACATGGCATTATCACGTTAGATTGCTTAGAGACACTGGAGCATCATGGTTAAGAATCTAGACTTTGAAGCCAGAGTGCCTGCATTTAAATCCCTGCTCAGTCATTTACTTGTCACATCATTTGTACAGTCTCATACTGCACATTGTTCCCACCTGCAAAATGATAATAAGAATATGATCTGCTTCATAAAGTTGTTGAGACGACGGATTTATATTTAAAATGCTTAGAACAGTAACTTACAAAGTGTTAACTGGTGGTGAGGTTGTTCTAACTTCTCCTGGCCCTACTATATCTCCTGCTTAAATGAGACAGTATGTACTAAATACCCATCAGGACTTGATGTAGGCCAGTGAGGTGGCACTGGGCCTTTTGAGCTCTCCATTGTTAGAAAATGGAAAATCCCTATCTGTTTTCTACATGCAATTTATTCTTGCTATGGTCTCATAATTCTCCATCCAGTGCTTGGTCTAAATAGCAGGTCCATAGTCAGTTGAACTGATTACAAATTAAAATACTATACATGCCCTTCCTGATCTTATACATATATATCTCATATTTAATATGAAGTATTTGGTGTTTTGACTGTTTCATACATTCTAGTATTCAAAAGTGACATATCATTTTCAAAGACATGTAATATTTAAAATATTTATTTGAATAAAAATTACATTCCTGTAAAAGTGAAGAAAAAACAACTAGTTAGCCTTTGAAATTTCAACATAATGAGAGATGTTTGGATTTTTTTTACTTCTCTTCAACCCATGTTATACATTTTCTGACTTGATGATTCAGTGTTAGCTATCAGCTACATGGGAAATACTTTTTAAATAAGCACTGGAAATTGAATAACAGTCTTGATCAATATGTGATTCAAGTGCATGAGAACATTGAATAGGTCATCAAAGATCACCAGTAACCTTTGTAGTATATAGGAAGGTTATCCACCTTCTAAGCCATTGATATTGATCTGTACATAAAAGGAAGAGAAACTGCAATCACTTCTGAATCTTTTGAATAGACACTGGAGATCAATTCCTCAGATCTTTGCAAATTTGTCTCACAACACAGTATCATAGAAGCCAAGTTCAAGTGGACAACTAAGGCAGTAGTTACACTCAGAAGCCACTTCTTCATGAATCCTTATCTACTTAACTCATGAAGGTAGGAAACCAACATTGGTGGTTATAACAAAACGAGTTATATGACTCTTGGAAACTGTCTAGGGTTGTGGCTGCAAACTTGGATTTAAATCCTGGCTTCTTTGTTCCCTGGGTGTAGGGCTTGTGGTATCACATTTTCCTTATCTGTAAAATGGGGATACTAACGGTTCTTATTTCTGGGAGGAACTTTGAGAATTATAAAGTACTTTGCAATGGATCTGACACATAGTAATTGCAAAATAAATGTATCCATTGTTATCATTATGTTTGATTATATTACGTAAGTCGCTTCCGCTCTCTGGTCCTCAGTTTGCTTTGTAAGTCAAAAGAAGTGTGGCTATTTGTATTCATATGAGGGTATGAGATTGCATTGGATGACCTACCAAGATTGTGTCCTGTGATTCCTGGATGGATCAATCAATCAACCAACCAATCTATCTATCCATCTATCATCTATCTATCTATCTACATATGTATGTGTATATGTGTGTGTACATATTTTTTTTATCCACTTGTCTTGAGAAGAGCATAGGTGTAAAGCTGGCCCATGATAATGAATCAGGATATGGGTGTGTGGGCAAAGTCAACCCCACCATGGAGTGATTTTGACACCTCTCTTTCCCTCACATCCCATGCTTAGTGTATTCATCAAACAAATTCATAATAAATATATATCAGGTGTTGGTTATACATAAGGCACTATTTTAGAAACTATGTTAGAGTAACAAAAGGAAAAATCAGAGAAAACCAAAACTCAAAGCCTGTTGCCTTTCAGAGATCAGTTTCTACTGCCAGAAATGACAATAAAGGAACAAATAAATGAATACTATGACATGATCACATCTTGTGAGCCGTATCTTCAAGGTGGAGCTCAATCTGACCACGCTCATGGCCGTCATGATACTACTGGACACTCACAACCATTTTTGGCTTCAGTTCAGCCAGGCCCTCATTCTGACGTATCGGTTTACCCCATCACTATAAGTCTTTGAAGCTAGAGATCAAGTCTTACTCATTTTTGTGTCTCCACCATGTCACAGTCTGATAGGTGTTAAACATTCAGTAAGTCTGTTATGCTGACCTCTATTAAAACCTGGTCACGGCTGAGAAGGTCATTCCAGACAGAGTGGCCTCAGCCATTTCTGAGGCTTCCTTTTCTCCCTGTCCACCTCCTATGTGCCTCCTATGAGCAATGTCTCACTGCTCACATGTTTTCCAGGGTGTGCATTTTTAAAAATGAAAGATCATAAATAACAGTTAAAGAAACTATTTTTCTCTGCTCTAGTCTGTTCAAAGTGTTCAGAATTGCAGTCGGTATGGGGCACCTCTTATTTATAAGTTAGGTGAACTAGAAAGAACACACACACAGTGTACACACAGCCACACGTGTATACAGAGAGAGACAAAAGCACAAGATTTGTCACGTGTCTCCTGCTCTAACCACAGTGTGTTGTTTTAGTTAACTGGAGTGAGTGATTATCCACTCCACAGAAAATTACTATTTTGGTGTTTGTTAAAGGGTGGTTCGTTCTGCAGTAGAGAAGTACAAGGAGAGGAAGTTTTCAAAAGGAGTGTTTTGTGTCATATTGTAGCGCACCAGGGTGTGAAAAAAAAAAAGAGTGATGGCTTGAGGGTCAAGAATCCTGCATTTCTACTTCTCTCTGCTCTGGATGAATTGTTGGATTGGGGCCTGGCTCTTCCTGAGGTTCAATCTTTATTGCTGGTCTTTAAAGGAATATTTAAGAGGAAACTTGCCTTTCATTTTTCTGCTCTGAGATCTCACTGGCAGCAATGCTTGGAAACTAAGAGTGAGGACTGGGGAGTCAGGTGGCCTAATGTAAGACTCAGTTTTGCTACCTCAGAAATGGAGACTCAGTCTCGGCAGTCCCTGTGGAACAGGGATAATCAGTGTCCCTGCACTATGGAGTGGGTGTTAGGATTCAAGAAAGGGCACATATGGCCGCTTAATTTGGTATTTCACACACAGCACATTGTGGGAAAGAGCTGATTCTAAGAACAGTAGCAATAATAGTCATCAAGACAATGTGCCAGGGTAGAGGACAGGCGAGAGATAGGAGCCATAAAGTAGAGGACACAATCCCTGAATTCAGTGAGATAAAATGTCAAAAATACTAAAACAAAAAAGCCAACTTCATTGGGCCCCAGGAAGGGGTAGATTGTAGAGGTATCAGGGGGAGTGAGAGCCCCTCAGGCAGACATGCATCAGAGATGTCCCAGAAATGATGGGAGAGGACCTGTTTTGATATATCTGGATGGTGGGCAGGGGAATGGAGAGGTTTCCAGGGAAGAATGTGATGGGCTTTCACAGGTCAGTACACAGGCAGCTTTGATGGAGCAGAAAGTTTTAAATAAAATATGAGTGGAGTGTGCCTGTTTTGTTTCTTTCTCAGGGAATACAAATCACAGTCATTGTCTTCTTTCTACACAAAATCCTAAATTTGAAATCTACTCCAGTGAAGGGCTGGCTTGGTCCTGGGAACTGTGTGGGTGTGGCTTGTGCACCATCAGCTAGCTGCATCCTTCCATGACCAGCCTTATGGTCATGCCCTGGACTGGGCAGGTGGACAGAGAATGTGTTCACAAGAGTCAGTGCCCACTGTCCAGCCATGCAAGCCCTCTGGGTAGGTAGGGAATTTGTCTGGAGAACACTGGAAGGTGAAAACTTCCTGCTATGTCTCTTTCATCAGCTACCTCTGTTATCCATGGTTTGGATTCACAATGATGGTTACCCAGGAGTCCGTGTGTCTATAGTTTTTCTATTGAACATGTCCTGAATATGTGTGCTGAGCAAATCTCATGGTTTGCTGAGATTTTTTAGCAGGGTCAATTATTAAGAAGAAAGAAAGAAAGAAAGAAAGAAAGAAAGAAAGAAAGAAAGAAAGAAAGAAAGAAAGAAAGAAAGAAAGAAAGAAAGAAAGAAAGAAAGAAAGAAAGAAAGAAAGAAAGAAAGAAAGAAAGAAAGAAAGAAAGAAAGAAAGAAAGAAAGAAAGAAAGAAAGAAAGAAAGAAAGAAAGAAAGAAAGAAAGAAAGAAAGAAAGAAAGAAAGAAAGAAAGAAAGAAAGAAAGAAAGAAAGAAAGAAAGGAAAGAAAGAAAGGAAAGAAAGAAAGAAAAAACGACAGAAGTCCAGCTAAGTTAGCACCTGCTCTCTCCACCCATCCTGAAGATGACAAGGCCCACTGCAGATGTCTAAAGATCTCCTGAGGGAAACTGGGTCAGGGAAGATGAGATAGTCACCCTAGGCCAGGAAGAATGTGTAGATGAGGCACCAGAGACTGAGCCTCGAAAGATACCCCAGAAGGACATGGCTCCAGGAAGCCAGGTCCATGTGCCATCACACCAGTCCTGCCCACCTGTGAAGCAAGGTCCATGAGATGGATGGTGGACACTCATGCTCAGTAAACATAACATAAAGGCACAGTGGCAAAGGCGGAAACCACTAGGACATAGGATTGCCTCCTATTCCAGTTTTCTGGCCTCACTAATTCCAGAATTCTTGAACTACCTAATGGAGGGGGGGGGGAGCAGAGAGAGAGAGAGAGAGAGCCCCAAAATGTCTCAAACCAACCAGGAGAAAGTTTGAAAGCTTGGAGCAGGTAACATTTGTGTGAGGGTTCAGCTTTATTGGATTGAGATGTACCTAGGGGATTAGTAAAGCATATTTTTGGGTGTGTCTGTGTGGGTGCTTCCAGAGAGGGAAAAGACTACCCTGAATACCATGCTACAGGCTGTGGGCCTGGATGGAATAAAAGGGGAAAAGGGAGAAAGCCCACAAGCACAGCATTCTCTGCTTCCTGGCCACCATAGGGGAGCAACTTTACTCCTCCATGCCCTTCCAGCATGATGTCATGCCTCACCGTGGTTTCTGAACAATGGAGCTGGCTGACCATGGACTGAAACCTCTAAAACCATGAGCCAAAATAAATCCTTCCTCCCTTAAGTTGTTTTCTCAAGTATTTTGACAGCAACAAAAGGTCTAACCAAAATAATTTGGTTTTGAGAAATTAAGTATTGTGATATATGTTGCATCCTGTATTTATGGACTAAATTTTGCCTGCCAAATTTCTGTTCTTAACTGCTAGCAATTGAGTAAATTGATTTGCATGTTTGAATCCCCACCATTGTTCCAGGTGAAAAGCCCAGGTTGGCCCAGGAATCTCTGTGGCTAACCTTCAAGAAGATGGCAGAGTACCCTATGTGTCTCACGAGGTCTGAAGAATAGGTGCTGGGTAGGGCTGTCCCCTAGAACAGAGATTGCCCAGGAACCTTGTTAGGTGGCAGTAAGTATGGTGCTTGTTCTCACCATGCCTGGATATTTGAGTGCTTCAAGGCCAAGAGGTCACACTCCACATGCAGAATTTATAAAACAATTCCTTAGGACAAGTCTGCAGTCCTTGAACTCTGCAACCAGACCCAAAAATATAAAAAAGAGTCAGGGTGTGGGAGATTTGGGGAGAGAGGTATACTATATAAGTCCTCTCTATCCCCTCAAGAGGAAAGGGAGGAGGGGTTTCATTAACTTTACTCCAAGTCTAGTGGAATCATTGCCACAATTTTACAGCATTTTCATCACACCTCCCCTCCCCCAGAAATCCTATACCCATTAACAGTCACTTCCAATTTCCTTACAAACTCATCAATCCAAGGCAACCACTAATCTATCTACTTCCTAACTTTATTTGCTTATTCTGAGCATTTCACATAAATGAAACTGTATTTTATGACTGACTTTTTCACTTAGCATAACATTTTCAAGGTTTATCCATGTTAGACCATGAATCAGCATTTCATTCCTTTTTTTTCTAGCCAAATAATATTCCATTCTATAGATAATCCACATTCTGTTTATCCATCAGTTGATGAACATTTGGGTCGTTTCCATTTTTGGGGAATAATGTTGCTATAAACACGTACACAAATTTTTGTTTAGACATATGTATTTTCCTCCCTCCCTCGATTCTTTCTTTCTTTCCTTCCTTCCCTCCCTCCCTTCCCCATCCTTTCCCCTTTTCTTCTTTCCTTCCTTCCTTTCTTTCTTTCTCTTTCTTCTTTGAGGCTTGCTGCCTCAAACTCACCATCCTTCTGCATCCATCTCCTGAGTGCTGGGCTCACACTCAGTTTGGACATGGTTTTCATATGGTATCTACCTAGGAGTGAGTAGGATTGTTGGATCATATAATAACTGCATGTTTAACCTTTCAAAAAGCTGCAAGACTGCTGACTGAATCATTTTTAAAGGGACAGTGGGAAGCAAATATAAAATTGAGTTTTGCTTCTATCACAAGCATGCTTCTTCAATAAACTAGTTACAGATAAGCTACACTGCTTCCCCTAATCTCTACCCTCTGTGGCCTCAGAGTTCAGGGCCAGAGGACTGGAAGAGAGAGAGAGAGATTGGGAGAGAGAGAGAGGGAGATTTGAACAAGAGCGGCTTGGCTCAGGAGTCTAGGAGGCATTGAGCTACAGTGCATGCTTGCAGTGGGCTCCCTCGGTCTTCAATGCACATGTACCTCTTGTGTTGCAAACGTTTCCTTTAGGTGTGGTTATGACTATATACACATGGTTTACCTAATATGCACAAATACACACAGGGACTTCCATGATCTCATTTTATAAATGAGAAAACTTAGGCTCAGATAAATGACTGGGCCAGAGTCCCACAGCTCTTCTAGGTGGCAATCTGGGATCTGAAAACCCTGACTGCCTAATCCTAAGGCCAATGTTCTTGACTAGGACTTCCTTCCCAGTTAACCTGGACTGCTGGACTTACCTTGGTGCCTCCTGAAGGACTAGTTTTGCATGCCTCCAAAATCTTTCCACGCAATAGGGGTATGTTTTTTTAAAAAACACTAAATCCAAACTTTAGGTGCGTGCCACTTTCCATGGTGTACACATTCCCACGGCAGCACATCCCAACCTACCATCACATTACTTAACAGTTAGCTCACAAAATTCCTGAATATTTAACCACTAACTCTCATGAGCACTCTTGAATGCTCTGCTTAATTGAGGGCCTTGACCTGTAATACTAACTCAACAAACCACATTCTGAGGGAAGACAAGCCCCTCTATGAAACCTGATGTTTCATGGCTCACAGAAATAGAAGCAACATCAAATTAAAGAAACGAGTCACATTTATACGCATTTTGCTCTTTTACCTCTAACTAATAGTTACCACACTTTGAGGCTTAATCCAAAAATGTCAGTTGTAAGTCAGTGACCATGTGACAGAAGCTGAAGTTGACAGAAACCGGTACTTCTTATACTGGGGTCTGCATGTTCCATCCGAATTTTAAAATGTAGTTCAGGGCTGGGGGAGCTGTTCAAGTGGTAGAGCACCTGCCTTGTAAGCATGAGGCCCTGAGTTCAAACCCCAGTAACACATATATTTTCCAGGGGGAATATATACGTATATATAATATTTTTTTCTTTTATTTACATTTACTTACATGTATATACGTTGTTTGTGCCACCTCCACCTCCCCACCCCCCACCCTGCTTCCAGCCAGAACCTGTTTTGCCCTCTTTTTCTCCAATTTTGTTGAAGAGAAAATATAAGAGATAATAAGAAAAACATAGCGTTTTTGCTAGTTTGAGATAAAGATAGCTATACAGAGAGATTCCTAGCATTGCTTCCATACACATGTGTGTTGCAACCCACATTGGTTCATCTCTACCAGACCTCTTCACTACTAATTGGTCCCCTTCCCATAGTGGCCTTTGCTGATTTAAGATTACTTTATCTGCTCCTCTATAGTGAGCACATCAACCATATTCAAGTTTTAGGTTTCTTTCCCTTTCCCTGTTCCTGTGCATGTTCTCCCCTTAGTGTGTGACCCATGCTCAATAATATTACTGCATTTGTTTTAGGTCTATAATCTGCATATGAGGGAGAACATGAGATTTTTTGCCTTCTGAGCCTGGCTTACTTTGCTTAAGATGGTGTTCTCCAGTTCCATCCATTTACTTGCAAATGACAAAATCTCATTCTTCTTCGTGGCTGAATAAAACTCCATTGTGTATAAATACCACATTTTCTTAATCCATTCATCAGTAGTGGGACATCTAGGCTGTTTCCATAACTTGGCAATTGTGACTAGTGCTGCAATAAACATGGGTGTGCAGGTGCCTCTGGAGTAACCTGTGTCACATTCCATTGGGTATATACCTAGGAGTGGGATTGCTAGGTCATATGGCAGATCTATGTTTAGTTTTTTAAGAAGCATCCATGTTGTTTTCCAGAGTGGTTGTACTAGCTTACATTCCCACCAGCAGTGTATCAGGGTTCTTTTACCCTACATCCTCGATAATATTTATTGTTGGTTGTGTTCTTTTTTTTTTCATTTTTCTTTTATTATTCATATGTGCATACAAGGCTTGAGTCATTTCTCCCCCCTGCCCCCACCCCCTCCCTTACCACCCACTCCGCCCCCTCCCTCTCCCCCCCCTCAATACCCAGCAGAAACTATTTTGCCCTTATTTCTAATTTTGTTGTAGAGAGAGTATAAGCAATAATAGGAAGGAACATGGGTTTTTGCTGGTTGAGATAAGGATAGCTATACAGGGCATTGACTCACATTGATTTCCTGTGCGTGGGTGTTACCTTCTAGGTTAATTCTTTTTGATCTAACCTTTTCTCTAGTACCTGTTCCCCTTTTCCTATTGGCCTCAGTTGCTTTTAAGGTATCTGCTTTAGTTTCTCTGCGTTAAGGGCAACAAATGCTAGCTAGTTTTTTAGGTGTCTTATCTATCCTCACCCCTCCCTTGTGTGCTCTCGCTTTTATCATGTGCTCATAGTCCAATCCCCTTGTTGTGTTTGCCCTTGATCTAATGTCCACATATGAGGGAGAACATACGATTTTTGGTTTTTTGAGCCAGGCTAACCTCACTCAGAATGATGTTCTCCAATTCCATCCATTTACCAGTGAATGATAACATTTCGTTCTTCTTCATGGCTGCATAAAATTCCATTGTGTATAGATACCACATTTTCTTAATCCATTCATCAGTGGTGGGGCATCTTGGCTGTTTCCACAACTTGGCTATTGTGAATAGTGCTGCAATAAACATGGATGTGCAGGTGCCTCTGGAGTAACAGTCTTTTGGGTATATCCCCAAGAGTGGTATTGCTGGATCAAATGGTAGATCGATGTCCAGCTTTTTAAGTAGCCTCCAAATTTTTTTCCAGAGTGGTTGTACTAGTCTACATTCCCACCAACAGTGTAAGAGGGTCCCTTTTCCCCCGCATCCTCGCCAACACCTGTTGTTAGTGGTGTTGCTGATGATGGCTATTCTAACAGGGGTGAGGTGGAATCTTAGCGTGGTTTTAATTTGCATTTCCTTTATTGCTAGAGATGGTGAGCATTTTTTCATGTGTTTTTTGGCCATTTGAATTTCTTCTTTTGAGAAAGTTCTGTTTAGTTCACTTGCCCATTTCTTTATTGGTTCATTAGTTTTGGGAGAATTTAGTTTTTTAAGTTCCCTGTATATTCTGGTTATCAGTCCTTTGTCTGATGTATAGTTGGCAAATATTTTCTCCCACTCTGTGGGTGTTCTCTTCAGTTTAGAGACCATTTCTTTTGATGAACAGAAGCTTTTTAGTTTTATGAGGTCCCATTTATCTATGCTATCTCTTAGTTGCTGTGCTGCTGGGGTTCCATTGAGAAAGTTCTTACCTATA
The DNA here is from genome assembly GCF_047511655.1 of Castor canadensis. Lineage (NCBI taxonomy): Eukaryota > Metazoa > Chordata > Mammalia > Rodentia > Castoridae > Castor > Castor canadensis. Next base: position 143,075,853 of record NC_133393.1, read on the forward strand.
CCTACTAACTCCAGAGTATTTCCTACTCTTTCTTGTATCAACTTAAGAGTTTGGGGTCTGCTATTAAGATCCTTGATCCATTTTGAGTTAATCTTGGTATAGGGTGATATACATGGATCTAGTTTCAGTTTTTTGCAGACTGCTAACCAGTTTTCCCAGCAGTTTTTGTTGAAGAGGCTGCTATTTCTCCATCGTATATTTTTAGCTCCTTTGTCAAAGATAAGTTGTGTTCTTGATGATAACTATTCTAACAGGGGTGAGGTAGAATGTTATTGTAGTTTTGATTTGCATTTCCTTTATGGTCAGGGTTGGTGAGCAATTTTTTCATGTGTTTTTTGGCCATTTGGATTTTTTCCTTAGAAAAAGTTCACTTTCATTCAGTTGCCCATTTCTTTATTGGTTCATTAATTTTAGGGGAGTTCAGTTTTTTGAGCTCCCTGTATATTCTGGTTATCAGTCCTTGTCTGATGTATAGCTAGCAAATATTTTCTTCCACTCTGTTGGTGGTCTCTTCAATTTATAGACCATTTCTTTTGTTGTGTAGAAGCTTTTTAATTTCATGTAGTCCCAGTTGTCCATCCTTTCTCTTAGTTGCTGGGCTGCTGGAGTTCTACTGAGGAAGTCCTTGCACATATCTATTGCTTCCAGGGTATTCCCTGCTCTTTTGTATACAAACTGCAAGGTTTTGGGTCTGATATGAAGGTCCATAACCCATTTGGAGTTGATACTAATATAGGGTGACAGGCTATATAATATTTTTTGACCTTTTTTTATGGTATTGGGGTTTGAACTCAGGGCTTCACGTTTGCTAGGCAAGTGCTCTATCTCTTGAGTCACACCTTCAGCTTTTTTCTTTTTTTTTTTTTTGAGACAAGATCTTTGTATGCGACTCAGGTTGGCCTCAAACTGATGATCCTTCTGCTTCAGCCTCCCTAATGCTGGGATTACAGGATTGTACCATCACACTCAGCTCCATGGTAATCTTAAAAACATTATCAGTTATAAAAATAAAGGTAAAACTTCTGCTTGTGCAAGATGATTTGCTGTTCACAGTCATTTAACAGAAAGGCTTTGGTTTCTCATGGTAAATGAATTCTTTGGTGGTGGGAATGTTTTTTTCCCTTTTACAGGGGTGCTCATAATCCTTATGGATGAGAAATAAGCCTGTTTCCTCCCCTAGAATCTGATCACCCTTGAAAACATTCGCTCTTCCATGGGATCTCAGATCCCTTTCAGCTTTATTCAGCTTTTTACGTTTTCCTCTAAACAGACACCAGTGCAACCCCCGCTCGCTCTGCAACAGACCAGTCAGAGCAGGGTAAATTGGCAATCTGTAATCTTCCACCGAATTTCACGTGGTTCACCAGCTCAGGAGCTGCTGGAATGGCATTTCCTAGCTGCTAATGAGCAGCTTCATTATCCTGGCGCCCTGAGCTAACATTGTGCCTTTGGCTTATAATGGGAGTCATTAGATTCTAGAAAATTCTCTCTGTGTTCTGTTTCTAAATTTGACTCTCCCAGAATCAGAGAGAATACAAATTCTCTCCGAGCTTTGTGTACAACAAGAAAATGTCTGGATGAAGCTAGAACTCACCTCAGCACGGTACCTGGGCCTGGCCCCTGACTCTGAGTCTGATGGAGTGCTGTGCAAGTTCACGGGTGTAGCACTCTTGGAGTTTTTCATAGGGAATTAACTAAATAACACTCTTGTCCTTCACCTTCTGTCCTTTCCACTCTCCACTTCCCTTCATAACGAAACAGCTTACACTCTGCTGTTTAGCAATCTCACAGGGGCAAAAGTGTTTGACAATTTCATTCTCTTGTGACCCTTGGATCAAAAAGAACAAGTCTCTTCTCTCTGTTGCTTGCTTACTCCCCAAAGTGTGTCTCATTATGGTTATTGTATTTCACTGCAGATGCAACTTTCTGTCACAAGATGTCTTGAAATGGTAGCAGAAAGATGCATCCTATAAAAAAATGGTAAAAGTGGCACTTTGAAAAGAACCCAATCATGTCATAAGTGGATCTGATTCTGTATTCAAGAAAATTATTGTGGCACAGTCAAATAGCAGGTTGCTAATGCTGTAGACATAAAATCATCCAATGAATCAAAATGAGGGTCAAATCTTTCCCTTGCAGTTATTCTCTTGTTTAAGGTGTGTGTTCCTTCTTCATAATGAACTCAGTAATGGAAAGTTTACGTGCAAATGTTTAGGAATAATTTAAAAATATTGATGGAGTGTCTCATAGGTGCACACCACTTTAGAGATCCAGAGTTCAGTAAATGCACAAGGCTCTGGGAAAGGTGGTGTGGAGCACTGTAGCTGGCCCTTGGCCGCAGAGAGTTTGTACTCTAGAGTGAAAGAGAAGCACATACAGAATCCTAGAACACAGACAGTCACTTGTGCACTCTATATTCCCTGAGTTCTTCCCATGGGCCAGACGCTGCTAAGATGATCAAAATGCTGGGACAAGCCATAATGAGGGAGGATGCAAGTGGTGAATTTCTGGCTCCCTCTACCAAGTATTTATTGGGCACGTACCATAAGCCAGCTGCTGTTCTTGAAGATAGCTGTGGAGATAGCTGTGAACAAACACAGACCTTTCTGTCATTCAGATTATGTTGTATTCTGTTTTACTGGGTTAAATAGAAAAGAAGCAAACCTAAGTAAGCAAATGAAAGTTTCAGGTAGCAGTGAGTGCTATGAAGAAAATAGAGGGGGAATGTGGATTGAAAGTGATGGAGGGAGCTGTGTAGACAGGGCAACAGGACAGTCTCTCTGGGAGAGAGGCCAGTGCCTGTCTCTTAGGCAGAGGGAACTGAAAATGCAAAGCCCTGGGGGGAGGAGGCTGTGTTTGTGGAAAGGGAGGAGGCCTTGTGGCTGGAGGGGAATTGCAGAGGAGCCAGAGACCAGCTTCTGCAAGGACTTGAGAGCTGAGGGCAGGACTTTAGATGTTCTTCTGAGCATGACAGCGAGCCAAGGCAGAATCTTGACTGAAAGAATGATAAGATCTGACTTCTGTTATCTAACTACTTGTGTGACATATGTACGAGATTTTTTTTTTAACTGAAACATTGTTTGTAATAGCAAAAGAATGAAAACAACTTAAATGCCCATCCTTTAGGGGGCTTGTTAAACAAAACTATGGCACCTTCCTATCAAGGACTATTATACAGCCATAAAAAGATGTAGAGAATCTTCATGTTCTGGTCAGAAATATATCTCCAACTGTCAACTGAAAAAAGTGAGGTTCACTTTTGTACCTGTTTGCAAAAAGGTGAGGGGAAATATATACACATATGTGACCAAACACTTTTGAGAACTAACATGGGAGGCCTGTGAGGGAAGGAAACTGAGTGAATGATGCCTGGTGCATTTACACTTTATACCATGTGACAGAGCATCATGCCTCTGTGGGGCATGTGTGACCTTAATGTCATGCTGAATTCTTTTAGAGTGAGGATACCATGGCAGTCTTAGTCCTTTAAGCCAAGGTCTCCCAACTCTTAAGACCTAGTTGACGAGATGCTCTTGACCTCTATGAAATAAATGCCCTCCCCCTGCTGCTGAATTCATCTTCCCAAAGCCTCCTGCTAAACCCTTCCTTGGTTCCCCATCATCTACCATATTCAACGTCAATGCCTTCCCAGCCTGCATTAGTCAGTTTGATCAGTGTAGCAGAACCAGTGGGATATAGATAAAGAGATAGATAGAGGATAGATAGATAGATAGATAGATAGGCACATAGTGTAAGGAACTGACTCATTCCCTTAGAGAGGCTGAGAAACACCAAGCTCTGAGGGGTGACCTGGCAACTTGGAAATTCAGGAGTGCTGATTGCATAGTTCTATAACCAGATGCAGTGGGTTCACATCTTGGTGAGCAGAAAGCCAAAAACAAGCATGGCCAAGAAATAAGAGTAGAGAAAGATTTATTACCACAGCAGGTAGGAAGCACACAGGAGTTATTTCCAAAGCAGTGTCCTCTAGTACCAAGGAAGCATGGGAATTTTATTCATAGAGACTATACATATTCAGGTAGGAGAGCACTTTAGAGGCAGGCACATTACTGAGCATGCTCAGTTTTCTCCAAAAAGTTATACCTGAAATAAAAAGAAGGGACCCGTTGAGGATGTGTTAACACAGGAGTTTGCTTCTAACAGTGCCTGCCCTACTTAGCAGCTTACAGTTGCATCCCAAATCCAAAGACCTGACAACCAGGAGAGCTGAAGGTGAGAGTCTAGTCAGAAGGCTGGAAGTCTCAAGATCCAGGAAGAGATGCTATTTCAGTTCAAGTCCAAAGGCAGGAAAAAGCTGATGTCCAAGTTAAAAGACAGTCAGGCAAGAGGAATTCTTTTTGCTCAGGACTTTTTTATGTTATGTATGCCTTAAACTGATTGGATGAGGTCCACCTACATTAGAACAATTTGCTCTACTCAGTCCATCAATATAAATGCTACTGTTATCCAAAATGAACTTCACAGAAAAACCCAGAATAATATTTGACCAAATACCTGGGCACTCCACTGTCTAATCAAGTTTATACATAAAATTGACCATCACACTACTTTTGGGGCACTCCCAGCCTCTTTTCCCACCCCTAGCTCTCAATAGCTTTTCTATGTCCTCTATACCCCAAATCAAACTAGACCCTCAGTGTTTTCTAATCATTCTTGGGACTTCCCACCTCTCTGTCTTGGTCCAGATGGGTTGCAGCTCCATCTCTGCTGGTCTAAATCCTGGCTGCTCATTGAGGGCCCCTCAAATGCCACCTCTTCCAACCGCTATCTCCTGCTCTCCTTACAAGGTAAGGTTATCTCACCTCTCCTGTCTTTCTTGTGTTTATATCTGTCCTGGCATTTAATATACTTCCCTCATGTAATCATTATTCACATGTTTATGCTGAAGTGCCATGCTTAGCAAGAACAACTGCCCCTCCCCCTCTGGGACATGTTCCAGGAATTCACTTAGGGTCAACCGGAAGAAGAAATCCCCTGTGATATTCTCTTACAGGAATGAATCATCTTGATAAATCTTTTGCCAGCTTTTCCCTCCTCATTGGGAAAGTGAGGACAATAATAATACCTACCTCAAAAGATTGTCATGGAGGGTAAATGACATCTTGTGTTCATAGCACTCAAGCAAGGATGTAGTGAAGAGCAACTCCACTCCCCCATAAGCAGGAGTCATTGACAAAACCAAGGAAGAAAGCCTCTCTCAGAAAGGTAGATGCACAGCTCTCACAGCCTGCAAGGGACAGCCCAACAGCAGGGAGGAGCGGACAGCAATGATGGAATTGCCTGGAAAGGGTGTGCATTGGGAAATACACCTTAAGATCTCTGAGGAGTTGATCTGGCCCCTCTCTACTTCCCAGGAATGGGCAGATGATTGTGGATATGAGAAAGGATGATGATTGAATGGTTTTGATAAAACCCTCTGGGGCAGCTGGAGGGTGGGGAAGGTTGAGGGGTGGGAAGGGGTTGTGCAAGGGACTGATGGAGCTGAGGACTTGGGGAGGCTGAGACTTCTTTGGTCCAGCTTGGTTTTGAGTAGAGATAGGAAGGGGAGCTGGTATCTTTCAGAGGACCCTGGTAGGCTTCTGTCATGGGAGCTAAGAGGCAGTATTTTGCAGTGGGCTAAAGGATGCTGGCAGATTCTTCCTCCCTAATCTATCTATTTATATTTTCATTTTATTTATTTTAATAAAAGTATGATTCAAACATAGCACACATGTAGAAAGTGCAAAAATCAAAATATAGCACTCAGTGCATTTGTATAAAGTGAAGCCACCCATGTGGCTGCCACCTCAGTCAAGAAATAGAGTTACCAGAAACCCAGAAGCACCTCCATGACCTCTCATGAGTCCCCATCCACATCTGAGCAGTGGCCACTAGTCTGACTGGTAACAATGAGGATTAGTGTGCCTTTCTTCATCTAAGTGGAAGTGTACGCTACATGCTCTCTTGTGTCTGACTTCTTTTGCTCAAGTTTTTTTTCATGAGATTCATTCATTTATTGTGCATAGGAGTATTTCATTCATTCTTATTGCCAAATAAAATTTCATTGTATGAATATGTCATCATTTATCTGCCCATTCCACAGTGGATGAACATTTGGGTTGTTTTCAGTTTGGGGCTGTTATGAACAAGACGAGCATCCTAGTAACTGTCTTTTGATGCTCTTATGTTTTCATTTCTTTTTTACACAAATTAAAAATGTTTTGGGATTAACTTGCATTAATTGTACAGAATCAATGGGATTCAGTGACATTTCCACCAATGCACACGGTGTGCACTGTTCATATCAGGTGATCAGCATCTTCCTCTCTGTATTTGGATCCTTTGAGCACCTCTCTCAAAGATCTTCATAAAGTACATAGCATAGTAGGTTTTTGTGTACCATAGTCATCCCTCTGTGCTGCACAGCACCAGAACTGGTTTCTTCTATTTAACTGTGTTTTAGTACTCGTTAGCCATCCTCCCTTTATCTACCCTCACTTCCCTGTTTGCATTTCTTTTGGGCAAATACCAAGAAATTAAATTTCTGGGATTTAGGGTATGCATGTATTTAGTTTTAATAGTGAAGTGATTTTGCCAATTTACCCTCCCACAAAGAGTGATTCACCCCATTTCTTCACATCATTGCTAATGCTTGGTGTTGGAAGTTCTTTATAGCTATCATGTTGAGTACAAGCTAGGGTGCCTAGCCTTTAATAGTGCCCAATGTGGCAGTGGAAGGCAATGGGGTCTGATCCATTACTTTTATGGTCTCGTAAATGAAATGTGATTCCCCAAGAGGGCACACAGCAGAAAGGAGGGGAGGCAAGAGACCTTCTATTCATATGTATTTTTTAACAGCTTTATTGAGACACAATTCGCATACTACATAATTCACCCTTTAATGCGTACAATTCAATGATTTTTAGAGTGGTCATGAATACATACAACCATTACCATAGTGAATTTCAGACTCTCACCTTGAAAAGAGACCCTGGACTCTTAACTACAGCCCTTCCATCAGCTGGTATCTCCTCCCTGCCCCAAGCAACAGCTAATCTGTCTGTCTCTATAGATTTCCTTATTTTGGATATTTATATAAATGAAATCACATACTATGTGGTCTTCCCTGACTGGTTTCTTTCACTTGGCATTAATGTTTTTAAGACTCATTCATACTGTAGAATGTATCAATACCTCATCCCTTTTATGGCCAAATAATATTATGTTTTTTTGACTATGCCACAGTTTATTTGTTTATCCATCCATCAATGTACTATATGTCCTTAAATCACTTAAAAATGTTGATTGAGATTTTCTGTGCTTTATCATATAACACAACATATTAGTATGTAATTTAATATTAATATAAGAGGACTTTCATCTGTGGTTTATATCTAAATAAATGTATCCATTTATAAACATATTAAGAGACAGTGTCAAAAAGGCTCCTGATGGGAGTTAGTACTCTGTAAAGTTTGAAGATCCCCACATTAGAATCAATGTTCTCTTTTGTTTAGGGTTAAAAGTAGAATTAGTTTTTTTGGGGGCCATTTTTTTATTTCCAATAATCAAGGTGAAAAGAGAATAGAGAGTGGGTATTCCTGCTAGTGTGGCAGAAGAGCATTTCAGCTGGTTTAATTTAATTTAGAAAAATAAAAAAAGATAGGATGATGTTTAATACCTCAAATGTTAAGAAGCTGTTTATTACAAACTATTCTCCCTCTAGCAGCCTCTGACAGCAGCAGCTATGTTTTTCTCAATTTCATGTCTTCTTAAGGGGTCTAGCACTCATGTCCAGTCTGGCTCCTGCTCCCCTTTTCTGCTGTGTTTGTACCTGGCAATGCTCAGGCCTGGCCAGCCTCCTTCAGGAAGGATCTCTACCAGGAGAAAACAGAACTTCACTCACGTTAGTACAGGGATTTTCCATGCAGGTGTGAGTTCTATCTCATCCTCACCCCTCCAGGGACATTTGGCTTGTCTGGAGAATTTCAGATTATAGTAATAATAATACTGATGAATAGAGGCCAGAGGTCCAGCAGAACACATGACAGTCCTCAACAATAAACACTTTTCTGGTTCCAAATATTGATAGTGTAAATCTAGCACAAGGAGTGAAAGGAACTTATCAAGAGACATCAAAATAGGACCTAGTCTCACAATGTAGTAGCATCTTTTTTTTCGGTACTGATGTTTAAACTCAGGACTTCACGCTTGCAAGGCAGGCACTCTCCTACTACACATCCAGCCCTTTTTGCTCTGGTTTTCTTAGATGTGGGGTCTCAACACCATCCTCTTATTTTAAGCTTCCCACCGTCACTGGGATGATAGGCACGGGCCACCACACTTACTTTTTTTCTGTTGAGTTGGGATCTTGCAAACTTTTTTTTTTCTTTTTGGCCAGGGTTGGCCTGGAACCATGGTCCTCCCACCTCAGTCTCCCACATAGATAGTTTGGGATGATAGACATGTGTCATTGTGCTGAGCTAGTGACTGAGATGGGGTCTTGTGAACATTTTTGCTTGTTGTGATCCTCCTGATCTCAGCCTCTTAAGTAGCTGGGATTACAGGTGTGAGCCACCAGTGTCCAGCTTATTGTAGCATGTTTTTGCATGTCTCTGAAAATGAGGTTTATTCTGTGTTTACAGAATGGTCGTCTCTCAGAAGTAGAAGAAGATAACTACCCACAGCTCTTAACATTACACGTCTGTAGTTCAAATTCATCAGCAGAGACGATGACCATCTCTGGACCACAATTCCAAAGGGGAGACACAGTGTGGGACATGGTCCACTTCTTACCCCATCTGTTGGGCCATCTGTTGTGGCCCTATGGCAGCATCACTGTTCCACGTCATTATCAGGTCCTATTCCTGTGGATCAGAAGGGACAAATGCCAGAGAAAGGAAAGCTCAGTTTGAATGCATGGCCTTTCCCAAGGATATGTGGCAAGATGCTCCCTGTCATCTGGGGTTTTTTTCCCAGTTTTGTTGCTGTTTTTTCCTGTACTTACTGTGTTTTATTGAGAAGTTTGTAAATAGGGACTTTGTTACCATTGATGTATGAAAGAGATGTTGGAGTGTAGGTCCTAATCCAATGTGACTGGTGTCTTTATAAGAAGAGGGACTTTGGACACACAAAGGACACCAGGGACACAGAGCACACAAGAGGAAAGGCCATGAGAGGACAAAGGGAGAAGGTGGCCACCTGGGAGCCAGGGAGTCGCAGAAGAAACCAGCCCTGCTAATAGACTTTTTTTCTTTTTTTTGAGAAAAGGTATCAGCACATATTCCAAGTTGTCCTCAAACTCATGATCCTCCTGCCTCAGTCTCCTGCATGCTGTGATTACAGGCACGAGCCACCACACCCGACTTTGATGACATCTTGATCTTGGACTTCCAGCCTCCATACAGTGAGACAATAACCTTCTATTGTTTAACTCTGCAGTGTTTTGTTCTGGCAGGTTCTAGCAAATTAACACAATCTCTTTGATGCCTTCCCATCTTTTCATGTCTGAGGACTTTTATTTTATTTTATTTATTATTACTTTAAAGTTTACCTCTTGAACCAGCAACAGGAATGTACATAAAATTTAGCACTGTCACACATTATCAGACAGCCCAGAAAGAAGGCCAGGAAAGCCAAGGAGAGTGTCTGAATTTTTCCTACCAATTTTCCAGTAGAAGACTTTTGCCCTCAATTCTGAATCCTACTTTCTTTCCAGATGATATCCTGCCCTGGGATTTTGTGTGTGCCATGCGTGGAATCTGTTGCAGGAGACCCTTGGGGACCTCCTACAGGGAACTTGAGGCCTCCAAACCTCGATTTCTTCTCATTGAAAGCTGATGGGATGGATAGACTATAACTTTGCTCTCACACAGACGATGCCAAGGCTCTTACCCTCATGAAAAGATAGTAGTAAACTCGTGAGGCTGAAGAGCCTCTCATGTCACGGATCTCCTCTTAAAAGCCCTTTTGTTTAGATAGAATATCAAGAACAGAAGGATGAAGGATTTACAACTGTGCATGACCATGTGGCTCAGTCACCAGCATGAAGGTGAGTGAAGGAACACAAACACAAAGGGATGTGTGATTCCATTCACGTAAAGCACAAACACAAGCAAACCCAGTGATAGAAGGCAGAGTAAGGGGGCACTGGGCTCCCAGGACTGGTGTGGCAGATTACCAGGTGCCCTAAAACAACAGAAGTCTACTCTCTCACACATCTGGAGGCTGTAAGTCCAAACCAAGGTATTGGCAGTGCCGTGGATGTGTCTTAAGGCTCTAAGGGAGGGTCCTTCCTTGACTTTTCCAGCTTCTGGAGGATTGCAAGCTATCTGCTACCTTTTGTGTCCCTTGGTATGTAGCTGCATCGCTCCAGTCTCTGCCTCTGCAGTCACTGGGCCATGTCCCCATTGTGCCTCTCTGTCTTCACACAGTGCTCTCCTCTCTGTGTTGTCTTTCTTTTTTCTCTTCTTATGAGGACATCAATCATTGGGTTAGGGTCAGTATGAGCTCCTCTTAACTTGATTGCATATGCAAAGACCTGATTCTGTGTCCAAATAAGGTTACATTCATTCACAAGTACTAGGCCTTAGGACCTGATCATCTCTTTTTGGGGATACAGTTGTACCCACTATGAATGGCTACTCTTGGGGTGGGGGGTCAGACAGTGATTTCAGGAAGCATCAAGAATCTTCAGGAATGCTGAAGATCTTCTTTGTCTGGATTTGGGTGCTAGATGCACAGTGGTTTCAGTTTATGAATCCGCCTAGCTCTTCCAGTAGGATATGCTTGCTATTCTCTATGTGTGTTACGTTTCAGTAAAACATTTTGTCATCTTTGTTTAGAATTTGCACTTATTTATCCTTCCGATTTACATTGCTCTAAAATATTAGAGAGAAGGAAATCTATCAATGTCTCAAAATAAGGCAAAAGAAAACTGTAATTGGATATATCACCATGAGGTCTGGTTTCTCCCCTTATCTGTAATGGAGAAACTATAAGTAAAAGCCACCATGTGTTCAATATTTGATATTTTTATGTTTCACAACAGCATCTGTATACATTTGAAAAGTATTTGCACATAAATGTCTCAGGCATAATATATTTGCTTGTAGATTGTTCAACTGCTGTGTGGATTCAAAGGCACCTTGCGATGATTCCACGGCCACTCTGTAGTCACAGGTTGGGGATCACTGTCTAAACCCTTTAGGGAATAATGCACAGTGGGGAAGAACACAGCATTGGGACTCAGACTGCCTGGGTTGGATCCCAGGCTCTGCCATTTTCTTTGGTATATGATACTGATTTTTGCCTCAGTTTCCCCACCTACAAAATGGAGTGAGGTAATAGTACCTAACTCACAGGATTTTTGTGAGTATTAAGACAAGTTAATACATTTGAAACACTTAGAAACTGCAAATTTCTGTTATATAATTATTATCTATTATTATTACTATTATTGTGATTACCATCAAGGTTTGTAAGACTGTGGTTGCTACCAGATTGAGGGTCTAAGTCTTGCAGCTGCCCTGCTCTGACTGGAGCAAGTGTTGGGATACAGATGATTTTGAGGGGAGTCTTATCTGAAAAACAATGTCTTATTAGAATCTTTCTGGAAAGATGTCCTAACAAGTAAGGTATGCCCCATGGATACCATCAGAACCACAGGGCATCACATGGAAATCCTGGGTTCACAAATGCTTTTGAGGTAGAAGCCAAGTTCCCAGGTCACAATTGGGCTTAGAATCTTCCACAAGCTGAGTTTAAAGATGTAATTTCTTTTCATCAAGACAAAAAGAAATGGTACTTTCCATGCAGTCTGTGCAATCTGGTCTCAGTACATAACCCTGTGGAGCTCAGTCAGGTTTTTGCAACAAATGTACTGGAGCCCTGCATACTTGCTTGAAGCCAGTCAGGCAACTGGGGAGGATGCCCAGGCAGCAAAGAGACCCTGACACATAGTGAGTGGCAACTGACAACCTGAATGTCAAGCCTGCTCCACAGGTGTGGCTCTGTTTTAGTCAATTTTCCGATCTTCTAACAAAATACCCAGAACTGGGTAATTTATAAAGAATAGAAGTTTATTTAGCTTAAGGTTATGGAGATTAGGACATCCAAGAGCATGGCACTGGCTCTGGTGAGGGCCTTCTTGCTGCATCATGACTTGCAGAGGGCATCATCTGATGAGACAGAGCAAGTGTGATAGCTTGGGTCTTTCTTCTTCTTATAAAGCCACAATGCCATCATGGGGGTTCATGATATCATCTAACCCAATTATCTCCCAATGTTCCATCCCAAAATACCATCAATATATGAATCTAGGAATTAAGTTTCCAACACGTGATCTTTTGGAAGACACATTGAAACCAAAGCAGGTTCCATGGGACACATTGGAGGGAGGCAATGCTCCTATGAGGTCTTGTGTCTGCCCAGGAAGTGCAGCACACTAATCCTGTTACTCTCAGAACACCCTAAGGCCTTCCACAGGGAAGTCTTCCCCTCTAAAACCATTCACCACTGAAACGTGGTTCCCCCTTGCTCATGCAATGAAATAATGGTTGACCAGATTTGCTCTTATCAGGCTAGAGTGCTCTCAAATTTGGGGTTCAAACTTTCTCTTCTTGGCAGCCTATTGTCCCACCTCGCTCAGCCGGGTTCCTTAAATCTTTTCTCTTCCCTATAAATCTGTAGATGGATAGTGTTGTGGTTTAAATCTAAAATTCCCACTGAGGGCTCATGGGAATTGGCTACCACCTGATGGGTTTTGGGGAGGTAATTAGATCTTAAGGTCTCTGACCTAATCAATGTGTTAATCCCTTGATGGATTCATACTATGATGGCATTATTGGGAAGTGGTGGAAAACTAGGAAGTGGGGCCTCATTGGAGGAATGACCTAAAACCTCTGAAACTGTAAGTCAAAATAAATCTCTCCTCTTTTAAGTTGTTTCTCTCAGGTATTTATCACAGCAATGAAAACTGATTTAGATAGATAGATAGACATATAGACTTTCTGTTTCTTTGGAAAGTCCTAATACAAAAGCCATCCTAATAAGTAAGAAAGTCCCGTTAGTATTTGAATATGAATTGCCAATAACTATATAATGCATATTACAGTATATAAATTTTTCATTGAGACTTACTGTGAGCCAAGCATTGCTCTAAGCATTTCATGTGTCTTAACTCATGTGGTACACACACAACCACATAATGCAGGCATCATTATGACCCCAATTTGCAGATGAGAAAACCTGCACAAAGAGATTAAGGAACTCTTGCCTGAGGTCATACATCTGGTATGCAATGACTTGAACTCAGCAGTCTGGAACCAGAATCTTTGCTTTTGCCAAAGATTCTTGATTCTTCCTCTTCTTATACCTGAGCAGGTATCTTCTGTTCTAATAGCTTCAACTAACTCTAAGTGTTTTTATGCACCAGATTTCTCTCTTGTGATATGATACATTTTTTGTTTGTTTTCATCCATGTCTCCTGGGTCATTATGTTTAGAGCATGATTGTTGTTTCCTAAATCATTAGAATGATGTCAGGGCACGTTAGACCTCTGAAGCAGGCTTCAGGAAGCAAAGTCTTTCTCTCTTTGTGGCCTTCTCTTACCCCCCTTCACCTGCTCCCAAGGCAAGACAAAGGAACTAGAATTTCTCTTCCCCAAGGTGTGTCTTATAAATGAAACATGTACTCTTACCTTTCTTTTCCTTTTTGTCTAGGAGCTGGCCATAAAGAAATTCTCTGATGATAAGTATCCCATTTCAGAAGGGGTCCTGCCCCGTGCCCAGGAGGAAGGAATCCTGCACAGAGGCCAAGGAGAATCTATATGGCCTTTTCTGGGTTTCCGAACTGTTCAATTAGCATTAAGTCATACCTTTCTGACCATGATATTTCAACATAGTTGCCCATGATTCAATCATGGACATGCAATAGAGTCTCCATCAAACCCGAAAAGGACCAAAAGGACAGGGCTCTGAGAGATTCTGTTCAGGAGATTCCAAGATGGCGGCTAGAGGGAGGAAGCAGAAAGTGAGCCTCCTATAGTGAAATCTTGGAGAGACACTGGAGACACACTTTGCAGGCAAAATCACCGAGAAGAGGCAAAACTTTGACCCCTCCACACCTTCAGCCAGCACAGAGCATCTCCACTTCACGTTAAACGGAGAAACAAGGAGGGCCCTGGGGCCGCCAGTCGCCCGCGCCCAGACAGCTTGGGAAGACGTGGACAAGGTGAGCTTAGCGGTGCCGTAGTACTCCCACAGACAACCCTGGGCCAGAGCAGCATAGCCCCCTGGACAGACCGACCTTCACCTGGGGAAAAAAGAGAAACTGAGTAATAAGCAATAAGAACAACAAAGACACGTGGCAAAGAGGGCGGGGCGCACTGAGCACCGAAGATTGGGGGAAGGGAATCCTTCCTGGGACTGTAAATAAACAAGCTGGGCGGGCTGGAGAGGCTCCGGCAGGAGCGGGGGCGCGCACCCAGCAACCAGGAGCGGGAAAGCTTGTGAGAGTTGCAGAGGGAGGAAAACTCCACAGGAGAGGGGGAAAGACCCACTTCCCACGTGAGCTGTAAACAAACATGGCGGCTGGCAGGAGCAGCAGCACCGCCCAGTAATTAGGAGCAGGAAAGCTTGTAAAAGTGGTGGTGGGAGGAAAACTGCACAGGAGAGGGGGGAAGACCCATTTCCCACATGAACTGTAAATAAACACGCAGGCCTGAGAAAGCGGGTGCAGTGTCACCTCCCCCAGTGTGCTTGGAAAGGGGAAAGCTTGTAGCAGAGGCTCACGCACAGGAGAACTCTGAGTAAACAAAGCTTGCAGGGGGCCAGGTGAGTGCCAAGCTCACCCCTGAGATCTGCATAAATAACGCCTCCAGCAACAGCAGGCTGACAGCAGCGGGCAGGCAAGCCACAGCCGCAGATACCATTCACAGAACTGTCTCCAGACTCTTTTTTTTTTTCCTCTTTTTCTCCCTACCTTTGATGAGAGAACAACCAAATTACACCTGCATGCTGAAAAACTTACTGAAACTGTATTGCATTTGAACTTGGGACACTTGGTGGGGGGGTTTTGTGTGTGTGTGTGTGTGTGTAGTTTTTTTCTACTTTATGTGTCCCATTTGATGAGACAACTACAGAACAACATCTGAGGCACCATCTCCAGGATTGGAGACTGAGACAGACACCCAAATTATTAAGACTGAAACTTCATTGCATTTCAACTTGGAGGTTTTTTGGTTTTTAAAAAAAATTTTCTATTTTTCATTTTATTTTATTTTATTTATATATATATATTTCTTTCATTTACTTATTTTTTATTTTTAGTCTTATTTTTTTTTTATTTTTTATCTTCAATCCTCTCTCTGTCTCTCTAATGTCTGTTCAGCTTACTGTCAATTAGTACACTAACGCTCCCTGTTTATACCTTTGAAACTTTCTTGTCTGATTCCTTGTTCTGTTTTCTCCTTCTCACCTGTTTATTTGTTTTTCCCTTTTCTTTAACTTCTTGCTTTCCATCTCCGCTCATCCTTCCATTCTAAATATTACCATTGTTATTATTTCAAGCTAGAAAACACTTAATTGCACACAGTACAGGGACAGTAACAACACCAAAGACAATGACGGGAAGACAGAAAAAACAGGGAAGCCAGTTTCCCCACAGCAAAAAATTAGTACAGGAACCAGAGGGGAATGAAGAGAACAGAAACTCAGATCCAGACTCCAACAAAATGAAGATAAACTATGCCAAAGGACCCAATGAAGCCCACAAGAATAATTTAAAAGAAGACATACTACAAGTACTCAATGAGAATTTTATAGAGATGATACTGGATAGGGTCAACCAAAATGTACAGGAGACACTCAAGAAACTCCAAGACAACAACAATAGAGAATTTGAAAAGGCAAAAGAAGAAATAAAGGAAACCATGGAAGCACTGTATAAACACCAAAGTGAAACAAAGAACACGATTAATAAAGAGATAAACGAACTCAGGACCAAAATAGACAACATTAAAGAGGAAACCGCCCAGGAGATGGAAAACCTCAGAAAAAAGAGAGGTTCTGTTCAGCTGAACATGTAGAGATTTGTGGAAAGGCAAGAACTCTCACACCAGGAGGGCGGCATCCCCAGATGCACCTGGATGGAAGCTCCTGCACTCAGGACCCTTCCAGACCTCACCCTATGTATCTCTTCATCTGGATTCTTTTTTTTTTTTCATTAATTGTTTTACTAGGATATAGTCATTGTACAGGGGGGAATTCATGGTGAAATTCCAAATAGGTTTATATTGCACATTGGTTAGATCACTCCCACCATCTCTCCCTCTAAGCCCCCTTCCAGTCCCACTTTAAACTATTGCAAGAGGCTTCTTTGTTCTATCTCATATAAGTATACAAAGTCCATCAACCATATTCCCTCACCTAATCTCCTTCATTCCCCCTCCACCTCCCACAACTACCTCCCATACTGTCCCTATTTTACAATCCTGTCTTTTGTTAATATCTAAGTTGATGTTCCAAGGGGTTTCCCAACATGTCTCCATTGTAAGTCTACCTTACTTTGGTCTGTTCAACCCCTTCCATTGCTCTCCCTTACCCTTTTACCTCCCACCTCCCATTTTCAACAACTTTCCATATGTATTTTATATCCTCTACCTTCACAGATGTTGTGTTTTACAATATTGTTGGTGCTCTATCACTCTCTTTTCCTCTCCCTCCTTCCCTGAGTTCCATAGAGTCATTCCACTGTTACAAACATGTTCTACATATGAGTTTGTATGTGATTGTGCTTGTTTTTGTGTATATGTTTATCTTTTGGATCTATCTTCCACATATGAGAGAAAACATGTGGTCTTTGTCTTTCTGAGCCTGGCTTACTCCACTTAACATGATGTCTTCCAATTGCATCCATTTCCCTTCAAACCACATGGTGTCATTCTTCCTTATGGCTAAAACTCCATTGTGTATATATACCACATGTTCTTGATCCATTCATCAGTTGTAAGGCATCTGGATTGTTCCCATAGCTTGGCTATTGTGAATAGTCCTGCATTCATCTGGATTCTTATCTGTACCTTTAAAAATATCCCTTATTTTAAGCCACTAAATATAAGTATGGTGTTCCCCTGAGTTCTGGGAGCTGCTCTAGCAAATTAATGGAATGAGAGGAAGAGGTCATGAAAACTCCAATTTGTCACTGGTCATTTAGAAGTTCTGGAGGCTGTGACTTATGAGTGGATCTGAAGTGGAGACAATCTTGGGGAATGAGCCTTGTGGGATCTGCCACCAGATTGTGTCAGATCTGAAGTGAATCAGAGGACCTCAGCTGGCATCCCCTGAAAAATTGCTTGCTGGCAAAGAGAAATCTTTATACCTTGTGAAAGCAGAGGAAAAACAGGTGCTTTGCTTGTTCTAACACATCTTTCTAATACCTCCCCCTTTAAAAAAAAGCCCTTCTGTACTTGAAGTCCTTAAAAATCAATCTGGAGAGATTCCAAGATGGCGGCTAGAGGTAGGAAGCAGAAAGCCAGCCTCCTATAGTGAAATCTTGGAGAGACGCTGGAGACACACTTTGCAGGCATAATCACCGAGAAAAGGCATAACTTTGACTCCTCCACATCTCCAGCCGGTGCAGAGAATCTCCACTTCACGTTAAACGGAGAACCGAGGAGGCCCCCGGGGCCGCCAGTGGCCGGCGCCCATACGGCTTGGGAAGACGCGGACCAGGTGAGCTTCGCGGTACCGCGGTTCCCCCACAGACAAGCCTGGGCCAGAGCAGCATAGCCCCCTGGACAGACTGACCTCCACCCGGGGAAAAAAAGAAACTGAGTACTAAGCAATAAGAACAGTTAAGACACGCTGGAAAGAGGGTGGGGCGCCCTGAGCGCTGAAGATTGGGGGAAGGGAACCCTTCCCGGGACTGTAAAGAAACGAGCCGGGCGGGCCGGAGAGGCTCTGGCGGGAGCGGGGCGCGCCAGCAACCAGGAGCAGGGACGCTTGTGAGAGGAGGGAAGACCCACTTCCCACGTGAACTGTAAATAAACACGCAGGCCTGACAACGCGGGGCAGTGTCGCCTTTCCCAGTGCTTGGAAAGGGAAAAGCCTGTAGCAGAGGCCCCCCTCCCCCGCACAGGAGAACTCTGAGCAAACAAAGCCTGTGGGACCAGGTGAGCGCTAAGCTCACCCCAGAGATCTGCATAAATAACGACTCCAGCTACAGGCTGAGAGCAGCAGGCAGGCAAGCCACAGTTGCAGATACCACTCTCAGAACTGCTTCCAGACGCTTTTTTTTCTTTTTCTCCCTACCTTTGATGAGAGAACAACCGAATTACACCTGCAAGCCGAAAAACTTACTGAAACTATTGCATTTGAACTGGGGACACTTGGTGGGGCTTTTTTTAAATTTTTTCTTCTGTGTGTGTGTGAGTGTAGTTTTGTTCTACTTTATGCATCCCCTTTGATGAGACAACTACAGAACAACATCTGAGGCACCAACTCCAGGACTGGAGATTAAGACGGACATCCAAATTATTAAGACTGAAATTGCATTGCATATAAACTTGGAAGTTTTTTGGTTTTTTTGTTTTTTTTTTTAATTTCCTATTTTCCATTTTATTTTAATTCATTTTTATAAATAGATATTACTTTCATATACTTATTTTTTATTTTTTTTATCTTTGATTTTCAATCCTCTCTCTGTCTCTCTATTGTCTGTTCAGCTTACTGTCGATTAGTACACTAACACTCCCTGTTTATACCTTTGAAACTTTCTTGTCTGATACCTTGTTCTGCTTTCTCCCTCTTGTCTGTATATTTGTTTTCCCCTTTTCTTTAACTTCTTGCTTTCCATCTCAGCTCACTCTTCCGTTCTCAATATTACCATTGTTATTATTACAAGCTAGAAAATACTTAATTACACACAGTACAGGGACAGTAACAACACCAAGGACAATGACAGGAAGACAGAAAAAACAAGGAAACCAGTTTCCCCACAGCAAAAAATTAGTACAGGAACCAGAGGGGAATGAAGAGAACAGAAACTCAGAGCCAGACTCCAACAAAATGAAGATAAACTATGCCAAAGGACCCAATGAAGCCTACAAGAATAATTTAAAAGAAGACATACTACAAGTACTCAATGAGAATTTTATAGAGATGATACTGGATAGGGTCAACCAAAATGTACAGGAGACACTCAAGAAATTCCAAGACAATAAAAATAGAGAATTTGAAAAAGCAAAAGAAGAAATAAAGGAAACCATAGAAGCACTGTATAAACACCAAAGTGAAAGAGAGAACACAATGAATAAATGGATAAATGAACTCAGGACAAAAATAGACAACAATAAAGAAGAAAACACCCAGGATATGGAAAACCTCAGAAAAAAGAACGAAACAGAACTGCAAAACAAAACGGAAAGCCAATCCAGCAGAATAGAACAAACAGAAGACAGAATCTCAGAACTTGAAGATGAAATGGTAATTAAAGGAAAAACCGAAGAACTATTAATTAAACAACTCAAGACCTGTGAAAAGAAAATGCAAGAACTCACCGACTCCATCAAAAGACCAAACTTGAGAATCATGGGCATCGAAGAAGGAGAAGAGGTGCAAGCGAAGGGAATACGTAATATATTCAACAAAATAATAATGGAAAATTTCCCAAATCTAGAGAAAGATATTCCCATACAAATGCAAGAGGCCTCCAGGACACCAAACAGACCAGATCAAAATAGAACTACTCCACGACATATCATCATTAAAACAACAAGTTCAGAAACTAAGGAAAGAATATTGAAGGCTGCAAGAGAGAAAAAACAAGTAACATACAAAGGTAAACCCATCAAAATCACAGCAGACTTCTCAACAGAAACATTAAAAGCAAGAAGAGCGTGGGGTGAGATCTTCCGGGCACTGAATGAAAATAACTTCAACCCCAGGATACTCTACCCAGCAAAGCTATCATTCAAAATAGATGGAGCAATAAAAGTCTTCCATGATAAGCAGAAACTAAAACAATATGTGACCACAAAGCCACCATTACAAAAGATTCTGCAAGGGATCCTGCACACAGAAAGTGACACCCAACTTAACCATGAAAAGGCAGGCAGCACCAAACCACAGGATAAGAAAAAGCAAGACAGTAGAGAGTAACATCAAGTTAGGTACACACAATCAAACCTTCAAACAACTAAGATAACTAAATGGCAGGAATCACCACATACCTATCAGTACTAACACTTAATGTTAATGGACTTAATTCACCCATCAAAAGACACCGTTTGACAAAATGGATTAAAAAAGAAGATCCAACAATTTGTTGCTTACAGGAGACTCATCTCACCGACAGAAATAAGCATATGCTTAGGATGAAAGGCTGGAAGAAGATTTACCAAGCTAATGGCCCCCGAAAACAAGCAGGAGTAGCAATACTTATCTCTGACAAAGTAGACTTCAAACCTACATTGATCAAACGAGACAAAGAAGGACATTCCATACTAATAAAAGGGGAAATAGACCAAAAGGAAATAATAATCATCAATCTGTACGCACCCAATGTCAACGCACCCAATTTCATCAAACATACCCTAAAAGACCTAAAAGCATATATAAACGCCAACACAGTGGTTGTGGGAGACTTTAACACTCCATTATCATCAATAGATAGGTCATCCAAACAAAAACTCAATAAACAAATCCAAGATCTAAAATATGCAATAGATCAAGTGGACCTAGTAGATGTCTATAGAACATTTCATCCAACCTCTACACAATATACATTCTTCTCAGCAGCCCATGGAACCTTCTCCAAAATAGATCATATCCTAGGGCACAAAGCAAGCCTCAGCAAATATAAGAAAATAGAAATAATACCGTGCATACTATCTGACCACAATGCAGTAAAAGTAGAACTCAACAACAAAAGTAAAGACAAAAAACATGCAAACAGCTGGAAACTAAATAACTCATTACTTAATGAAGAATGGATCATCGATGCAATAAAAGAGGAAATTAAAAAGTTCCTAGAAGTCAATGAAAATGAAAACACAACCTACCGGAACCTATGGGACACAGCTAAGGCAGTCTTGAGAGGAAAGTTTATAGCCATGAGTGCATATATTAAAAAGATTGAAAGATCCCAAATCAATGACCTAATGATACATCTCAAACTCCTAGAAAAACAAGAACAAGCAAATCCCAAAACAAATAGAAGGAGAGAAATAATAAAAATAAGAGCTGAAATCAACGAAATAGAAACCAAAAAAACCATACAAAGAATTAATGAAACAAAAAGTTGGTTCTTTGAAAAAATAAACAAGATCGATAGACCCCTGGCAAACCTGACTAAAATGAGGAGAGAAAAAACCCAAATTAGTAGAATCAGGAATGCAAAAGGGGAGATAACAACAAACACCATGGAAATCCAGGAAATCATCAGAGACTACTTTGAGAACCTATATTCAAATAAATTTGAAAATCTAAAAGAAATGGACAGATTTCTAGATACATATGATCATCCAAAACTGAACCAAGAGGAAATTAATCACCTGAATAGACCTATAACACAAAATGAAATTGAAGCAGCAATCAAGAGTCTCCCCAAAAAGAAAAGTCCAGGACCTGATGGATTCTCTGCTGAATTCTATCAGACCTTTAAAGAAGAACTGATACCAACCCTCCTTAAACTGTTCCATGAAATAGAAAGGGAAGGAAAACTGCCAAACACAT
The DNA here is from genome assembly GCF_047511655.1 of Castor canadensis. Classification (NCBI taxonomy): domain Eukaryota; kingdom Metazoa; phylum Chordata; class Mammalia; order Rodentia; family Castoridae; genus Castor; species Castor canadensis. The sequence goes on from NC_133393.1 coordinate 143,097,587, forward strand.
TTTATGAAGCCACTATTACACTTATCCCAAAACCAGGCAAAGACACCTCCAAAAAGGAGAACTATAGGCCAATCTCCTTAATGAACATTGATGCAAAAATCCTCAACAAAATAATGGCAAACCGAATTCAGCAACACATCAAAAAGATTATCCACCACGACCAGGTAGGCTTCATCCCAGGGATGCAGGGGTGGTTCAACATACGAAAATCAATAAACGTAATAAACCACATTAACAGAAGCAAAGACAAAAACCACTTGATCATCTCAATAGACGCAGAAAAAGCCTTTGATAAGATCCAACATCATTTCATGATAAAAGCTCTAAGAAAACTAGGAATAGAAGGAAAGTTCCTCAACATTATAAAAGCTATATATGACAAACCTACAGCCAGCATTATACTTAACGGAGAAAAATTAAAACCGTTCCCTCTAAAATCAGGAACTAGACAAGGATGCCCACTATCTCCACTCCTATTCAACATAGTACTGGAATTCCTAGCCAGAGCAATTAGGCAAGAAGAAGGAATAAAAGGAATACAAATAGGTAAAGAAACTGTCAAAATATCCCTATTTGCAGACGACATGATCCTATACCTTAAAGACCCAAAAAACTCTACTCAGAAGCTTCTAGACATCATCAATAGCTATAGCAAAGTAGCAGGATATAAAATCAACATAGAAAAATCATTAGCATTTCTATACACTAACAATGAGCAAATGGAAAAAGAATGTATGAAAACAATTCCATTTACAATAGCCTCAAAAAAAATCAAATACCTAGGTGTAAACCTAACAAAAGATGTGAAAGACCTCTACAAGGAAAACTATACACTTCTGAAGAAAGAGATTGAGGAAGACTATAGAAAGTGGAGAGATCTCCCATGCTCATGGATTGGTAGAATCAACATAGTAAAAATGTCGATACTCCCCAAAGTAATCTACATGTTTAATGCAATTCCCATCAAAATTCCAATGACATTCATTAAAGAGATTGAAAAATCTACTGTGAAATTTATATGGAAACACAAGAGGCCACGAATAGCCAAGGCAATACTCAGTCAAAAGAACAATGCAGGAGGTATCACAATACCTGACTTCAAACTATATTACAAAGCAATAACAATAAAAACAGCATGGTACTGGCACAAAAACAGACATGAAGACCAGTGGAACAGAATAGAGGATCCAGATATGAAGCCACACAACTATGAGCAACTTATCTTTGACAAAGGAGCTAAAAATATACGATGGAGAAATAGCAGCCTCTTCAACAAAAACTGCTGGGAAAACTGGTTAGCAGTCTGCAAAAAACTGAAACTAGATCCATGTATATCACCCTATACCAAGATTAACTCAAAATGGATCAAGGATCTTAATATCAGACCCCAAACTCTTAAGTTGATACAAGAAAGAGTAGGAAATACTCTGGAGTTAGTAGGTATAGGTAAAAACTTTCTCAATGAAACCCCAGCAGCACAGCAACTAAGAGATAGCATAGATAAATGGGACCTCATAAAACTAAAAAGCTTCTGTTCATCAAAAGAAATGGTCTCTAAACTGAAGAGAACACCCACAGAGTGGGAGAAAATATTTGCCAATTATACATCAGACAAAGGACTGATAACCAGAATATACAGGGAACTTAAAAAACTAAATTCTCCCAAAACTAATGAACCAATAAAGAAATGGGCATGTGAACTAAACAGAACTTTCTCAAAAGAAGAAATTCAAATGGCCAGAAAACACATGAAAAAATGCTCACCATCTCTAGCAATAAAGGAAATGCAAATTAAAACCACACTAAGATTCCACCTCACCCCTGTTAGAATAGCCATCATCAGCAACACCACCAACAACAGGTGTTGGCGAGGATGTGGGGAAAAAGGAACCCTTTTACACTGTTGGTGGGAATGTAGACTAGTACAACCACTCTGGAAAAAAATTTGGAGGCTACTTAAAAAGATGGACATCGATCTACCATTTGATCCAGCAATACCACTCTTGGGGATATACCCAAAAGACTGTTACTCCAGAGGCACCTGCACATCCATGTTTATTGCGGCACTATTCACAATAGCCAAGTTATGGAAACAGCCAAGATGTCCCAGCACTGACGAATGGATTAAGAAAATGTGGTATCTATACACAATGGAATTTTATGCAGCCATGAAGAAGAACGAAATGTTATCATTCGCTGGTAAATGGATGGAATTGGAGAACATCATTCTGAGTGAGGTTAGCCTGGCTCAAAAGACCAAAAATCGTATGTTCTCCCTCATATGTGGACATTAGATCAAGGGCAAACACAACAAGGGGATTGGACTATGAGCACATGATAAAAGCGAGAGCACACAAGGGAGGGGTGAGGATAGGTAAGACACCTAAAAAACTAGCTAGCATTTGTTGCCCTTAACGCAGAGAAACTAAAGCAGATACCTTAAAGCAACTGAGGCCAATAGGAAAAGGGGACCAGGAACTAGAGAAAAGGTTAGATCAAAAAGAATTAACCTAGAAGGTAACACCCACACACAGGAAATCAATGTGAGTCAATGCCCTGTATAGCTATCCTTATCTCAACCAGCAAAACCCCTTGTTCCTTCCTATTATTGCTTATACTGTCTCTACAACAAAATTAGAGATAAGGGCAAAATAGTTTCTGCTGGGTATTGAGGGGGGGAGCGGGAGGGGGTGGAGTGGGTGGTAAGGGAGGGGGTGGGGGCAGGGGGGAGAAATGAACCAAGCCTTGTATGCACATATGAATAATAAAAGAAAAATGAAAAAAAAAAAAAAAAAGAAATTACAAAAAAAAAAAAAAAAAAAAAAAAAAAAAAAAAAAAAAAAATCAATCTGGCTGGGTGCTGCAGTGTTCCCTGTGGTGAACCATAGTGTGAAAGGGGAAAAGTGATGGTTTCTGATCACAACAGAACCCTGAAAATATACCCTTGAGGAAAAACATTAGAAACTGTTAAATCTTGTACACTGGAAAGGGAAAAACTTAAATCATTTAAGATGAAAATGATTCCCATAATAAATTTCAGCCAAATAATTAAAGTATACTTGTCTATTAACTACACTTCAAGATGCTCCTCGCTCTGCTCCACAAAGCTCTGCTTTTACTAGGGTTAAGTGAGGACAAGCTTTTTGAGGTAGCCTTGAATTCCACTTGAAGAAAAGTCTCACAAGGCTGGTTAGACTGAGATTCCCACCCAAAAGAATTGCACAGTAAAGCAATTAAGTCATCTTCAGAAGTCACTAACTTTCAGCTGAACTTGGTGGAAGCTGGAGCCACCATTGTGAGATTTGATGTCTTCTTCTTTTAAAAGGTCAAACTTCTCTTCCAGAAAAAAACCAAACAAACATCCTGCACTTGGAACTTGGAAACTGTACTAAGCTAGGTACCTCCTTAGAACTGCCACAAATATCTTCACATCCGATTTACTGAATCCCACCTTTCAAAACCAAAGCCTGGATGATTTTATCAAAGCAGTTTGCTTTGCCCTTGTTCGGCTTTTCTGAACAATTGCCTCTGCCTTCTGCAGTGTGTCTTGGGAACGTAGGCTTTCTCACTGTGCAAAGCATTAGCTACCTACTATGAGAAGGAGACTTAGGGCAAGTCATACCTTGTATGGTTTCTAAGACTTATAAACCAGAAAGTAATCTTAAAGACCATCCAATTATGTTGTTGAACTTTACAAAGGAGGAAACTGAAGAGATTTTAAGGATGGGTCCATAGAGCTCTCTTGTTGAGTTCCCTTATCAAATCTATGGGTTTTATAGAGCAAAGAGTTAGAGAGACCATTATAGGTTGGGACAATATGCCCAAACCAACAAGACCTAATTCAACAAAAAGAAGTAACGAAGCACTGCTTTTAGTTGGAGAACCAGCAAAAAGCTCTAATGACTTGAAGATGTTGGCTAGGGAAGAAGGTTTGACTGATGGCAATCTTCGTATGTGTCTGCAGAGACATTGGCCACCCAGATGCTTAAAAGACTAATTAAATTTAAGTTATTAGGTCTTCTTTCTAACATTTTTACTTCTTTATTTTTCATAATTTCCACTTCCTTGCTGAATTTCTCCTCCATATTGCTGACTTTCTTGTCTAGGTCTTAGATTGATTACCTAACTTCCTTATCTGTTTATTTGATTCTTCTTTGAGGTGACTGATCATTTTTAACTGTAGGCTTCTGAATTCTCTCTCAGGCATTCATTGTCTTTGGATTCAGATCCATCAGCTGTTGTGATGGGAGTTTGGAGGGGAGATATTGCCTTGGTTTTTCAGGTTTAAATTTCTGCACTGATTTGTGCATCTGTTGGTCTAAGTTTTCTTTTACTTTCTCTAGTAAGCAGAGAACCTACTGCAGTAACAAGGTTAACAATGCAGCAAAAAATCAAGTATTTGAATAAATAAGTGAGGAACAATTGGAACCCTCCTCTGTCTCCTCAGTAAGGTTGTATGGGAGCAAAACTTTGGTTTCTAGGGTGATATCTGGGAACTTAACACTGATTGAAAGGTATAAGGATTGAAAATTGAGTATTATGGGGGTTGGGTGTGGGAAAGGGTGGGGAGTGGGGTGATACAAAGAAGGGAAGGTAGATGTAGGAGATATCTATATATTTATAACAGGGAAACAGAGAATGGTTTGGAGGATTAGAAGAAAAAAGGAAGAAGATTTCAATAATTAGAAGACAAATTTTAAAACAGGAAGAAAATAAATAAATAAATAAATAAATAAATAAATAAATAAATAAAAGAAAAAAATAGAAAAGCATACAACATGCAGCCAAATGAAAACAAATTTGATGAAAGGAAAAAGAAAAAAGAGCCAGGCACCGGTGGGCTTCCACCTATAATCCTAGCTACTCAGGAGTCAGAGATCAGGAAGATCCAGTTCAAAGCCAGCCTGGGTAAATAATTCAAAAGACCCTATCTTGAAAATACTCAACACAAATAAGGGCTGGTGGAGTGGCTCAAGGTGTAGGCCCTGAGTTCAAATTCTAGTACCACAAAAAAAGAAAAACAAAACAAAGAAACAAAACGACAACAATAATAACAAAAAAAAACTCCCTACAAAACAAAGAACACATGTATTTATATTTACATTTATTGTTGGAGAGAAGAGTCATTAGTGTCCACTGCATTTGTCCAAGTTAGTCCTGCTTGCCGGGGTTGTTAGGGAACAGCTTCAGGAGGGCAGAATTGCTCCTCTAGTTTAAGGTATAGCAGCAGTCCTGGGGTAGGGCAGTGGGACAGCATGATTGACACTCTGCAGACCAATTCTCTTAAGCAGCTTTGCCCTCTGAGCTGTTTTGGGTCTATGTGGCCTCCATAGATGGGGTGGGGGTGCAGAGGGGGTGAGACTTCCTGTTGAAATGTGAGAGCTGAGTGAGTGGGGCCAGTCATTCTGTGGACCCTTCACAGGTAACTTAAAAGGGCAGGGCCACCAACCTCTGGGCCTCTTGCTGCTTTTCTTATTGTCTCAGTCAAAACTTTACCCTCTATGTCTGCCTCTGGTGGCAATCTCGCATGAGGACACTGTGGTTCTGAGACCTGGAATTTCCCAGGCTGCAACCATTTTTAAGTCCCCTAAGTTGCTCAGTTCTGAGGCTTGGTTTTTAAATTGACCTTATTCAATGGAGTGCTGTGGCGGGGGTGTGTTGGAGGCACTTTTGCTGCTCTCCTGCCAGGGACCCTTGGATTGCTCAGTTGGATCTTCTCTCTTGCAAAGTTTACTTTTGGTGACAAATTCCCACACTGATGGCTGGGAATCCCAGGACTCTGGGCTGTGATTTTTTTTTTTAATTACCTGAATTGCTTAGTCACAAAACTCACCTATCTGCAAGGAACTTTAGATAGCTGAGCTCTTGGTCAGCAAAAGCTCGGTGCTTTGTTTTGGAACTTTTCTACAGGGAGTTAGGTGGAGTCACCAATTCCCTACCCCAGATCCCTTTAGCTTTAGCTGCAAGTTAAAGCCTCTCTGTGGCCAAGTGTCTCAGGATACCCTAAGCAGTGGCTAGTCCTTGTTTTCAAGATTCCCTGAGTACCTCAGACTTGATCAGGAGGCTCGCCCCTCTCAAGGTGGTGACTTGCCACAGCTCTCTGAGGTATGGGGAATGAGGAGTTGTCTTGTCTGCAGCTATCTGTCACACAGGGGAAATTACCATCCTGTCATATCCCTGCACTGGGATTAGGGCCTGTGGGTGGTGGAATAATTGTCCCAGAGCTAGGTCTGCCAGTCTGTCATGGTAGCTGCCTGGCTTACCTTGAGCTGGATACTTTGGCTTCCCCTCCCCTGGGGCTGGAGTCCAGGTTGGAGCTGCAAACTGTTTCTTGATTTACTTTGTCTTCTTTTTGATTTGTCATATTTTTTTTCAGTCATTCTGTCACTCTTTTGTGTTTCTTCTTGCTCTTCCTCTCTTTGGTACTTCTTATGGAGTCTCTTCTTCGTTATCCAGACTCTCATTCACAGGGACTGATGGAGAAAGCTTCTACTCCTTTGCCATCTGGCTCCCCTCCACTCCTAAATTCTAATAATAGTGTAAGAGGTACTTAAACTGCTTTTATTGAAAAGCATGGACTCCTTACTCAGGCCCAGGAATTAATTAAAAGCCAGAGAAAGGCATGGCATCTGTCCTCCATTTTGTATCTGTCTTTGTTCTAAGTCATTCTCTTTGCAGTCACTTTGCACTCACCTTGGATTCCAGGAAAGACAGAACATAAGATCTTGATGACAAGGAACCAAAATTACCCCCAATAGTAAAGCCTCCTCAGGACGGACCACCCTCCAGATTACATCTTCTGAACCCTTGGCAGAACCCTCAGACTGAGATCATGGTTAATCAGAACACACCTGTGACAGGGACAGTTTAACTATGCATACCTTCGGTCCTCTGTCCCCCTGTTCTTTTGTCTACTTAAACCTATAGCTTATATCTGTACCCCAAAGATGACTGACGATGGGCTGAGTGCTTACTCTGCCTCTTCCCACTGCATGTCCCGAGCCATGTAATAAATCTTTCTCGCCTGCACCATGCCACTTTATTTGGCATATGGGGGTGAGTGGCTGGACCTGGCATGTGGAATCTTAGGAGTTTGGGCCATGGGTCCAAAACTCCATTTTCAATGGTACAATCACATTGCATTAGTACATGAATATAGTCTGGAAGGACACACAATATTGTTTATGGTAGTTGCCTTTGGGCAGTAGATCTAATTACTTCATGCATGCTATAGTGCTTGACTTATTTTACAATGAGCATTTAATTTTGAATTAAGCAAATCTTAAAAAGTTAAAAATCCTGACATTGAGGGACACTGATCCGGTGAAGAGGGGGAATATAGTCCCATGTGCTTGACAGACTGGTGGGTGTCTATTGTTTAGCCTTGAGCATCAAAGGGTTATCAATAACTTTAAGTACCACATTCAAAAGGAAAGAAATAAAGATGGTGGATGTCATGAATCAGGTTCCAGAAGGTTTTGAGCAAATTTTGCTACCTTCAAGGTTTTGGAAGCTCCATGTATAAAATAGAGGATCATCTTCTATATCAGTCTTAAGAGATGGTACCTGGAAATTCATTCATTCATTCATTCATTCAGCCTGTCACAAAATACCATAAGCAAAATGTCTCTTTTTAAGTATGGCATTTGAGAAAGTTATTTCCTCTTGCAAAGAATTAGACTAGTTTAAGAAGAATAGGTTGCTTGTTTTGGAATATATTTAAGGAAAGATTGGCTAGCTAGTGACCTGGGATAAAAGCCTTATTTTTTAAGAAGGATGGACTAGAAAATGTCTAATTGTTCTAATTGGTTTCTAATAACACCATTTTCCTGCTCAAAAATACCTGGAAGTCTCCATAGTGTCACACTATTAAAAAATACCAGATTATTCCCTCTGATATTCAAGACCTTTTGGAATGTTGACCCAATACACTCTGTAGTTTGTCTCCTACCCTCCCCACTAGTCACCCACTTCCCAGCCCCCCAGATTCACTTTTTCAGGACCTTTTTGCCTTTCTGCCTTTCCTTTGTTCATGCTGTTTTTTCCTAAGATGACTTTGGCTCTTCACCTAGTGAGATGCAACCTATTCTAAAGTTTGAATCATCGAGATACTGCCTTCCTTTGAAGTTTTGCCTCTCCCCGAGGATTACTCTTCAAAACTGACCTCCACTAGCACAACTTCGGTCAACTAGCAGTTTGTAGCTAGAGTCCACTCACTCATGTTGGTTGGCCAGTGCCTGTGCCACTTCAGAGTTAAAAATGTTGAATGCCTGCAGTCACCGTAGCTCATGCAATATTGTGTTATGGTTTGTTTCTATTTGCCTGTCTCTGCTACCAGATCGTGAACCCCTTGAGGTCAGGACTGTGACTGCTCAAATCCAGATCCCCAGGGCTTACTTAGTAAAAGGCCTGGCACCCCCATAATAATCTAGAAATCTGAGTTGAATGAATTCATGACAACTTCTGCAAGTACATACCTCCATTATATTTAGAGACTATAGTTAAAATTGTTGATATACAAATGCAGTTTTCTTATTATTTTAGAGATCTTTGGGAATGTTCTAAGAATACGCTTGGTTGATATAGTTAAGCTTTCAAGGAGGCAAATATAATTATGACCGTAAGTCTCAGAGCGGGCAGTATGAAGTCCAATAGAGAGAGCTGACTATAGAGTATGGTTCAATTTCAGAGTCTAACGGATGTGACTGAATTCATGCCAAGTGCTAGCTGAATGGCCCTGAGTAAGTCATCACTATGTCTATAGGGCTCAGTTTCCTTACCTGTAAAAAGAGAATAAAAATGGTAACTTCCTGAAAGAGTTCTTATAAGGAGGCTTTCATAAGATCCTGCACTAAGCCCTGGCACACAGTCAGCACTCAATAAAAGCAGATATTGTTGTTGTTGAATTTGACAGCTGTAAAAACAATCCTGATTCACCAGTCACTGCCTTTTTGTTACTTTCCCCAGCTGCTCATAATACACGTACACGTATCTATGAATTTCCTAAAAGTGAGTATTTCCTAAAAGGTGGTGTGGGATGATGACTGCATTCAAATGTGTATTTCAATGTTTGGATTTCAAAAGGAAAACTTCATGTTTTTACATTTTTATGTTTAACATTGCAGTTTGGGCCTTAAACCCAGCAACAAATGGACTTGAACAGTTTTTATTAAGCCCTCTATGTGAGCAGAGGACTGTTAGTTGCACTGACTCAAATCCAAATTAAGGTCTAACTCTAAAGAAAGAAAAATCACCTTTTAAAAGAACCAAACTCCATGAGAAGAGAAAGTAGGCCAACCACCTCTGGACAAAATGTTGGAAGGCATCCACCTCTCCTTTCAACTTTGTTACCTGCTACCAGCACAGAAAGAAATCTATTTGTGCCCACACCCAAAGAAAGTCACCATTCAAGCAATATGGAAGATTCTGGCTAGGGCATCATAATAATGGTTTCTTCTCATTTAGTTTCAGTTCTGACTTTAGCTGTGTGATTTTTGCCATAACTCAGCCTTTCTGAGATGCAGTTCTTATTTTTCAATGTCTAAAATAAGGATAATAATGTAACTTGGCCAGTACCTTAACTTGTGACTTTTTTTTCCAGCCTATATAATAAGGATCGGAGCAAGCTCCAAGTTTGCCATGAAAATGAAATGAGATCTATGTATGTATATATAATATATATTAATCATACTATAGACTATGTACAACATATAATATGAATATATCCTAATTATACATGTGTACATACATTATATACAGAAGTATATACATGTATATTAATTATCACATGTCAATTCTTTGTTGCTGATGGGCTCACTAAGGACCAAAGGAATTGTAGAACAAGTTACAAGATGTTACAACAAGTGTGAAGCAGATGAATGACACCGTCACATCAGAGGGGATTTTTATGCAGGGATTTGCTCATAGAGGTTGGAAATCTGGAGATGTAGGTTGAAAAAAAATCACTACATCTTTTTTCTGTGCTGATCACCCCTATCCACCACACAGAACTTTCCCTAACCATTACGTGTTCTCTCTCCATGAATACCCATATCATACAAGCATTCTAAGATGCAAGCCAGCAAAGACAAAAACAAACAGACAAGTCACTCATTCTCCCTTCGTCCAGACATAATTTGGGTGCATCCGTCCAGATTTCCTTCCTTCTATATATTTGTGTGTATTTATTTTTAAAATAAAATCAGCCTGTGTATTATTTCATAATCTCAGTTTTTGCTTAAAAGAATGTCCTGAACATCTTTCATTGTTAGTAACTGCATTTCATAGCATTTAAAATGTAAAATCTTGTATGACATTATTGTATAGATTTACAATACTATTTAATATTCACCTGGAAAGCTATACAGTTTATTTAATCATTATGCAACATTGAACTATTTAACTTATTTCAAATTGTTCACTATTTAGAAATAAAACTGAAATAAACATCCTCACAGTAAAAAACTTTGATAGGATCATTGGTCATAATTGTAAAAATAAGTAGAAGGGGAATTACTGATTCAAAAAAATACATAGCTTTTTAACATCTTTATTGAGGTCAAGTTTACATGCCACAGAATTCATCAAAAGGGTACAATTCAGAGGTTTTTGCTAAATTTCTAGGGTGTGCAACCATCGCCACGATTCAGTTTTAGAAAGTTTTCATCTAGAACCTCTAAGGTTCTATCATCCAATTTACAGTAAGTCTCCTCTTCCACCTTGAACCCCAGGCCACCACTGATCAGCTCTGTAGGTGTGTCTTTTCTGGAAGTTTCCTAAAATAGAACATTCAATGTGGAGTCTTTCGTGACTGACTGCTATCCCTTACAACAATGTTTTTGAGGCTCATTCATCAGCACACATCAGTAGTTAGTTCCCTTTTACTGTCAAATAGTATTCTGTTGTTCATCCGTTAGTCAGTCAATGGACATTTGAGTTGTTTCTACTTGTTGTCTTTTGTGAATGATGCTGATATGAACATTCATATACATGTACATATATTTCATTTTCTTGGGTAAATGCTTAACCGTAAAATTGCTGAGTTGTACAGAAAGTTTAATTTTAGCTTTATAAGAGGGGAGGGTACCAGTTTCTCTACATCTTTGCCGGCACTCATTATAGCTTGAATTTGCATTTTTCTTAGATCAGTGATGTTGAACATCCCTTCACATGACTCTTAGCCATCCATATATCTTCTTTGGCAAAAAGTCTATTCTTATATTTTGGCATTTTTTTCTTTTGAGATAAAGTCTCACTATGTAGCCTAGGCTGCTCTTGAACGAATCAGTGATCCTTTTGCCTCAGCCTCTCAAGTCCTGGAACTTCAGACATGCACCACCATGTGGCTTTATTTTGGCATTTTTGGCATTCCCATTTTGAAGTGGGATTTTTAAAAGAGTTGTAAGCACTCTTTATATATTCAGATATAAGTCCTGTAAGGTATGCAGCTTGAAAATGTTTTATTTCAGTCTGAAGTTTATCAAATAGCTCATTCTTTTCATGCTATTGTTAACAGAGTTTTAAAAAATTTCATTGTGAAATCATTGCTGGTATATAGCCATACAGTTTATTTTTTGCATATTAATTTTGTTTCCTGAAACCTTGCTAAAAGCTTCCATTTGTTCTAGTAGAGTTTTTCAAAATTTTTGTAGGTTCCTTAGGATTATCAACATATAGGATCATGTTTTAATTTATTAAATTGAGATGAAATTCACATAATGTAAAATTAAACATTTTAAGGTGTACAATTTAGTGGCATTTGATACATTCATATTGTATTAAACACCACTTATACCTATTTCCAAAACACAATACCCCAAGGAAAGCTTTATATTCATTAAATTGTCACTCAAAACTCCCAGACCCTTGCAACAATGTGTTTTAGGTTTCTATGGATTTGCCTATTCTGTATATTTCATATAACTGGAATAGTACAATATCTGACCATTGTGTCTGACTTCTTCCACCTATAATATTCTCAAGTTTTGTCCACATTGTGCTATGTATCTGAATGATATACCATTCAGATACACCGCCTTCTAAAGCTGAATGATATACCATTGTATGTATCTATTACATTTTGTTTACTCATCAATTCACTGATAGACATTTGGGTTGTGTCCATCTTCCAGCTGTTGCAAATTGTGCATTTGTGTACAAAAAGCTCTTAAAGGCCATATTTTGATTTCTTTGAATATAGACCTGGGAGCAGAATTGCTGTGTTACATGGTCATTCTATTTTTAAAATTTTGAGGAACCACCAATCTATATTCCACAGCACCTGCACCAAGTATGTGGGCTTGGATTTCTCTTAATTTCTTTGCTAAAACTGTGTCTTTTCAAATTGTAACCACTGTAGTGGGTGTGGAGAGTATTTCACGGTGTCTTTGATTTGCATTTCCCTAATGAGGTCATGTTTTGCAACTCTGCATGTTTTTAGTTTTATGTTTTCTTTAGATTGCTATTTTTAGTTGTTTTTTTAAATGGATTGATTTAAGAATCATAATATGTACCATAACTTGTCTCATTTTACCTGAGGTTATTCCTGATGGAATTTGAGTAAGATGTAGCAATTTGGTTTATGTAAAGCTCCATCTTTCTTTTTATTCATATGTGCGTACAATGTATGGGTCATTTCTCCCCCCTTCTCCCACCCCCTCCCTCTCCCCCCACCCCCTCGATACCCAGCAGAAATAATTTTGCCCTTATTCTAATTTTGTTGAAGAGAGAGTATAAGCAATAATAGGAAGGAACAAGGGTTTTTGCTGGTTGAGATAAGGATAGCTATACAGGGCGTTGACTCACATTGATTTCCTGTGCATGTGTGTTACCTTCTAGGTTAATTCTTTTTGATCTAACCTTTTCTCTAGTTCCTGGTCCCCTTTTCCTATTGGCCTCAGTTGCTTTTAAGGTATCTGCTTTAGTTTCTCTGTGTTGAGGGCAACAAATGCTAGCTAATTTTTTAGGTGTCTTACCTATCCTCACCCCTCCCTTGTGTGCTCTTGCTTTTATCATGTGCTCAAAGTCCAATCCCCTTGTTGTGTTTGCCCTTGATCTAATGTCCACATATGAGGGAGAACATACGATTTTTGGTTTTTTGAGCCAGGCTAACCTCACTCAGAATGATGTTCTCCAATTCCATCCATTTGCCAGCGAATGATAACATTTCGTTCTTCTTCATGGCTGCATAAAATTCCATTGTGTATAGATACCACATTTTCTTAATCCATTCATCAGTGGTGGGGCATCTTGGCTGTTTCCACAACTTGGCTATTGTGAATAGTGCTGCAATAAACATGGATGTGCAGGTGCCTCTGGAGTAACAGTCTTTTGGGTATATCCCCAAGAGTGGTATTGCTGGATCAAATGGTAGATCAATGTTTAGCTTCTTAAGTAGCTTCCACATTTTTTTCCAGAGTGGTTGTACTAGTTTACATTCCCACCAACAGTATAAGAGGGTTCCTTTTTCCCTGCATCCTCACCAACACCTGTTGTTGGTGGTGTTGCTGATGATGGCTATTCTAACAGGGGTGAGGTAGAATCTTAGCATGGTTTTAATTTGCATTTCCTTTATTGCTAGAGATGGTGAGCATTTTTTCATGTGTTTTCTGGCCATTTGAATTTCTTCTTTTGAGAAAGTTCTGTTTAGTTCACTTGCCCATTTCTTTATTGGTTCATTAGTTTTGGGAGAATTTAGTTTTTTAAGTTCCCTGTATATTCTGGTTATCAGTCCTTTGTCTGATGTGTAGCTGGCAAATATTTTCTCCCACTCTGTGGGTGTTCTCTTCAGTTTAGAGACCATTTCTTTTGATGAACAGAAGCTTTTTAGTTTTATGAGGTCCCATTTATTTATGCTATCTCTTAGTTGCTGTGCTGCTGGGGTTTCGTTGAGAAAGTTCTTACCTATACCTACTAACTCCAGAGTATTTCCTACTCTTTCCTGTATCAACTTTAGAGTTTGGGGTCTGCTATTAAGATCCTTGATCCATTTTGAGTTAATCTTGGTATAGGGTGATATACATGGATCTAGTTTCAGTTTTTTGCAGACTGCTAACCAGTTTTCCCAGCAGTTTTTGTTGAAGAGGCTGCTATTTCTCCATCGTATATTTTTAGCTCCTTTGTCAAAGACAAGTTGGTTATAGTTGTGTGGCTTCATATCTGGGTCCTCTATTCTGTTCCACTGGTCTTCATGTCTGTTTTTGTGCCAGTACCATGCTGTTTTTATTGTTATTGCTTTGTAATATAGTTTGAAGTCAGGTATTGTGATACCTCCTGCATTGTTCTTTTGACTGAGTATTGCCTTGGCTATTCGTGGCCTCTTGTGTTTCCATATAAATTTAATGGTAGATTTTTTCAATCTCTTTAATGAATGTCGTTGGAATTTTGATGGGAATTGCATTAAACATGTAGATTACTTTGGGGAATATCGACATTTTTACTATGTTGATTCTACCAATCCATGAGCATGGGAGATCTCTCCACTTTCTATAGTCTTCCTCAATCTCTTTCTTCAGAAGTGTATAGTTTTCCTTGTAGAGGTCTTTCACATCTTTTGTTAGGTTTACACCTAGGTATTTGATTTTGTTTGAGGCTATTGTAAATGGAATTGTTTTCATATATTCTTTCTCCGTTTGTTCATTATTAGTTAATAGAAATGCTAATGATTTTTCTATGTTGATTTTATATCCTACTACCTTGCTATAGCTATTGATGGTGTCTAGGAGCTTTTGAGTCGAGTTTTTTGGGTCTTTAAGGTATAGGATCATATCATCTGCAAATAGGGATATTTTGACAGTTTCTTTGCCTATTTGTATTCCTTTTATTCCTTCTTCTTGCCTAATTGCTCTGGCTAGGAATTCCAGTACTATGTTGAATAGGAGTGGAGATAGTGGGCATCCTTGTCTGGTTCCTGATTTTAGAGGGAATGGTTTCAGTTTTTTTCCATTATGTATAATGCTGGCTGTAGGTTTGTCATATATAGCTTTTATAATGTTAAGGTACTTTCCTTCTATTCCAAGTTTTCTTAGAGTGTAAAGCTCCATCTTATTCACTTTCTTTGTTCTATTATTATCACATTTATCTATATCTCTATATATTAGAAACAAAATAATATACAATGCTATAGTCATTGATTTAAAGAAGTTAATGGATAAGAAGCGACAAAATAAGTTTACCCACAAATTCAATATTTACTTCTTTATGTACATTCAAGTTATCAGCTGGCACCATTTTCTTTTAGTCTCAAGAACTGCCTTTAGCATTTCCTGCAAGGCAAGTGTTCTAGCAACACTCATTCTTTTTTTTTTGCTTATCTGTAAATAACATCATTTTGTCTGTTTTTGAAGGATAGCTTTGCTGGATGTAGAAATTATTTTTAGTAGTTTATTCTTTCACCTCTTTTAATATGTTATTACAGTGCCTCTTCATCTCTATTGTTTTTTATGCAAAGTCAGCTGTTAACCGTACTTATGTTTCCTGTAAGTGGTAAGTTATTTTCTATTTGCTGTTTTTTTTTTTAAGGATTTTTGTCTTTGTTTTTTGTTTTTCAATAGTTCATTGTGTGTCTAGATGTGTCTGTGCTTTGTTACTTGGGAGTCATTGAACTTATTGGATGTGCAGGCTCCCAGTTAACCAAGTTTATCTAGCTTCTGTGAATTTCTCATTTGCAAGATCTGTCTACTAAATTTCTGGCAAGCCCTCTATTCTGCCACTCAGGACAACTGGCTATGCAACTCCAAATTGTCATAACTGTAAGGTTTTTTGTTTGTTTGTTTCCTACCAAGCAAAAGTTTGTTACTTTTACCGTCAATAATGCTGGGCACAGGTTTTCCTCCCTCTGCTCCAAATCAAGTCCTTTACAGAAGTGAGACTACTTAGATGCAAAGTTTCCCAGCCATACAACATTACTGAGAGGAGAATGGGAGTGATTCTTACCCAAAGTTCAGTAGCTTGTCAGAAAAAAGTATTTTTAATGAGCTGTTTGCCTGTGGTCAATTTCCAGAGCCTTGAAATGGTTGCTTTAAAATTATTTTTTCCAGTGTTATCATTGCTGAGAATAGGAAGGACAATTTGCCTTTTTCTTTCTCTGCTTTTGGCAAACATTCTGCTTGTGCATGCATTTTTAATATGTTTCCGACAAATAAATTGATTTCCAGAAAGATTACACCAATTCATGCTTCCATCAGTAGTATATGAGAGTGCCTATTTTCCCATCCAATGTTGCAGGATTGGATAATAGCATTAAATAAATACACTAAAATTTATAGAGTAAAAAAGTTTACACTGTGGGTTTAACTTGAATTTCCCTAGTTACTATTGCTTTAAGGATTTTACTCATGAATAGGAGTAGTTGACATTATATGTGTTAAATGCCTCTGGATATACAATTCTTCTATAGAAATTCAAAGCATCTATCACTGTCTTGCAGTGATTAGGGTTTGACCACAAACCAAAATAGTTTCCATAGTCCTCATGTGTAAGATGTTTAGGATAAGCCCAGAAAGATCACTGCCCTACATCTGGAGAACTCATAGCTTAATATTTGTCATATCTGCCTGTGGGAGATTTGGTGATGGTGTTCCAGAAAAGCAATCTCAAGGATAGAATCATTTCTTAGTAAATCTAGGAGCTGCAGCATTTGACAGGAAGTTCACATGACACTTCAGTTTTGTAGATCAACTCTGATATGGATTTGATTTCTTGGTGTCAATAGAAGTTTTATGACAGTGCCCTAGGACTTTCCAGGAATGGTACTTTTGCTTTGGCATTTCCTCTGTAGGCAATCAGGGTGGAGGAAGGAAAATCCATTGAAAGTCCATAAAACCTAGAGACAGGGACATGAATTTGTTTTTTCTCCTTATAATATAAACCATATTTGTTGTGGAAAATACAGAAAATTCAGGTGTGCAAAAGAATGTAATTTTTACTCATTATTTGGTCACCCAAAGATAATCACTGATAGAAGTTTCTATGCATTCTTCTTGTCTTTATATATGGGAATGAGAAAGAGGGAAAGATGCTTTAGAGTCAGTTTCTGTTTGTTTGTTTTAAACTCTGGAACTTCATTTTAGCCCCTTGATACTACCTGAGCTGGGAGAGGGCTGAAAAAGAGAAGTCAGAATGGTGCCTGAGCAAAAGCACCAGAATCAGTTTTTAAAGACACAAGGTAAGAGACTGATGAGAAATCCATCCTATCCAGAAAATGAGACTTTTAATAACTGGGAAGACAATATCACTACCAGTTACACAAGGGGGTAGGATTAGAACAAAGAACCATGGGCTAAGGTTCTCAGACAACCTGTGGTGATGGATCTATCCTGGACTGAGATTTTCATGAAATATAAAATCACATGTTTGGATGTCATAGCAAATTCAAATTGCTGAAATTATCTAAATTTCTGCACTTATTGTAGACTGGTAATAGACAGAAATATACAGGCTAGCATAGGCCCATGGATCTCACAATGGGTAGAACTGTACTAAAACACTTGTCTTGTTACAGTGACAATTTAGATATTAATAAGGATAAAGACAGTGGTCTTTATTCTAAATGTTTAACAATTCATTCACTGGAGTGTGTGTGTGTGTGTGCCCTGATTTATTGCATTTGACAACTTTCATGATAGGAATATACCACGACAGAATTCAAGGTACTAAGGTGAAGTCTATGAATGCAGAGTAGAGAACAGATGTGAACAAGTTATCTGCAGCACACTATTGCAGTACAAAACCTACACAGAGGTCTTTAGTTAACAGCAATCATCATAAAAAACAAACATAGAATATATAACTTTTAAAATAGTAGAAGAGAACTCAAACTCACCTTGTCCATCGGAAAGTAGGAAAAGAAGATTTAAAAAATACCCTTCATTTGACTGGAGTTTTTCTTCATTTATGCGACCTGCCTTCTATGTCAGAAGCCAGAACTCACTTCCCTGGATTCCTTTGCAGTTCAGGTGCAATCCTGTGACTTAGGCTCAGCCAATCGGATTGCCCCCTCTACACTTCTACATTAAGTCTCTCTTGAGAGAGCTTAATGTAAACTGTGGTGACAAAGATGACCAGATTGTGGCAAGCATGGTGAGGGGACACTGGTGTCAATTCCAGCTCTCATCAGTGTGAGCTGTATAGTCTGTGGTGAGTGGTGGGGACTTAGATCCTGAACCTTCTGAAGAGACTGAGATTCATAATAACTTTGATAATTTCCTTTTATTAATCATAGTTTTGTGTTTGTAACCAAGAACAGTGATTGACACAATACTTGTGCCTTATTTTTAAAATGACACCTTTGTTGTAATATAATTCACCATACAATTCACCTAATTAAAATATAGAATTTAATGGTTTTAGTGTATTCACAAAATTGTGTAGCAATTCCCACAATCAGTTTTGTATTTTCATCACTCCAGAGTGAAACTACTATTAGTAATCGTTGCCTATGTTTCTCCAATACTCACCACTGCACCCCACTCCTAGCCCTAGGTAACCACTAATCTACTTTCTGTCTCCAAATATTTGTCTTTTGGGGAAATTTTATATATAATAATGTATTAAGTAGTCTTTTGTAATTGGCTTCTTTCACATAACTTCACATTTCCAACTTTCATCCATGTTGTAGCATGTATTGGCATTTCATTTCTTTTCATTGTTGAAAATATTCCGTGGTAAGAATAAACCTCAATGTATTTGTCTATAGGTCATTGGACATTGACTTGTTTCTACTATTATGAACAACGCTATTGTAAACATTAGTTTACAAGTGCTTTTATATGTGCTTTTCATTTCTATTAGATAACTATTCAGATCCTTTGTTAATTTTTAAATTGAATTGTTCATGTTTTTAT
Source organism: Castor canadensis (assembly GCF_047511655.1). NCBI lineage: Eukaryota > Metazoa > Chordata > Mammalia > Rodentia > Castoridae > Castor > Castor canadensis. The sequence continues at coordinate 143,116,429 of NC_133393.1, forward strand.
CATTAAATTGTACAGTTTCTTTTATTGAATGTGTGTTACTAGGGACCAAATCCAGGTTCACATACTAGACAAGTGCTTTCCCACTTGAGTTCTGTCCCCAGCTTCTTGAATAGCTGAGATTACAGGCCTGCACAACCATGTTTGGCCTGTACATTTCTTTACACATCCTTATCAGATGAATGATTTGCTAAGATTTTTCCCATTCTGTGAGTTGTTTTTGCACTTTCCTTATGTATATCTCAGTTTTTATTTATAATACGGAGCTTGATAAGTCTTGAATTGAGTATCAACAGAATCATAGATGGTCTGTATTTAGAAAATACTAAAGAGAGACAGGGCAAGATGGAGGATTAGATTTTGATTTCATAAATGAGAAGAATCTGGTAACATGAAGGAAACTAGATTCTGAAGAAAAAAAAAGAAAGGAAGAGCATTGGGAACCACGAAAGAGGTAGCCAGAAGGCGGAAATCCACAGAGAAACTGAGCCAACAGCAAAAAGGCAGCAAGGAGTTCCAAGCTTGACACTGGCTTCTGGGGAGGGGAACCTAAAACTGCATTACAAGGTAAAATAGATGGCCCAGGCTAGTGGCAAGTTTAGCCTACACATCCCAAAGCCTTAGTCCCAGTGCAAGGATTTGTGAGATAGTGGCTTCTCCGTTGTGGAAGACTAGCACTGATGAAGAAATAAATTCAATTATTTCCCTTTACTTCAGAGAGCGATAGCAAGGCACCATCTTGAGAGAGATTCTATTGTTTGAGACTAAGATACCCCTAAGACCATCAGAGAGAATGCAAGGTCCCCCTCAATCCTCCCTGCCCCAGGACAGAACTCAGTGCTCTTTTTGTCCCCCACACCTTCTTCCACATTCACTGGTCGTCCTGATACTTGGCCACTTGTTGCACTGAGGACATAAACCAGGGGGTGTATAGAGCAGGTGTGAACCTGCCTGGCCCACAAGCTGTAAAGCTCCCTGCAGCCAACAGTGACTGTAAGTGCACAAAGAAAGGAAGCCTTTATAGTGAAAGCAACACAGAAGTGTGCAACCAATCTTTTTACAAGAGTCTCCAACTAGTTGGCCTCAATGTGAATAGTGCCTGGGATCAGGCCTGGTGCTCTGAGCACTGAGTAAAGGCTGATGTTTATACATTTATAAAAATAAACAGCTGAATGAAAGAAAGAGAATTCAAATAAACAACATAATGAAATAAGGAAGATAATAGAGGAGATGAAGAAGGAATTCAAAAAAGGTATGGAAATCCTGAAAAAAGTCAAATAGAAATCCTGGAAATGGAAAGCTCTGTAAACCAAATAAAAACTTGTATTGAAACCCTTACTAGTACTGTGACATGGCTTAACTGGTAGAGGGCTTGCCTAGCAATTCTGAGGCCCTGAGTTCAATCCCCAGTTCAACAACCAACCAACAGAACACCTTACTAATAGAATGGGAAAAGTTGAGAACAGACTATCAGGGTCAAAGGTAAAACAGAGGAATTAGGTCACTCAGACAAAGAAAAGGAGAAAATACAAACAATATGCAAGACCTCTGGAACACTATCAAAAGACCAAACCTAAAAATCATGGGTATAGAAGAACTATAAGCCAAAGGCATAGAAAACATATTCAACAAAATAATAGCAGAAAATTCCTCCAATCTTGAGAAAGAGAAGATCATCCAGGAACAGGAGGCTTTCAGAACACCAAACAGGCAAGATTAGAAAAAAAACAAAAAGCAAAACAAAACAAAACAAAAAACCACCCTTAGACACATTATAATTGAAACAGATCAGAGAAACAGAAAGAACATTGAAACCCAAAAGGGAGCAGCAAGTCACACAGAAATGATAGCAGAATGCTATCAGAATGATAGCAGATTTTTCAACAAAAACTCTAAAAGCAAGGAGGGCATGGAATGATACAGTCCAAGCCTGAAAGAAAATAACTGTCAATCTGGATTAGCGTATCCAGCAAAGCTGTCCTTCATAACTGAAGAAGAACTATAAAAACTTTCTGTTATAAACAAAAACTAAAGGAATTCATAAACACTAAACCAGCACTGCAGAAAATACTTAAAGGTATACTACCCATAGAAGAGGAAGAGAAAAGCAATCAGGAAAATACAAGTTAAAAATAAATACCACTAGCTGAGTACACTAGCAAATGAGGATTAGAAAAGAAGCAAACATCATAAAAACAACAAAATGTCAGGAAATACTACATATTTTTCAATATTAACACCAAATGCTAATGGTCTCAGTTTTCTAATCAAAAGACATAGAATGGAGGGTTGGATTAAAAAGCAATACCTGATCATTTTTGCATACAAGAAACACATCTCCCTGACAAAGACAAAATTAGCATAAATTGAAAGTATGGAAAAAATTCCGAAAAGGGATTCTAAAAACAGGCAGAGTAGCTATACTCAGATCAGATGAAATAGTTTTCAAACCAAAATTAGTCGGGAAACAATCCATGAAGAGGAGTAAACAATTTTTAAAAGATATGCATCAAATGTTAGCACACCCAATTTCATGAAGTAAATGGTACTGGACGTAAAGTACCGATAGTACAGATTGAACCCCACACAGTAGGGATAAACTTCAATACCTAACTCTCACTAATAGACAGGTTATCTAGACCAAAAATCAACAAAGAAACTTCCGAATTAATCAACACTATAAAGTAAATGGATTTAACAGATATCTGCAAAATTATTCCCTCCAGCTGCTGTACAATGAACATTCTACTCAGCAGCCCACAGAACTTTCTCCAAAATGAATCATATTTTAAGACATAAGGCAAGTCTTATGTCTTAAAATAAGAAAATTGAAATCTCCCCCCTGCCCCATATTTTATCAGACCATAATGGAATAAAATTAGAATTCAATAGCAAATGAAACTAGAGGAAATATTCAAACACATGGACACTGAATAGTTGTTGAATGACCAGTAAGTCACTGAACAAATAAGAGGGGAAATAAAAAATTTCCTGGAATCTAATGAAAATGAAAATACAGCCAGCTCAAACCTCTGGGATACAGAAAATACAATGTAAAAGGAAAAATTATAGCTATTAGTGCTTACATTTAAAAAAGATATCAAATAAATAGCACAATGATACACAGCAAGCTTCTAGAAAAACAATAAGAAGCTAAACCCCAAATTAGCAGGTGGAAAGAAATAATAAAGATTAGGGCAGAAATGAAATGGAGACTAAAAAGAATCAATGAAACAAAAAGTTGGTTCTACAAAAAGATAAATAAGATCAATAAACCCTTAGCCAAACTGACCAAAAGGAGGGAAAGACAGATTGATAACATTAGAGCTATGAAAAAGGATATAGCACAACAAATACAAATGAAATCCAGAGGATCACAAGGGAATATTTCTAAAACATATATTCCAATAAACTGGAAAATCTAGAAAAATGGATATATTTCTAGATGCATTTGACTTACAAGAATTGAACCAAGAGGGTATACACCACTTAAACAGATCTGTAACAGGTAACGAGATTGAAGCAGTAATAAAGAATCTCCCAACAAAGAAAAGTCCAGGACCCAATAGATTCACTGCTGAATTCTACCAGACCTTTAAAGAAGACTAACAATAAAACTATTTCATAATATTTGCCAACTATACATCAGACAAAGGACTGATAACCAGAATATACAGGGAACTTAAAAAACTAAATTCTCCCAAAACTAATGAACCAATAAAGAAATGGGCACGTGAACTAAAACAGAACTTTCTCAAAAGAAGAAATTCAAATGGCCAGAAAACACATGAAAAAATGCTCACCATCTCTAGCAATAAAGGAAATGCAAATTAAAACCACGCTAAGATTCCACCTCACCCCTGTTAGAATAGCCATCATCAGCAACACCACCAACAACAGGTGTTGGCAAGGATGCGGGAAAAAGGAACCCTCTTACACTGTTGGTGGGAATGTAGACTAGTACAACCACTCTGGAAAAAAATTTGGAGGCTACTTAAAAAGCTGGACATCGATCTACCATTTGATCCAGCGATACCACTCTTGGGAATATACCCAAAAGACTGTTACTCCAGAGGCACCTGCACATCCATGTTTATTGCGGCACTATTCACAATAGCCAAGTTGTGGAAACAGCCAAGATGCCCCAGCACTGATGAATGGATTAAGAAAATGTGGTATTTATACACAATGGAATTCTATGCAGCCATGAAGAAGAACGAAATGTTATCATTCGCTGGTAAATGGATGGAATTGGAGAACATCATTCTGAGTGAGGTTAGCCTGGCCCAAAAGACCAAAAATCGTATGTTCTCCCTCATATGTGGACATTAGATCAAGGGCAAACACAACAAGGGGATTGGACTATGAGCACATGATAAAAGCGAGAGCACACAAGGGAGGGGTGAGGATAGGTTAGACACCTAAAAAACTAGCTAGCATTTGTTGCCCTTAACGCAGAGAAACTAAAGCAGATACCTTAAAAGCAACTGAGGCCAATAGGAAAAGGGGAACAGGTACTAGAGAAAAGGTTAGATCAAAAAGAATTAAGCTAGAAGGTAACACCCACGCACAGGAAATCAATGTGAGTCAATGCCCTGTATAGCTATCCTTATCTCAACCAGCAAAAACCCTTTTTCCTTCCTATTATTGCTTATACTCTCTCTACAACAAAATTAGAAATAAGGGCAAAATAGTTTCTGCTGGGTATTGGGGCGGGGAGAGGGAGGGGGCGGAGTGGGTGGTAAGGGAGGGGGTGGGGGCAGGGGGGAGAAATGAACCAAGCCTTGTATGCACATATGAATAATAAAAGAAAAATGAAAAAAAAAATAAAGTCTACATGTAGCTATAAAAAAAAAACTATTTCATGAAATATAAGGGAAGAAACACTATCAATTCATTCTATGAAGCCAATATTATATGCTCATACAAAAACCAAAGACACAACAAAAAAGAGAATTGTAGACCAATCTCTTTGAACATGGATGCAAAAATCTTCAATAAAATACTCACAAAGAAAATTCAACAGCACATTAAAAAGATCATATACCATGATCAAGTTGGTTTCATGCCAGGGATTCAAGAATGGTTCGACATACATAAATTAATAAATGTAATATAGCACATAAACAGAATTAAAAAATTACATGATCATCTCCATTGATGCAGAAAAGCCTCTGACAAAATTCAACATCCTTTTATGATAAAAGCTCTGACGAAACTAGGAATGGAAGGAACATGCCTCACATTATAAAGGTTGCATGTGACTATTCACAATAGCCAAGTTGTGGAAACAGCCAAGATGCCCCACTACTGACGAATGGATCAAGAAAATGTGGTATCTATACACAATGGAATTTTATGCAGCCATGAAGAAGAATGAAATGTTATCATTCGCTGGTAAATGGATGGAATTGGAGAACATCATTCTGAGTGAGGTTAGCCTGGCCAAAAAGACCAAAAATCGTATATTCTCCCTCATATGTGGACATTAGATCAAGGGCAAACACAACAAGGGGATTGGACTTTGAGCACATGATAAAAGCAAGAGCACACAAGGGAGGGGTGAGGATAGGTAAGACACCTAAAAAACTAGCTAGCATTTGTTGCCCTTAACGCAGAGAAACTAAAGCAGATACTTAAAAGCAACTGAGGCCAATAGGAGAAGGGGACCAGGAACTACAGAAAAGGTGAGATCAAAAAGAATTAACCTAGAAGGTAACACACATGCATAGGAAATCAATGTGAGTCAATGCCCTTTATAGCTATCCTTATCTCAACCAGCAAAAACCCTTGTTCCTTCCTATTATTGCTTATACTCTCTCTACAACAAAATTAGAGATAAGGGCAAAATAGTTTCTGCCAGGTAGCAAGGGGGTGGGGGTAGAAGAGGGGGCAGGGTGGGTGGTAAGGGAGGGGGTGGGGGCAGGGGGGAGAAATGACCCAAGCATTGTATGCACATATGAATAATAAAAAAATAAAGGTTGTATGTGACAAGTCCATAGCCAACATCATACTTAATGGGGAAAACTGGAATAATAATGCCAGGAACAAGAAAAAGGCATCTACTCCCATTCTTATTCAATATAGTGACGGAATTCCTAGCCAAAATAGTAAGGCAAGAGAAAGAAATAAAAGGGATTCAAATAGGAAAGGAAAATGTCAGATTATCCTTATTTGTAGATGAAATGATCCTATACTTAAAAGACCTTAAAGATTCCACTAAAAAACTTCTAGATCTGGTAAACTCTTTGGGCAACAAAGCATGATATAAAATCAATATACAAAAGTCAGTAGCTTTTCTATATACAACAATGAACAGGCTGAGAAAGAAATCAGGAAAACAATTCCATTCACAATAGCCTCAAAAGAACCCTAAAGGAGTTGTTTTGAGGCTATTGTGGGAGGTGGGAGACCTCTAAAATGAAAATTACAGGAACCTTGAAGAAAGAAAATGAAGAAGATACCAGAAAAGGGAGAGACTTCCCATGTTAGTGGACTGTCAAAATTAGAATTGTGATAATGGCTAAACTTACAAAAGCAACCTACAGATTCAAAGCAATGACCATCAAAACCCCAGTGTCATTCTTTGCAGAAATAGAAAAATCAATACTAAATTCCATATAGAAGCAGAAAGGACTCCAAATAGTAAAATAATCCTGAGCGAATAGAGCAAAGCTGTAGATATCACAATACTGGACTTCTAATTATACTGCAGAGACATCCTAGCAAAACAGCATGGTACCTACACGATGACCAATGGAACAGAATAAGAAGACCCAGAAATAAACCCACACAACTACAGTCAGCTGGTTTTTGACAAAGGAGCTGAAAACATTCATTAGAGAAAAGAGAGTCTCTTTAACAAGTGCTGTTGGGAAAACTGGCTATCTGCATGCAAAAGACTGAAACTAGACACCATCTCTCACCTTGCATGAAAAGCAACTCCAAATGGATCAAAGGTCTTAATGTAAGGTCTGAAACTTTGAAACTACTACAGGAAAACATAGAGAAACTCTGGAATATACAGGCACAGATGATTGTTTTCTGAATAGGACTCCAATTGCCCAGAAGATAACAGCAAGATTGGACAAATGGGATTGCATCAAATTAAAAAGGTTTTGCACATCAAAGGAAACAATTATCAGATCAAGAGGCAACCCAGAGAATGGGAGAAAATCTTTGCCATTTATTCGACAGAATACACAAAGAGCTAAAAAATTAAACAGCAAAAGGACAAATAATCCAATTCATAACTAGGCAAATGAATTCAACAGTTCTCAAAAGTAGTACAAATGGCTAATCAATACATACAGAAATTTTCAACATCCTTACCCATGAAGGAAATGCAAATCAAATCAAAACAGCACTGAGATTCCTTCTCACCCCAGTCAGAATGGCTGTAATCAAGAAAACAAATAACAACAAATGTTGATAACAATGTCAGGCGGGGTGGGGGGCGGGGAACAGTGTATAAGAAACACTTATACACTGTTGATGGGAATGTAAGCTAGCATAACCACTACGGAAATCAGTATTTAGGTTCCTCAAAAATCTAAAAATTCATCAGTCTTATGACCATACCACTGTTGGTCATATTTCTGGGGTATAAATCAACACATGAGAGAGGGACCTGTATACCCATGTTTAAAGAAGCTCCGTTCATAAGAGTTAAACTGTAGAATCAGCCAAGGTGCCCAACAACTGATGAATGCATAAAGGAAATATGATGCACATATGTACACACATACACACACGCACACAAACACACACACACACCATGGGATTATTGTTCAGCCACAAAGAAAAATGAAATTACATCATTTCCAGAAAAATGGATAGAACTGGAGATCATTATGCTGAGTAAAATAAACCAAGCTCAAAAAGTCAAATATTGCATGGTTTTGCTCCTTTGTGAACTCTAGACCTAAAATGATGATGATGATGACAATAGTGGATCATGAATGTACAAGGGGAACTGTCTGAGCGAGATGAGGAAAGGAAAGGATAGTGAGGGGTGAAGAAGTAGAGGTATGTTACACACACATAATGAGTACACGGTGACGGTGACACACACTAAACTGAAAAAGAGGGGAGGAGGAAGGACGGGGCAGACTGAGAACACAACGGGGGGTGAACTTGTTCAAAGCACATTGCATGTTATATGGGATTAGCACAACGAAATCCCCTTGTACTATCAATGTGTGCTAATTAAAAGGTAAAATAAAATTTAAAAAGAAATTGTTAACGAGGTCACTTGGAGCTAATGTGGTTCGCTGAGAATAAGAACTAACATTATCCTGTGCTGCCCTTAACTTTCCTTCTGTTGGCCTTTTTTACTTATTAAAATGTCTCTTCTTGCTATAAATAATATCACTTCCTATAAGGAAGCAGATATCCTCTGAAAGCCAGAATATTCTAATAATAGTTGGAATTGGCTATTTCATTTGGAGGGTGCTTGTCATCACTGCAAATATTAAGATCAGGCAATTGGACTGTATTATCTTAAGGATACTGCAGAAGAAACACCTGACTTGAATTACTTGGCTTCTAAGATCTTTTCTTTCTCTTAGATTCTCCTGTTATTTACTCATTTATACATCCATCCATTCATTCTTTGTTCCAAGAAAAAATTTAGAAGTCTTATAGGAATTCATAAAGTAGCACAAGAAAACATAAATTACAAGAAGTGAGAAAGAGCCGGGCACTGGTGGTCATGCATGTAATCTTAGCTACTCGAGAGATAGAGATCAAGAGGATCACGGACCCTATCCGACACAAAAGAGGGTGGCAGAATCCCCAAGTGGCAGAGCACCTGCCTAGCAAATGTGAGGCTCTGAGTTCACAGTAAATAAATAAATAAATAAAGTGAGGAAGAGAAAAAACAATTCAGGTTAGAGATATAAAACAAAACCAAGAGTAGGCCTAATACAAACATGCCTGTTTTACCAGCCTGTGTGTTTTTAGGGGTAAAGCCACTCATTTTATCTTTGAGTTCTGCAGCCTTAAAGGCGAGGGGGGAGACTTGATCAGCTATGTGATTTACAGTGCTCATTAGGTATTGTAATTCGTCTTGATTTCTAGGGTCAGAAATAATGTCTCCTGATCCCAGTCCCACAAAAGTCATTCCTTTACAGTGAAGTATTTTCTTTTCTGGCTCTCCTTTGGGCTTTTAGTCAGTCCACTGACTGCCTTCTCTATCACATTGGGTGGCACTTGGGAATGCTGACAGCTCTGAAGCTAAGAGCTATTGCTCACCACAGGAAAATAATAAAAGCATCTCTCCTTTGTAGTGTCTGCTGCTCAAGTCCTCCTTGAATTGGCTTTTACTGTGATGCCTTTTGAATAATAACCACAACTGCCATTTACTGAGAACATAGGCACCTTGCCTTCTTGACCTCTAATCTTTACAATAATCCAAAATAAGATAACATTGTGCTATTTTATGATGGGGAAACAGACACAAGAAAATGATCTGTTCAAGCTCACAGAGCTGGTGAGTGACAGAGTCAGGATTCAAATCTAGGTCTGTCAGTCTATCTTCATCCCATTGCTGCTTCTGTTTTGATGATGGTATTAATTACTTCCTAACTTCTCAGAGCCCTAGCTGAAGACCTCCATGTTGGTTAGGCTAAAGATTGATCCGTTCATCAGACCGACCCAACACACAACTGCTTAAACAATGGAAGAGAGCTTTTTCTCATGTAAAAGTCCAAAGTTGAGTGATCCAGGCAGGCAGGAAGGCTCTGCCACTCATTATGTGGGTTCTTTGGATACTCCAGTTGTCACTGGGAGCAGCTGGTGGGAAGTGGAAGAAAGAAACGTTAAGGACGAGAAAAGTCAGTGAAATAATGTAGAAGTTCCTATTGCCCATACACCTTTGTGTTGAACGGCCCTTTGGTTCACATTCCACAAGGGTCGCAAAGAACTTTGGGAAATTTTGGCTCTGGCTGGATGGTGATGTGCTCTGATAAAATTTGATGTGTTTGTTTGAAAAAAGGGGAAAGTATGTCTGGGGAATGGTGAACAGACTCCATCATAATCTCCCCAGTTCTATTGTGGGGAGTTCTGATCCAGATTTCTATTATGAATCATTATTCACCACCAGGCAGACTGTCAATTTGCCATTTTGTTTTATCTGACTGAGAAATAGTCTCTAGCTTTGCAAGTGTTCCTCCTATTAATTTCTTCTCTTTGCTCCCTCAAGCAGAGTCCTTGTTCACAGAGTGATTTGGATCCAGAAAAGACTTTCTGATTCTTCAGATAGATAAATTGAGATTCAAAGTGAGTGCCTTGTCCAGGGTCACTCAAGAAGTTAGCAGATGTGGGATTTGATCTCAGGTGTCTTGGTTTTACCCTACTATGTGAACATAAATACTCCTGTTCCCCTTTAGCTCAGCCTTGCCCCTTTCTTAATAGAGGACAATAGGGAGAAAACGAACAACACATCTGGAAAGATCCAGAAGCCCCAAAGTTTCCCTTAGAAAATTATTGAAGGTAAAGAAAATAAAAATGCAGACAAATCCTTCCATCTAAATAAAGCACAGCAGTGCTCATTTACAAACAGGTAGAAGGTCTCATAAAGACCTTCTTGTCATTTCTAGGCTCCTGCAGATCCTCTGGAACTCTGAAGGTCTCCATCCCCAGCAGGTTATAGTTTCGTCTCTGTTAATTGATATAAAGGCATACTCAGTGCATCAGAAATTCTTGTTCCATGCCAGCATACAGTTAATGCAATGAGGATCCAGGACAATGTACATGGCTTTTTTCCCTTTTCTTTCCTCTTTTCTCAGCTCAGCTGCAGGGCTGGAGGAAGTCCATGAGCTCTTGATTCTGGGTAAATGAGCCCCTCAACTGCATTGCAATCAGGGGGGCAGCCTTCCACAGGCCTTCTCAGCTTGGTTTTTAAAGGCTGGTTTTTCTGCACTGATTAGGGAGGAAGAGATTCAGAAGACTCCAGTTTCTAGGGCCATAGATATCCAGTTAATGGGACTGTGTGGGTTGGGAGATACCGGATTGGGGGTCTGGATTGTGGAGTGGATGAGCAGACTGTTGAGGGTGTGTATATTGTATGGAGGGGGGGGGAAGAAAGGAGAAAAAGATTAAGAGGACAAAGAGAAAGAGGAAAAATTCTAGAATGGGTGTTAGCCAAGGTAAGCTTAAGGAGAGTGCAAGCCGGTGAGTGACAAATGAGAGAGAGAATATTTTAGAATTTATGTGAGGTCTGTGGGGGTGTGTGGGGGGGGAAGCTCAGGTAGGAAAACTTTCAAGGAGAGAGGGGTGATTTAAGAGCCAGTTTCCCTCCTTTGGCCTGGGTGTCTGTCTGCCTGTTCCTAAGTCAATCAGTGATACACAAGCTGTAGGAATTTCAGATGTTGGAGGTCATGGTTGTATCTATAGAACTCTAGGGAGATGGATGGAGAGACTCAGATGAAAGACCTGAGAGTTCCAACACAGGGGGAAAAGCGAAAACCAGTAACAGCTGTGGGGAGAAAATGGCTATATGTCAGTTTTCTGGGGCTGGGGGTAGGGGAAGAGAAGAGGATATTCGTCCACTACTGAGTTCATCATGAAGAACTAGTTAAATAAATTATAATAGTCTGCCATAGAATGTACCAGCAGAATAATGAGGTAGATGTTCATTGATTGACTTGGAAAGAGATCCATAATTTATTATGAAGTGGGAAAGAAAGCAGAACAAGCAGCATGATGCAATTTCATTTTGAAAATTATATAGAGCTATAAAAACCATCTGGATGAGATATATAAATAAACATCTGAAGATTTCTGAAACGTTGAAAACCATATGAAGAGTAGACAAGTGATCTACTGTGGTTATTCTGAAGGATAGGGGGTCATCTTTCCTTCATTGTTTTTCTTTTTCGATGAGCAGGTATTACTTTTATGATCAGGAAATAGAGATGAGAATGTGTGAACGGGAGAAAGGAGGAGAGAATGCCATGAGGTCAGATCAAGCGAACACTCATCCATTCTGTCTTCAGTGGTCACAAATGCTCTGTTTGGAAACCCAGAACTAACCAGTGACTACACCTGGCAGACCTGTGGCCAATCATTGGTGACACCTCTGTGGTTCCCATTTCCTGCCTTTCTACTGCTACATGCCTTCCTCCCACACCCTCTGCTTCCTCACCTCACCTCCACCCTGCTTCCTGGCATTGTGTGTCAGTGGGTCCAGCTGAAATGTGCCCTTGTCTCCCAGGAAGAAGAAGGAAGAGGAGGGAAAGAGCAGGAATGGGGAAGGAGAGGAGGAAGAAGTACAGAGTTTCCATTTGTTTCCTCCTGTGTTTCTGGGAAACAGAGCTAAAGTCAGGCCAGGGAGAAGAAAACACACAAGGTCTCCGGCTCAGAAGGACTCAGAAGATGACTTTCTCCCACTTGGTGTGACACCCAGATTGGACATTTGTTGCAGAGAAAACTTAGGGAGCACATTCTTGCCAGCTGACTAACGTGATCATGGCCGCCATTCATTCTGTTAAAGGTGAAGTTTGGGTCTGAGGTTTGTTCACACTGCTGAAGTCACCTGCCAGATGAGCAGGAGGGTCACAAAAAATCACCCCGCCCAAGGGCTGGAATAAAGGAAGACCATGAAAATACAAAAGGGGCCAATACAAAAGGTGGACTTGGACTTGAACGTAACTCTGCTTGCTCAAGCTCATTACTGGACTTGCTTCTCTGTACCAGCGTTTTGATAAACTATGCATATCAAATAGAAGAATAAGCCCTACTATTTAAAACATAATTGCTGACAGCTGCTTTAGCTCACAAATAGTGATATGATTCCTCTCCAGAGGAGATGGTGTTTTGTTTAGCAAAATTCAATTTAATTAGATGCTGAAGCCAAGCACCCCTCTCTAGCCTCCTCCCCCAGCCAGAGGGGTTGCTGAGATAGTGACCAGAAAACTAAAAGCACTATGCTCTAAGACAGGAAATGATTAGAAATCAGTTGAGCTCTAAAAACGGAAGGGAGTTTTAAAGAGAGATGGCATACCATGGAGAAAAATGGCTAGAAAGGTCCCCAGTGTTTGAGATGGCTTAAGGACTACTAATGTAGAGATTAAAAAAAATATGTAGTGGGTTTGGATTGCTTTGATCTGTTCTGGGGCTCTGTAGCCTCTCAATTATCCCTTAATAAAGAGCATCATTCGGGTGACCAAGTAAACTGCAAATGGCTTAGAAATTGTGCTCTGGGTCAGACTGCTCTGCTATGCCACCTGGAAGCTGTCATTTTGAACAAGTCCCTGGACTTGTTGAAGCTTCAGGTCTGTCACCTGCAAACTGGAAGTAATAATGTGTGGGGATGAAATAAGAGCAGGTATACAAAACCCTCAGAACGGAGCTTGACACATAGGAACTGCTCAATACATGCCAGCAATGACCGTGGTTATTTAAATTATGAAGATGACGATGACTAGGACAACGATGACAGCAGTGACACAATTGCCACAGCTATTTTATATCGTGTTGAGAGGGCCAGGTGTTCTGGTACATGCCTACAATTCCAGCTACTACGGAGGTAGAAATAGGAATATCACCGTTCAAAAACAGTCCTGGCAAAAAAATTATTGAGACCAATAAGCAAGATGTGATGGTACATATTTGTCATCCCAGCTACACAGGAGGCATAAATAGAATTGCAGTTCAGGTTAACCGAGGCATGAGGACAAGACTCTATCTGAAAAAGCAAAAAGGGGCTGGCATAGCTCAAGTGGTAGAGCACCTGCCTAGCAAGTGCAAGGCTCTGAGTTCAAATCCCAGTACTGAAACACAAACAAACAAAAACCACCGTATCGGAACACAGATTTCATGAGTGCTTGTTTAGTGTCATTCAAGGAAAAAGACTCAGTGGCCATTCTTATTACCTTTGTTCAAATGTGAGTAAGACAATCATTGTACTTTTACCACATATGGTTGAAAGTAAACAGATGGTGGAGTAAAATTGCATTCAGGTGAACAAATAGTAGCTCTGTTTCCTAAAATTGATCTCATCTTGCTCTGGAGTCCCCATCTTCCCAGGAAGGTCTCAGTTTACCCCATCAGCTTGCCCTATCAACTCAGAGTCCAACTCCCATTGGAACTTACTGTCCTCCTCCTCCCACCTCCTTCCTAGCATGGTGTTTGGACGCAAGGAGAGCTGAAATAGGCTCATGATGGCGAGGACGTGCTCAGGGTGCCCCACAGTGGGGGGCTGCCCAGCCCACCAGCTTCACAGATGTGGCTCTGTTCCGAAGCTCCAGTTCTGATTGCTGTCACCTGGTCTTTTAGTTCCTTGTGCTGGCACTGCGAGCCCCTGTCCCATCCACCTCTCATCTACCCACCATTTTCTTCCCATCTCAGCTCAGTGTCTAGAACTCCTGTGACCCTAGTGACCTGGACATCAGACAAAAGTCAAAATGCTTCAAACCAAGCAGGAGCAATGCCTTTAGTAAGAAAGGATCACACACTACTATATCCCACAGCACCCGCTGTACTTTCTTCCTTCTCTCCTTTTTTACCCCCTTTTAATAAAAAGCCAAAAGAGAAGACATCTGTTTTGAAAATTGAGATTTGATGAAAGCAGGTGACATTCTGGGAAGCCCTGGTTGCTTAAATATTTAATTGCTTAAATATTCAATTCAAGACTCTTCCCAAGAACTCAAGGTCTAGGTTATATGACAAGACACATTGGAATTAAATTTCTTTTTACTTTAGATAGAACAAAAATTAAAGTCTCAGTAAATTTGAGTTTAATATAAAACCAACCCTTTTCTAATTATTGAAGGCCAGTCTTTCTTGTCTCTGCCTTCTAGAATGCATGTAATATTGAAAATATTTCATTTATTTAGCACGCTGCATAAGGCAGTGAGAACTTTTTAAGATTTCATTTTCTTAAGTCTTGCTTGCTCTCTAGATGAGTTGGAAGCCACTGAAGGACAATAACTGTAATAATCATAACAGATAATAACTGGAGAGGTTACTGTGCACCAGGTGGGATGGATTAAGTTATGCTGCACTAACAAATGACCTGAAGGACCCAATGGCTTAACATAGCAAATAGTAGGATTTTTTCTCTACTCATTCTACATGTCCATTGGAGTCTCAGGCAGCCTCTGCCCCACTGAGATGCTCTGGATCCAGGTGAACAGAGGCCCCATTATGACCTGAATACCACAGCAAAATGGATGTAGCAGATTAAAAAACTGTCTCCAGAACTTGCACCCAGAAGTGATTGACACATCATTTGTGCGCACATTTCATTAACTAAACAGTCACATGGTCATGCCTATCTTTAAATTGAGAAGGTCAAATCCCAGTATGTGCATGGAAGGAAGAGAAGCAGAAGTAGTTGCGGGGAGCAGTGCTAATGGTTATATCAGGCCCTTGACTCAGGTGTCTCCATCTTTACAACTCCGTAATGAAGGAGCACCATTTTTTCTATAGTATGCGCAAATAAGGTCACACAATTTGTAAATGGCAGAAGAGGATTTGCAACCAAGAGTCTATACTGCTTTTTAAGAACAATGAGTTAACTCTTATGGAGTTCACAGACTTTAAGTGAGAGTTTAAGTGTTTTATACGCTTTAGCTCATTTAATTCTGACAGCAATTTTGTGAGGTTGATCCAATTATTAACCCCCACATTAAAGGGAAATGAAGCTTAGAGAAGTTTAAGATCTTACAAGGAAACTTGACCCTTATCTAAGTTCAAGGACTATTCCCAAAATCTACAGTACATGGCAGTGTTTATCAGAATGAATGTTTTTGTGAGAAGCACTTACAGTGCCTTTTTTTGGAGACAGGATCTCACTGTATAGCCCATGCTGGCCTTGGACTCATGATATAGCCCCGGCTGGTCTTGAACTCATCATCTTCCTGCTTTGGCCTCTGAGGCTGGGATTATAGGCATGTAGCACCATGCCTGGTTTACTTGTGATGCTTATTCCTGAGCCCTATTCTGACCCACTGAACCAGATTTCTGGGAAGGAGGTTAAGAATAACATCTCCGATGTTTGCTAGAGTTGATATCCATGATCCTATTATTCATTTAAAGGTCACCAGGGGGTTACCTAGGCCTTGGGAATTAAATATCATCTACATTCACTTTGGAGACCCCAATCCTCTGGTAAGGTGGAAAGGGTCAATCAAACAGACCTTAGCCAAGCTTTGCAAAAGGACCTTTGGAAAACGGACTCAGCTTCTACCTGTTACCCTGCTGAGAATTAGAAATGCCCCAAGAGCTAAGATCCATTTGAGCCCCTTTGAGATGCTCTATAGGAGGCCATTTCTCTCCAATGACTTGGTGATGGAGCCTAGGACTGACAGTCTATTAAGATAGTGTTTGGAAATAAGGTTCTGCTGGCCCCAACTAAAGGGGGAGGACTCAGAATTGAACAAAGAGAACAGGCATTGGTTGATCAAGTCCTGGAAGAAGCCTCAATTGACCAGCTCCAGCTCAAATAGGAGTGTCTCTATCCCAGTGATCCTGGCCACTCCCACAGCCATCAAAGTGCAGGAAATGGATCTCTGGATTCATCTTTCCAGGGTAAAGTATGTGATGGGACAACCTTCCAACCATGTATGGCCTGAGGACACTTACTCCTGTGAGCAATAGAAGACCTAAAACTTCGCTTCTGAAGGGATCCAAGTTCTGATGCAGCAAGGCTACAAGCAGAAAAACTCCTTACACGACCTTGATCGTGCTGGACAAAGATTCAAACAGTGGCCACCCAGTGACCTGGCAAGCCCCAAAGGAAAGAAGTAGGAGAGACAACTCCCCTAATAGGTAGGGTTTGCAGCCCTTTGCTAACTTAGAAGCAGATAAGAAGAAGATGACCTCCTGTCCTTCACCCCAATTTTTTTTTTTTGGAATTTTGTCCCTCAGGGAAAATGAGGCAGGAAATTTAGGAAAAGTACCCAAACTAGGTCATAAGGAACCAGGTGGCCACCTCACAAATTATCCCACAGGGAACAGGTGATCTAGCTCACCCAGAACCACCCCAAAATGTCTCTTTTGAACTAGCATTTTCATCTAAACCCAACCTGGGGCATGTGTGCAAGGACCTAGAATTATAGCTCATTGAATTCACATGTGCAGTCAATTACTAAAAGCCACTCCTGAGTACCACCCAAATCTTCGCCCTTTGCTCTTCTCTTGCTACAAATACCCATCCAAACCAGGCACAGGGCTCTTGAGCTACACGTATTGCTCTCAAGCCACCTTGCCCAGAACCCGCTCCCCTCTTCCTTGGGGAGTGTACTTTCCTGCTTTCACTCACTCTCTCTCATGCTCAATAAAACTGCTGCTGCTTTGCAATCTGTGTGTCTCTGTCCAATTCTTTGTTCAAGGGATGCCAAAGACCTGTGGTCTTCTCATCCAGGGTCTTCTGGGCAACCCACCAGCTCCACTGCTCCAGGCAAAGTACCCCGCTGCTGATGGCAACTCAGCAAATCAAAAACAAGCAAGAAAACCCCAGGCCACCCCCAGACCAGAAAGAGATGATTATTTCTTTTGTCTTTTTGCTAGTGCTTACAGGAAAAGGTGGAGAAGCAATACAATTTAGTGCCACATTCCTGGGAAAAATCCCTGCTATCAGTATTTTTTAAGACTTAACGGCAATCAAGCATTTGGGAAAAAAATCAAAAGTATTTCTCACTGCAATTAACTCCATGTTTTTCATAATTATAGAACTCATTACTGACCAGAAGCGAAATCCAAAGACATTAAGATTCTGTGAATATAGACAAGTTCCCCCTTCTCTCTCCAAACTCCACATGAAGGCAGCTATATTCTGATGCTCTCAAGAGAGATGCCAGGTCCACAGTGTACTGCTGGGTAGATTGAGCTGTGCCAATGGAGGACTCTTGAAGCCTGTGGTCTTCCTGTGTGAGAAGATGCAAGTGTGTTCCAAGGGAACTGGTTTCTAAGCCACTGTGAAGTCTACATCTGTCTAACTTGGGTACATTTTAAGCTTTCTGGACCTACAAAAGGCCACGGGTTGTGAAATGCATCATACTGGAATTCTACTGATAATCACGGGCAATGCCCCAGGTCCTATTCCAAGTGCTTTAAGTCACCCAACCTTCACAATAACCCTAGGTATCAGTGTCTTTTGTGTTACTATAACAAAATGCACGTGACTGGGTAATTTATAAAGAGGTTTATTGGGCCCCCAATTCTAGTGGCTGGAGGGTCAAATGAGCACATGTGTGAGCAAGGAAGCAAGAGACTAGGGAGAGAGTCCAGGCTCCGTCTATTACAATATGCTCCCTCAGCAACTAATTCACTTCTCCTAGACCTGACCCATTACTGTAAGACCAGCATTAATCCACTCATGAGGGTGGAGTACCCCCCCCAAAAAAACTAATTACCCTTTACTTGACTCTACTTCTTCAAGGTTTTACCACCTCAACACACAGCACTAGGGACAAACTATATCCAAATGAAGGCACTCTATAAGGTAGCACTATTTTTATACTGTCTTCACTGATGAGGAAACAGGCACAGAGAGGTTAACTGAGTTGTGTAAGGCCATCCAGTGTTTTACGGACAGGATTCCCTAAATCACTACCATAGTGATTTGCTATGCTATTGACTCTGTTCTACTGTACCTGAAAGCAGCAGCTATAAAAAATGGGGCATCTAGAATGAGCTAGTCCAGTTTACTCAGATCTGAGCAGAACTCACTTAGTGGAGAGGCTCAGTTTTGGGTGTTATACTTTAATTTGTAGACAAATTGGAGCAATTCAAAAGGGATTGGTTAGTGTAGTAAGGGGTCTGGAGCCTTGTCATCAATGACAAACTCACACTGAGGTCCTGACCACATGAAGTATTTTACTTGAATTGTTTTATTTAAGTGGTTATAACTTCCTTATGGGGTGAGTACTAAAATTACCCCAGTTCATAAAGAAACGAGGCACAGAAAGTTACCAATAATCTCCCCTGTGTGCACATACACAGCTAATAAGTATACTGGGGCCAGGGTACAAACCCTGCAGTGTGAGTTCGGTCTATTTTAAGCCAGGGCTCCACATGATTTGGAGTGGATTTGGAGTGGATCTAAGGATGTGCGGCTCTCCCAGCCCCTAGGCAACGCCCCCGGGCCACACATCTTACTCTGAGTAGCAAGACTTCCGACCACTCCCACTGACTTTGCCCAAAGGGAGCAGTGATGGGAGAAACCAAGGGGGACGAGACCCAAGGCAGCTCAGTGGGGTAGAACTGAAGAATGGCGGGGCTGTCTTCAGATATTCAAAGGCTCTCCATGTGAAAAGCAAATCAGACTTGACTGGCAGAGCCCCAAGGACAGAATGACATGGCTACATCTTTATTTCCAGCCTTGCCCTTGCCTTTAAGCTTCTCCATCTGACAGCCTGCTAGATTATCCTCCCTTGGGTGTGTCTTTAAGGCACCTAAATTCAATTTGTCCAAGTACCACCATTGCTTTTTCCTCTAATTTTCCACTTCTTCCACCCACATCAGGAACTTGGAACCATCTGGACTATACTCTGTCACCCCAACACCCAATTGGTTATCAAGATCTGTCCTTCTTACTTCCTGTTTCTTTAGCATGTCTTCCCTCTGTTCTTTACCTCTCTCTTGTTGGAGCCATCTCTTAGTTTTTCCGCTGGATTACTACTATAATTTCTATATTAGACTCCAATCTGACTTCTTTACTCCTTTCTCCACACTGCGGCTGCCAGAATGCTCTTTCTGAGGTCCACACCTCAGACCCCCTTGGTATAACACCCACCATGGCTCTCACTGTCCTCAGGATGAGTTGCCTTCGAATGACAAATGCCCTTCTCAGCTTGGTCTCTGGACTTTTCTATCTTCATTTCCTTCCATGTCTTGCACATTGATCTCTAGTAATACCAAGGTTCTCAGTGATTTCCTGTTTCCCCCTCCGTGGCCTCAGCCTTGGAGAAATTTTTTCTACCAGCCCTCACTCGTCCATGGCTTATATAGGCATTTCTCCTGTGGGAAGCCCTAACTGCTGCTCTGGGTTCCCAAGTATCTTACACAGAGCCTAACTCCTGTGTATTTAACATAGTAGGTAATAATATACTAAAATGATCTGTGAAAGTGTCTGACCCTTTCTGGGGAGTACATCAACCATGTTTTGTTCATAGGTATAGCCACCCAATCTCACACAAATATTTGCTGATGTAAAGCTACTTGTGTAAAAGAAACTTGGGGTTCTCATTCAGTTCCCTCCTATCTTCACATCTGCATTAATCCAACAAGTCCTGTTGTTTCTGCCTTTGAAATGCATCCAGAATCCAACCAATTCTCACCCACTTATTGCCTGGACAGCCTCAGTGACCTGCCAATGGGGGCTCCAACTCTCCTTCTTCCCCACCTGCCTCTTGTTCTCACAGGGCAGCCAAAGTGAAGCCTGGGGACCATCAGTCAACTCCTGTCCTGTTCTGTGCAAACCCTCCTTAGGTTTCCCATTGCATTTAATGAGAGTCACAGTCCTCACAATGGCCCTCACATTCTTCCCCAACCTCTCACTCCTTCCTTTCTCTCCCACATCTGGGACTCTCCAGTCATCCCGGCCTTTGAACTCTTACTCATGTTTACCACACACACATCTGCTCCATGGCTTCACTCTTGACACTTCTCCACTCCCAACTTTTCTTCTCCCAGAGAGCCAGAAGGTGCCTCCTCTCACGTTAGCCAAAGGTTGGGTCTCCACCCAAAGGTTGTTCCCCAGGGTGCCCTTCCCCAACCATCCTTGTACAAATCATATTCCTCTCACTTTCAACCCCATTACCTTGACTTATTTTCTTTATCCTACTCTATGTCTTTAAATTATTGTCTTAATCTGTTTCCTGTTGCTATAACAGAATACCTGAGACTGAGCAACTTATAAAGAAAAAGAGGTTTACTTTGGCTCATGCTTTTGAACACTGGGAAGTCTAAGATTGGACATTTGCATCTGGTAAGGGCTTTATGCTGCCTTGGTTCATAGCAGAAAGTGGAAGGACAAGCAGGCACATGTGAAAGAGATAAAACAGAGCTGTTTTATCTAGCACTGTAGCTAGCCCATTCCCATGAGAAAGGCAATCCTTTATTAAGTTCCACCCTGTGACCCACATATCCCACTGTGCCCCATCTCCCACCACTGCCATGTTGGGGAATTAAGGTTCCAATGCGTGAACTGCTGAGGGACCCCTCAACCATAGCACTCATCTATGTTTTCTTTTTCATTGTGCGTCTCCCCCGTGGAATCTAAGCTCTGTGGAAATGAGCATTTTGTCCTGACCCCAGTGTATCTGGGGTCTGGAACAAAGCATAGCCACCCAGACCCTTGATGAAGACTTCACAAATATTTCATGAGTAAGATCAGTGCTTAGACGCTCCGGAGAGACACCGTTCAGTTCGTTAGAAGGAAAGACTTCCTGTCGGTGGAGCCTGAGGACGGTGCGAGGGTCCTGTCACGGTGAGGTTTAATTCATAGGAAAGCTGGACAATGGCTGTCCGTCGGTGTGTGCACGAGGGGTCCCTAGCGCCCCTCATGGTGTCATCTGTGTTCAGTCTCATGTGTCTGCCTGTGATCCTCAGGAAGCCCTGGCAGAAGCCTGTTTGAAGGAGCCCGGATGTTTAAAAAAAAACAGTAAGCCACAGTTAAGTGTTTTCTGATATAAATTTTGTTTCTTTCATTCCAAAAATCCAGGAAGGAAAAGGAAGAACACACACATACACAGAACCTCATCACAAATAATCACTATTAGTATTTGGCCTGTCATTTTATGGGTTTTTTTTTTTTTTTTTGCTATCTTATCGTGTATATTTTCTATAGTTATATATCAAAAACCCACTGCTGCATAACAAATCACATCAAAGGTCTATGCCTTAAAATGGCAATAAACACATCTATTATCTGTGGGTCATCAGTTGAGGAGTGGTCAGTTGGAAGTTCTGGCTATGGGTTGTTCTTTCAGGCAGGCTGGGCCTGGGGCTCTTCTCAAAGGCTTCTTCACTCACGGTTTGGTGCCTGGGCTGAGAACTGAAGTCATGGGGACTTCGCAGTCACCGTTCTCCCTTGCTTTGGAGTCTGGTTATAGCTGCTCTCCAGCCCAGGCTTTGAACACATAATGGGGATCTAGATGGTGACTCAGGATTTCGAAGCCTCTTAAGGCAGAGAGCCAGGAGGATTCTTTTATGACCTAGCCTTGAAAGTGACTGGCAAGGGTGGGAGAGAGTGCTTTAACTCCACATCACTAACTTCTTTGCTGTCGATTTCATTTAGCTCAACAAATATAAATTGAATGAGTGCCAAAGGCAGGGTACCGTGCACTGTACCGGGGACGTTAGCATGAACTAGACATTGTTCCTCCCCTCAATTTACTTCAGTGTGGGGTATGCACCCATCTGTCATTATTTTCGTTGGGTTTTACACTAATTACTTCAATAATAGAGCTGACATTGATTGGGTGCCTAAAAGAGGTTTAAATGAATTAATCCATGTAAAGCAGTGAGCCTGGTGCCTGGTTCACGATAAGGACGCAGGAAGTATCAGCACTTGCTGGTTAACGTCCTGTTTGCATTCGATCCATCCTTGGCCTTTCCTTTCTCTTCTTTATAATTGAGGGAACTACAGTCTCTGGGCTCCCTTACCTTGTAACTCCAGGAAGGTTCAGCCATTGAGGCTGTGGTGGAAGACCAGAAAACAGTTTCTGGAGAGAGGCCAGGATATTTCTATCCCTCTGCATCCACAGGTATTTCCTCTATGTATCTAGATCAGACGCCCACGTGTCTCCAGCTCCCACAGGACAGCTTCCTGCTGTCCCTCTAGACTTAAAAACTAGCCACCGCTTCTAAGCTGCCTTTTTGGTCACTGTTTGGCTTCTCATCTGCATCATGTCCTGTATTAAATTCCTTTGGATTGAAAGACCTGGAGTGCTTCATGTTTCCTGGCTGAAAGACTTATTACTAATATTAATAGTCATGTCTTACTAACGATAGCTGTCAGGTGGGTGCTGTTATTATCCTCATTGTATAGACAAGGAAACTGAGGCAGAGGAAGACTAAGAGCCAGAATATGAACCTGGATGCGTCTCTCTTCGGTCTGGATTCTGATGCACCTGAGGATGTAAGGCAGCTGTCAACCAATTCACGGGGCTTTGCGAAGCCTCTTCTTACGCTTAATAGCCAGTTCTGAAACTGGGGAGTGGTGCCTCCGGATGTCTTGGGGTTCTCTCCCTCTGGGAGCTCCCCCAGGCCATTTCCTCCTGAAGTTCTTCTCCTTGGGAGCTCGTGAATGAATAAAATGCATGTGGTTCATCTCTGCATGGCACTGTTTGAGTGATTTATTAGAAATTTAGAAGACTTTACTGTCTAATGTCCAGGCAGATAAAAGATAGGTGATTAAGTACAGGGTTTGTGGTCATGACTATAAAACACTGAGCATGGCTCTTGGAAAGAATGTCACCTCACATGGTAAGGCATTTCTCTGCTGTTGCTAGAGTCCACAGGCAGTACCTTTTTCTAGAATCCAATCCATAATAGAACAAGAATGCCATGTTATACAAAAGACACTCAAAATTTAGAATAGCTGCCTTCGAGTGGGATAAAAAATGAGGAAAAGCTTTACAAGTGGAAAATTACTATTGTTCCCTAGAGCCTGGTGTGAGAAATGGAACATCAGATTAATCTCAAACACACAATAAGAAGCATTAAAAATCCCTCTTGTCTCAGAACATGGACATTGATGAAAGATGGCCCTGGATTGGAGAACTGGTGCTTTTTCCTCACAGCAGAGATCACTGTTATTACCGAGAAGATGTTTTACCTTTTGAATTATAAATCCACTCTCAGTCTTTATCAAGTAGGTGTGGACTAAATTTGGGGTGGACTGATCACTCAGGACCTTTCGACAGCCTGTATGACGTTGGTGAGACTGGTGGTTCTACCCTTCACAGCTCCAGCTGGGAGAATCATCTCTACCCAGTCACGTGGATGATTTGAAGATTAGTTACATCCTCCCCAGTTTGATGTTTCTACTCTAAACAATCCTGGAATGTGGTCTTTAATGAGGACTTTTGAAGGGGGCTCCAGTTTCACCAGCATGCCAAACAGTGTCAGGAACAAGATGCCACATGCACTACATGGTACTCCCCTGCTGCTGCCCCAGGAAGCAAGCAAATCCTCCTTTATGGACTCTTCCTGCTTCTCAGTTCAAAGTCTCTTCCCTCCCAATGACACTGAAGTTGATAGGGCTCAAGGTTACGTCTTTGCAGTGAGGTTAGAGAGACCATTCACTCCTTTGCATGTTTCCTCCCGATTTGTAAGAACAAGCACTATAACCCATTCATTCTCATTTTACCCAGAAAGAGTCCACCTGATAAGTTGGATCCTTTATTTGTGGGAATTCCAAGGGACCAAAGCAAAGCCAGTTAAAGCCCAAGAGAAGTCTCATTAAATTCCAAGTTCACCAAACTGGAATCATGAGGAAAGCAAGCTGTGCAAGCCCACACTTGAGTGAGGAATCAGAGGCAGGCTCATTGCATTGACCTTATCAGAAGTGCAAACAGCAGTCCTCACAGTTTCAGCAAACAAAAAGCAGGAAAATCCTAGAGATCTGGACACATCTGTAGGGTTGTTCCAGAGAAGACATGCAGAGAAGGGGCCAGCAGGTGATTCAGAGAGCAGGTGGCAGACAGCACCTTGCCTTCAGCCCTTGGAGTCCAGGCCAACCTTGACAGTGGCTGAGGAATAATTAATAACATTTTATACTATGAAACTATATTATTTTTTAGCACCCAGCAGAGAGTTTTTCCAACTTTTCAATCACTAAACTCAGAAGGGAGTTTCTTTGTACTTTGAGGCTTACTCCTCACATCCAGTGAGCAGAGTTCATCAGGCCAGAGTGGGGACAAGAATTTGCCAAAACAGCCAGGAGTTATTTATTTTATCTTATTTTATTTTTTTGGTGAGACTGGGGTTTAAACTCAGGGCTTCACTTCAGAATCAGGTGCTATACTGTTTGAGCCATACCTCCAGTCCTCAGCAGTTATTAATGACTGTAAATCCTTTTTTTTTTTTTTTCAGTGGTACTGGGGTTTGAACTCAGGGCCTCCCGGGACTAGCTTCAAACTAAGATCCTCCTGATTTCTGCCTCCTGAGTAGCTAGGGTTAAAGGCATGAGACACTAGTACCTGGCTATAAATCCTTTTTGCAAGAGTCAGAATCAGAATTAACTAGAATCTTCTAGTCCCAATTCTAAATAGCTAGGAGATGGATTCTGACTGACTTAACCTAAGTCATATAGCCACACTTATTCTGGTCATCTTTGGGTACAGTGACACAGGCCTCTTCAAGCACATACAACTATTTGGGTCCATCCCTGTGTGTGAGGAGTCAGATTAGGGTCCTCATGAGCTGAGTGGAACCTACAATAGTGTGTTTTATAATTATCTTGCAAAGAAAGGGGATCTGGGTAGTGGGCGCTATTCTCAAAGTATCACTGTTCCGATACCACTTCCTTCTTTATGCTCTTCACATTTTCTACTTTCATGTTTCTTCAGAATTCGGGCATCGAAGGCTAAATACCCACAACGCTAAGGATCCCAGATGTTAGTTTACGAATTTCGCAACATGGCACAGTTTTTTGTATCTGTCACCAGTCTCAGCATTTAGCTAGACCCACCAAGATGAAAGCTAAACTGTAACCAAGATCTTCCAGACGGTTCAGCCTCTCATGCTTTTTAAAAATTTTTTATTGTTTTTTTATTCATATGTGCACACAAGGCTTGGGTCATTTCTCCCCCCTGCCCCCACCCCCTCCCTTACCACCCACTCCGCCCCCTCCCTCTCCCCCCACCCCTTTCATACCCAGCAGAAACTATTTTGCCCTTATCTCTAATTTTGTTGTAGAGAGAGTATAAGCAATAATAGGAAGGAACAAGGGTTTTTGCTAGTTGAGATAAGGATAGCTATACAGGGCATTGACTCACATTGATTTCCTGTGCGTGGGTGTTACCTTCTAGGTTAATTCTTGATTTCACCTTTTCTCTAGTTCCTGGTCCCCTTTTCCTATTGGCCTCAGTTGCTTTAAGGTATCTGCTTTAGTTTCTCTGCGTTAAGGGCAACAAATGCTAGCTAGTTTTTAAGGTGTCTTACCTATCCTCACCCCTCCCTTGTGTGCTCTCGCTTTTATCATGTGCTCATAGTCCAATCCCCTTGTTGTGTTTGCCCTTGACCTAATGTCCACATATGAAGGAGAACATACAATTTTTGGTCTTTTGGGCCAGGCTAACCTCACTCAGAATGATGTTCTCCAATTCCATCCATTTACCAGCGAATGATAACATTTCATTCTTCTTCATGGCTGCATAAAATTCCATTGTGTATAGATACCACATTTTCTTAATCCATTCGTCAGTGCTGGGGCATCTTGGCTGTTTCCATATCTTGGCTATTGTGAATAGTGCTGCAATAAACATGGGTGTGCAGGTCCTCTTATGCTTTTTCATTATTGTCGTCTTAGTCAGGAGTAGCCTCAAATAATCCTGCTATTGAAATCCTACTTATGACCCTTAAGCACAGTTCAAATGCCAATTCCTCCCTGAAGTCTCCCTGATCCTGCCAACTTTACAACTGCCAGATTTAGCAAGCAAAATATAGGATGCCCAGTTGACAATGACTTTCAGATATACATTGAATAATGTTTAATACATGTCGTGAATGTTTCATAAACATGTGCTAAATTGTTTGCTGTTTATCTGAAAGTCAAATTTAATTGTCTTGTATTTTATCGAGTAATCCTACTCCCCTTTAACTTGGTACAATCTCTTCTTCCTCCCCACATTTTGCATATTCTTCTTTTGCTCTTATTTAATTTTTCCCTGGATTAGTTAATTTTTTTATTATTCACTAAATTATAAGATATTCGAATGCAGAGTTGTTCTTCATTTATCTTCTTGTTTCCCATATCACCTAGAGGAATATCTTATATACCATAGAAACTAATAGGGAATGAAAAATTGTTGAACATAGGCCTTTGACCTTGGCCACCACGTGCTTGCAACTGAAGCCCAAACTCCACTCCCAAACAGTACTAATGCATGTCCTTTATTTGAGCAGTGAAATCTCTGCGACTGTACTGAGTGCTTTCTATTCAATATAAAAAAATGGGTCATACAGTAACCATGTGGAGTAAATAGTATAATCCCACTTCTAGATCAAAATACTGAGGATCAGACACTCAAAGTCACAAACCTAGAAACTGGCAGAGTTAAGATTCATACCCCAGTGTGCCTGTCTCCAAGCTCAAAATCTTATCTACTCTCACACCAGAAAAAAGACTGGGTAGGTCTCTGTTTTTTGTCAGAATATTGATTCAGTTCTTTTGTTGTTGTTGTTTTGTTTTGAGATAGAGTCTCACTATGTAGCCCTGGTGGCTTGTCTGGAACTT
The DNA here is from genome assembly GCF_047511655.1 of Castor canadensis. Classification (NCBI taxonomy): domain Eukaryota; kingdom Metazoa; phylum Chordata; class Mammalia; order Rodentia; family Castoridae; genus Castor; species Castor canadensis. The sequence continues at coordinate 143,143,841 of NC_133393.1, forward strand.
GCTGTGTAGTTCAGGCTGGCCTCAAATCCATTAAGTGTTGAGATTACAAGTATGTACTGCCATGTCCAGCAGACAACTGTATTTTTATAGTTAGCAAAATTACAGTGATTTAAATGGATAGAGGTTCACTTCTCTCTCACGTATAAAACAGAGCAGACAGTCCAGGGTGATAGGCAGGTCTGTTCCCTGAGGTTGCCCAGAGAAGTGGTTCCTTGTACCCTGTTTCCTCACCATCCCTGGGCTGCTGCCCTTTCTGCATGACTGATGTCACTCTCCATATGTACATTCCAGTCTATGGAATTGGGAAAGAAGAAAATGAAGGATAAGTGACTTCCTTTTAAGGATATGGTCTAGCTTTTGTTCACACATCCCTTCTTCTCATATCCACTGGCCAGAACTTAGGTGTAGAGTCACACTTGTTGCAAGGGAAGCTGGGAAATGTAGTCTTCATTTGGTTGTTCATGAACCCTTGAGCTAACTCTCAAGGGCTGCGTACCTGAAGGAAGAGGGGAGAGTGGGTGTTTGGCACACCCAGTATCTCTGTGACAGCCATCAGATCAAAGGGAGAGAGAAGATGGGAGGCCATGAATTTGGGGAAATGTGGAGTGAGGGAGAAGAGAGCATACAGAAAGGTAGAGGACAAAGGGCTGGGCTGGGTTTTCATGCTCCAAGGTGTCTGCTGTGAAAGCAGGTACAATGACCATGGCTATTCTTTCTGGCCACCCAATACCTTGACCATCCTTCCTATGTTGGAGAAATTCCCCCAGTTAATGAATCAACTACCCTTTAATGAGTTAGTACTTCCACCTCCACCCTTTGTAGAAGTCAAGAGCTGCCATTCCCATCCTTCTTGGTATCCAAGACACCGTCAGCCGCGTAAATTCTGATACATCTGGATAATGTATGGAAACCAGGGAAGGGAAAAAGTGGAAAAGAATTCACTCAAATGAAGGTGATGTAAACTGAAAGAGCTATGCCTGACCAGGAGAGTCTGTGGTAGGCAGGGTAAGTGTCTTCACTCTTCACTTCCCTCCACTCTGTATTAGAGCCCACACCTTTGGCCGTGTGACTTTGCAGTGCCTCCCATGATGGTAGACAGTCTACATCCTATGGTCGTTGACTTTCAGCTTGGCTATAGGACTTGTTTTGAGCATTTCAGGTGTACTGGAGGAAAAGCTTTAAGAAGCATGGTGAATTCCCATCAGCCTCCTCCCTCATTATAAGAAGAATCTTCTTGTGACTATTACCCCTTCAACCTGGGTCCTAGAATGAAGATAGCTGAAACAGTTCTGAACCCAGACTCTGGACCTCAGCCCTCCTAAGCTGAGTTCTGACAAGGTTATCCAAACCACAACTGGTTCATGAAAATTAAATGTTTGTTGTTGTGACTGGAGAATGATTTGTTATGTGGCGTTATCACAGAAGAGAACTGACGAATACAATCTCCCTACTAGATTGCTTTCAAAGTGTGATTTGGACAGGGCTAATATTCAGTGATTATGCCCCAGAACAGTACAGAGGTTATTCACTGCCTTCCACTCTTCTGATTAGTTGAAACCTATATAATGTTGTCACCAAATTTTGGATGATCATCCAAAGTTTGATTGTTTCTGCTTATGTGGCTACCAAACCTACTTCTCTAGTCTTTCTGGAGACTCTGGAATGTACCTGAGACCTTGAATAAATTAAGTTTCTGCATAAAATTGGACAAAAGTTAAGTTAGGTTCTGGTTCAGTTTGCAACTTGAAATTCTGACTAAAAGAAAGGGTCATCAGATATGAGGTCCAAGGTCAGGGCAAGAGACCTGTACAGTGATCACAGTACATATTCAAATTTGCTTCCTAAAACCATCTCACATTTGCTTTCGTTGGACTTTGGGTATAAAAGCAAGCAGCCTAAGAACCCTGATTCTACATTTCATAAACTTGGCACTGGTACTTAAGACTCTTCTGCTAGGTGTTGCTGGGGAAGACTTTTTCTTTCAGACCAGTGGAAAGATGACTTGGCCATGACCCAACTGAGTCATGCAACCACGCTGCATGACCTTTTTTCCTTTTCCTATAGCCAGAATCCCAGGACACTAACAGCTGCTCTCCTTTAGTGATGGTAGTCTGGGAAAAACAAATGATGGGAACATGTCATGTGAAGCCACGAGCTTGAAATAATGCAATGCGTATGGGGTGCACCTCTGTTTCATAGGCAATGTGGCGTTCATGATTACAAATGTTCATATAAAAGAGTCCGGAAGGAACAGTGCAAACATGTTAGCTGTGGTTTTCTCAGGGCTGTAAGATTATGGGCGATTTAAATATTATTTTTAAAATGTTCCTGACTAAGCAAAACTAGGAAACTTCCTATATAGCTATCCTTACCTCAACTAGCAGAAACCCCTGGTCCTTCCTATTAATGTTTATACTGTCTCTTTAACAAAATTAGAGATAAAGGCAAAACAGTATCTGCTTGGAAGCAAAGGGATTGGGGCGGGAAGGGAGGGGGTAAGGGAAAAGGGAGGGGGCGGGGGGAAGAAGGGAGTAATGACCCAATCATTGTATGCACATATGAATAAAGGAAATTTTAAAAATCAAACTAAAATTATGTAACTCCAAATAATAAAAAAATAAATAAAATGTTCCTGACTTTTCCATATTTTTATGATGAGAATGCATTATTTTTGTATTGAGCTTTTTTTTTTTTAAAGAAAGGCACTAATGTGCTATGTTAATGTAGGGTATTTATTATGAGCAGTCTTTGAAAAGACTTTGACTAAAAGTGGGATGTCTTTTCAAGTAAAAGAACTACAATGAAGAACAGGAAAGTGAGGTGAAATGGTTGGAAGTGGTAGCAGGGAGTTGTCCCCAGGAGGTCAGGGAACTGACCACTTATAGGGAGGGAGGTGAGTAGAGGGATATGACATAGGGATCCCCCTCTAAGCCCAGAGAACCCCACTATAACGTGGCATTTGGAGTCATGGGATCATTCATCACTGTGTTAAGCTATGACCACCAAGTGCACAGGAAGTTGAGAAGAAACCTGACCCCAGCTTAGCTTATAGGGTGTGCTTCCTGTCCCCCAGCACCAGGGCAATAAAACACCTGATCACACACATCCTCAGGAAGTCCTCAGAAAGTAATCTGGGCACGTGACCCTGGTGAAGAGGGGCCAACAAATTTGTCTGGATCCTGAATTTTTTGAGATGCCTACAGCATCCACCTTCCCAAAAGATTGCTTCATTGTAAATGAGCTGATTAAGGAGATGAGGGAAACTGAGGATCTAGGTCAAGAGCAGGCACAGAGGTCTTAGGGTTTGTCTGAGCTGTTTACTTCCTCATTTCCACCCTTACCATGTCACAACAAATCTCCAAAACTCCAGTTATGGGGGTGGGGAGGGATAAAAGGAGGGAGGGAGGGAGAGAGGGAAGGAGTGAGAGAGAGAGAGAGAGAGAGAGAGAGAGAGAAATCAGTTATGACCTTATTGCTTCTCCAGCCTATAGACAGCATTCTCCCACCTTCCCATCTTCCCTTCAATGTGCATTTTCTAAAAATTTGCCAGACCCATCCCACAACCTTTATGGAGCAACAGATGTATTTATTCCTAGCACAGTTCAAGACTCAGGGACACAAGACAATGTCCCAAGATGCCAGGCTAGTAAGAGAGAGAAACAGGCACACAGGTTCTTTAAGGAAGATGGAGTTACTAATATATTGCTAACAGTTACTGAGGTCCACTTAAGCCTCACACCAATGCTATGAGGTAGGTTCTGTCATTGCCCTCCATTTTAAGTGAGAAAACTAAGTTGGGGTGTTCTAGTAACTCGGAGGTCACACACCTTACAAGCAGAGGGGCAAATGTGTGACTCTCATTTGCCTGGCTTAAACCCTGCCCACCTCATTCCTCTAAATATGGCACTGAGGTGGCAGACAGAGAAGGGCAGTCCAATCTGCCTGGGGAAAATCAGAGAGGGCTGCATGGGGGAGGGGGACACTTGGGCTGGGATTTGAAGAATGAGCAGGAGTTTGCTTGAGGACAAGGAGGCAGGAAGGGCATACCAGGCAGGGGAGTGGAAGGTTTGGAAATACTAAATATCCTGGTCCAGCTGGGAGTGCAGGGCCAGCAGGGGCAGGCAGTGAGGATGAGCTGCCTATTGAGACCCTTGGCTCAGCAACTCCGGCACCTGGTGGCCTCTTCTCAGAATCAGTCACCACCATGTGGCTATGCCAGCAGGCAGGGGTGAGCCAGCAGGAGCCTTGCAGGGCCTGCTGCTCCTGGCCCAGCAGGGGCTCTTTTCCAAAGAGCAGCATTGGGTCTTTTCCAGGATATTCCCTGGTGGACTTGAAGGCAGCTGGTCTGAATGCCAGATTGAGCAGCCAGGCTGGACTGCAAAAGGGAAAGTTTGGCAAGGGAAGGCAGAAGTCTTTTACCAGAAGTGCACAGTGGTCAGGATTGCCAGCCTCGTGAATCATGGAGCCTTTTATCTAGTGTGTGACCTTGAGTCTGGCCTTTATCTACACCTCAAGTGCATCTTGTACACATTTGAGCACCCATCAGACCTCCTTTTTAGGCTATTTGTGGAGATACAATGAAACAATTCACATGAAGGAGGTAGCATGTCCTATAGAGAGTGAACACTCAGTAACCTCAGTCTTTGTGATACGATAAGAATGTTGTAGGCAACATTCATTCAGTAAAGATTTATTGAGTGTTTTCTATGTACAGCACTGGATTATCACCATGAATAGGAATGCAAAGTTCTTGCCCTCCTGGAGCTTATATTCTAGCATTGGAGGTATAAATAAATGATATATACAATAATTTCAAATAATGGTAAGTGTTACGAACATCATGAAATGACAGAGAAAAATCTGCGTGTGTGATGCATGTGAGTTTTAAATAAGTTAATCAAACAAGGCCACCTTGAAGAGATGACATTTGAGCAGAGACCTGAATCAAAGAAGCTTATCTCACGAAAACACAGGGCAAACATGATTCAGGAAACAGAGAAAACACGAAGGCCAAGAAACAAGAAATAGCTTAGCATATTCAAGGAACTACAAGCATGACAATGAGCCAGAAGGGGAGAGTGACAGGAGTGATGGAGGATAGTGATAATGTGGGGAACACTTGCTCAGGATGACCCAGATTCAAACTCATTATTTCCTGCTCAATGAGGAAGAGCTGTCAGAATGCCCATTTTATAGCTGGAAAGTTAAGGCTCAGCAAAGCAAGGGACTTGGAAGAACACTCAGCCAATGTGAGGCTGCAGAGCAGGACTTGGGGCTACCAGAGAGCTCCAGAGATCTGTCCTCACTCCTTCCTCTTGGGGAGAGTGAACACTCAGTAACTTCGCTCTTGGCTGAGCTGTGTGTGTGAGTATGCGTGTGCCGGGGTCGGAAGAGGACAGTGAGAATCACGAATTCTCTTTGCTTAGTATCTTAGTTGTGAAAACATGCAAGAAAACACAAATGATTAATTCAAGACAAAATTCATCTAAATTGCATGGCACTAATGCCTTGGAACTTACTAGAGGGAGGTAATGAAGAAAGAGAGCAAAACAGGATAGTGTAGTGACTAATAGTGAAGATTCCAGAATTAGACCCTGGAGCTCAGACCCCAACTCTCCACCTACCAACAATCCGATTTGAGGCCAAGGACTCAAATCTCTGTATCAGTTTCCTGACCTGAAAAATGGGAACAATAATAGTACCTAACTTTTAGGTAGGTATTTTTGTGAGGATTAAATGAGTTAATATATAGAGAGCACTTAGAATGGTGCCTGGGAGGTAAAATAAGTATTTGCCATGATTCAGACTGACTTTTTGCTATGTTGGCTTTAGAGTTTAAAAGTGACTTCACTGATATCGCACAAGTGCTCATTAATAGCCTTTTTATTCATTTCTTCCCATCATGCCTCACAGTTGGGATTTCAGGTTAAATGATCGCTATACTGAAGATACACGGAATGTATCTATATTGGAGATATTGAAGAGTCCCCTGATATGCTGTCTTTCAGTTCCTTGAATTTCTTTTCTCCAGTGACCTCCTCCTCCCCCTCCCAGCCATTCTCTCCCAAGGCCACATTCTGTAACTGTGTCCCGTCCCTCATCTTCATTTCTGGTGTCTGCCTTCTAATCACTGTGGTCTTTCTCTGAAGAATCTCACCTCCAACAATCGCACTGGGATCTTCCGCTTATTCATCCTAACATGCCGCTACCTACAGCCACTCTTCATAGTAAGTGCCTTATGAATACACTGAGACCTCTGTCCTCTCCAGCTTTGTCATCCTTTCTTGGCAAAATAAAGCCTTGACTGCATGCAGAGCTGTTGCTCCAAGTCCCAACTTGAGCAACTGAATGTGACTGAAGAAAAAAAAAAACCACACCAACTTCCTGTGGGTTTCACTTGCAATTCATGACCACAGACTTTCCAGGGAATTTACCCAATGAACCCGCTCCCCCATTCTGCCGTTGACCTTCTGCGTCTATCTCAGGTCAGTCCCTCTTCTCAGATACTGGGTATCAACCCCTCTTGTCTACCAATGGCTTCATTTCAGAAGCTCTCTTCTGAATTATTTTCCTCTATGGGAACTGACAATAGTAAACAAAGTTTTCTTGCCTTTTCTATATAAACCGTTTTGTAGCCCACTACACGACTTATCTGTTCTGTGTAACAAATTACTTCCAAGCCCAACAGCTCAAGGCAACAAATACTATCTCACAGGTCCTGCAGGCCAGGTGTCGGGCATGACTTGGTTGGATGTGTCTGGTTCAAGGTTTCTCATCAGTCAAGGTGTCACCAGGGCTGCCCAGGGCTGGATGGGAGACAATGGCTTCTGAGTACCCAGTGTGGCTGTGGGAGGTCTCAGGTGCTTCTTGACTGTGGGCTGATACATTGGTTCTTTCCACAGGGGCTTCTCCACAAAGTAGCTCCAACCTGGCATTTGCAACCCTCAGAGCCAGAAAGCCAAGAGAGTGTCCAAGCCAAGCCTTTGTACAACCTGATGTCAGATATGACATCCCATCACATCTGCCTTAATCTATTTGTTAGGAGCAAGTCAGTAGGTCAGCCAAGTACACTGTTGCTAGGAAGAAAACAGTGCAGCCATGGGAGTTACTTGCCTCTCTAGGGACACAAAATACCTCCCAGGAATTGTGGGAACTCAATGAACGGCTGCTGACCTTCCTTAAGCCTTGCCATGGGCCAGGTACTCTATAGCCAAGGAACAGAGATGAGCAAGCTTGCTCCTTGTGTGCCTGGAGCAGAAAGTGTAGAGCAGTGCTTCCCAAAGTAGAGTCTGAGGAACCCCAGCATCACAAACACCTGGGGCTCTTTTCAAAATGCTGGTTCCCAGACTTGTCAAAAGCAATTGAGCCCCAATTTCCAAGAGCAGAGCCTGGGATTCTGAATTTTTAACAAGCTTTCCTGCAAGTCTTCTGTCCACCTAAGAAGCATGAGTCTAATGGAACTGGTCCCTTTTGACACACTTGTGCAGGTACAATCTGTGGAACTGTTTTGTTTTTCCAAGTTTATTGCATGAACTTGACCACATCACATACCTACCCAGCATTAGCTTCTTCAAGTGAGATTCAAATTTGTTAAAGGACAAGTTTGGTGGCCCACAGAGTCCTGGCAATACAGTCTTGCCACCATCCACAAAAGGGAGCTTCTACAGTGTTTTGGGCAGGGCCAGCCAACATTACACTTCACACATCTACAAAGGCTGTGTTCCCAAAGCTTCTAATCCCAATTATGCAAAGGAGCCAAAGATGTTCACAGGAACTGGAAGTGCAAATAAGCCTGAAGAATAGGTGATGCAGGGGTGACAGAGCCAACCTGGCAGCATCAACACTTTTCAAGGGCAGCTGGCATATGCTGTTCCTGTTGTCTGCTGGGACATTGCCAGGGGTATCTGCTTCTGGACAGGGCATCTCCTGTCTTGTGTGCCCCTCTGCCAGCTGGTGCACATAGAAGTTTCTGGGCTGGGGAGGAATCACAGGGCTGCATCTGGGGAGTTGGCTTGGCCACTTTCTTTCAATGAGACCTTGGATGTGTGGACCTCACAGAGTCACGGTTTTCTGAAGTAAGAAGACAGCATAAGGATTGGCACGTCAGTCATCCACGTGCCTGGGAAACGTTGAACTTATTCATCCAATAGCTTCTAATTATGGTTGAGATAACATGTGTAAAGTACCCTCAGAGCAGCTGGCACATGGACAGAGTTTGAGGTGCATATCTGATCCCTGGAGGCCTTTGGGACACAAATGCAGGTGATTATGCAATTTGGAAACAGCTCTGAATGGTGGGTGGCCAGGAGTAGGGAGTGCATTTTCCATGGAGACAGCAAGGGAGGAGACTGACCAAACTTATGTTTTTATGTATAAGGCACAGATAGATACACAGTACATCAACATGCACAGCTTGTCCGTGCTGTTAACATTTCATGAAGAATCTCTTAGGAAAAAATGTTACCAAATGCTCCTTTAGAGATGGCCATCACAGCACTGGATAAGGCAGAAAGCTGTCCTCTTCTGCCCACAGAGAGGTGAGTTGGGTTTGAGGGAACCCAGAATCAATAATAAGAATTTCTTACATTGATCTCACTCCATAGACTTGACCAAGGGCTCTCATATACAGCAGGTGTTCTTATCCCCAAATCTGTTGTGACAGTGAATGGGCTGTGGTTGTAGGAACCTGAATTGTAGGCTCTGAGGGGTGGCGATAATTATTAAAGCACTGAGCTAGAGTCAGACAACCTGGCTTCAAATTTTAGCTTTGCTGCTTACTGTGTGACTTGGGTAAGTTACTCAAGCTCTCTGAGTCACTAAGCCAAAAGCTAAGGATAATAAAAGTACCAAATCATTGATTTGGTGTGATATAAATAAACAAAGTTTCTAGACTGGTGACTGGCACATGGTAAGTGCTTAACAAATGTTAGCTATTATCATGCACATTTAGATTTCTGATAAGAGAGGGCATAGTTTCATAAAACTCTCAAGAGAAACTTGACTCACAAAAGGGTAAGAATCTTGGAAATTCGAGAACTATTTGCATGATAAACTCACGAAATAATATGTAAGCCATCCCCCACTCACCCACATCCAAAGAGCTGCCATGTTCTTGCTATGGTGAGAACCATATCACAGATCTCACCATATCCCACCTAGACAACAGTTCCCGTCCCAACCCCCTACTCTTACCACCACTTCATCTCTTAGTTCTCTTTGTCTCCCATCTTGCCTGTTCCAAAGACATCTGGGATTGTTTTTATTAGTTTGGTTTTTTTTCATCATTCAAGTCCTACCCTCTCTCCTCCCGAAAGTCCTTCAGTAGGGAAGCTGGTGATTGAAGATTCTCCACATGACCTGGCATAGGTCATGACCTGCCCCTGTCACCCGCTGGACTTAACTGTCCACCTTTCCCTGCCTCACACACCAGGCCAGCACCATCTTGTGCTGACCCCTCTTCTGCCTTGTCTTTGCAGAAGCTCTTCTCTGCCTTGAATGCTCTTGTATCTGGCAGCAGGCTCAAGCCCACAGCATGGCGTGATAGTCCAGACAGACTGATGTTTGTGTGCTTTCTCTATACTCCTCTTGAATTTTAAAACGATTTTTTCATTGATTTTGTGGTAATTTTTCATCTCCCAAAGACTGTGGGCTCCTTAAAGACAAAGATAAAATAGTTTCATCCCTGGTGCCAAGTTCAGTGTCTAGTGGCACTAATATATGTTCAAGAAATCTTTGTTGAATAAGTAAATGAGTAAATAAATAAAAGAATGAACAGCTAAAGTTTAGTAAGTTGCTTATACACATATGTTAGCAATTAAAATAGCTGAATCTAGAATTTAGGGTAGTCAGACTGTTTTTGATCAAAGGACAATACAACCCAAACTTGGCCTAATTTATTAAAAAAGAACAGTAGGCCTGTATTAGCTTTCCATCGCTATAGCTAGTATCTGATATAAGGTACTCATGAAGTAGAGAGGTTGATTTAGTCCACAGTTTTGGAGGTTCAAGTACAAGACTGGGTGACCCATTGGTATTGCCTCTGGTGAGGGTGCTAGATCATGCCACATAATGGTAGGAGCATGTGTAAGAGCAAACAGTCACATCTTGAAGGGAGTGGGAGTGGGGAGAAAGAGAGAGAGAGAGAGACACTAGGGCCCCACAAGCCCCTTTGAAAGCCTTGCCCAATAATCTAAGGACCTCCCACTAGGCTCCATTTCTTTTTCTTTTTTCAGTGGTACTGGTAAAGGAACCCAGGGTCTTGTGCATGCTACACCCACACTCTTCCCCAGAGCTACACCTCTAATCCAAGAATACCCTCATCATGGTTTAGAACAGAAGTGTATAAATATGAAATTTTTTCCCACCTCTTAAAGGTCCACAGCACCTCCCATCCCTGGGGTCCACAGCACCTTGATCCCTGGGGATCAAGTCGTTACATATGGACCTCTGGAAACACACAGCATCCCAGCCATAGCAAGGCCCCAAACTTTCAACAAGCCTCTGCATCTCTCTCTCTCTCTTTCCCTTCTGAAAACCTCTGGCCCATTTTCTTCTCAGCCCTTCATTCTTTCAAAGGCTTTATCCACTAACAATGGACCCTGTCAACAAAGCTTAGTTCATCTTTGCTCCATGATTCTAGAAAAACAACCTTATAACAACCATTTATCATATCTTTCTGCGAGGCTCTGATTAGCCTGCCTGGGTCTGGGTCTTCTCCATTGCACCAATCACTAAAGGCAAGGAAAAGGGGTGCCATGGTTGGCTAAGTCTGAATCACATGTTGATCCTGTAGGCCAGAAGATAAACAAAGTAATGTGATTAGCAGCCCATTGGCACCAGATGGGATGGGGAGATCAGGTGACTATGGAAAAGAGGGCTCTGGGTGAAAGGAAGCTTTGTATCTCCATTCTACTCATTGTTCCCTCTGTTACTCCACAGAGCCTCTTTAGCCAATGGTGAGCAGAAAAAGAGACATGTTTTTATTTCCATGGGTTCCTTTCATGGCTGAAAGGAACCTTGGATAGTGTGCCTTTTGGTCAGTCTTACATATGGACGCTCATATTGGATCCCCTAGTCTCAGCTTTGGGGGAGACTAAAAAACCTAACACTTTTATTTATTCCTTCCCACTAAATAGTAGAAATCCTCTCAAGCATAAAAGGTAGTTCAATGGTTTTCTTGACAGCAGACATTTGAAATTCCATTCAGTCTAACTTAAAAGGACTGTTCTGAATGTTCATTTCTGACTTCCTGGCTGCCCTGACAAAGGGATTGGGAGCTGTTGCTCTTCCTTTTTCCTTCTATATAGGCTTGGTAGAGGGAAAATGGGAGGAGGGCCTAAGCAGCACTGGCTCCCTTCCTATTTCTTCCCTTTCTGGGTCTGCTTCTTGCAGGAGATTGAGAACAAGGAAGAGGAGATAAGTTATCTGCTGGTGAATGCTGGGGATATACCCTGTCTGGTGTGGTGCTTGCACCACAGATTGTACACAGAATGCATGGTTTTCCAGAGGCAACATTGAACTTCATCCTGTCCCAATACCCTTTTTGTCTCTAACCCTTCTAACCTCTCCCAGTGACCCCTCATCTTGTGGGGTGTTTCTTTGCATCCTTGGACAGATCTGTCTCCTGTATCTTTCTTTAACCTCCTGTTGCCTGGCATGGAGACCTGGGAGCCTCTGACATTGTCTTTGACACTCTTGGCTGTGGGGAACTGGACTGGGTTAGAGGGTACTTCATTTTCTTCCTAGACTCAAAGCTAGAGATTGAATGTTGATAAATTCATTTGTTGATATCTTGGCTCCTAATGTGATAGTGTTAGGGGGTGGGCCTTTGGTAAGTGATCAGGAATTGATTTGTGTGCTTATATCAAAGCCGCCTTGCCTTTTGTACCATATGAGGAACAGTGACAAGACAGCCGTCTATGAACCAGGAAGCAGCCCCACATCAGACACTGAATCTGCCTGTGCCTTGATCCTGATCTTCCTAGACTTCACGATGGTAAGAAACAAACTTTTGTTTTTATAAATTACCCAGTCTATGGTAATTTAGTTATAACAGTCCAAATGGACTAAGACACACACTATCACTGCCTCTATCTTCCTACTGTCATGGAATACTCTAGAAGATTCTTGCTCTTAGAAGTCTCCAGGTGAGAAATCTTTGGGTGCATACATGCTCTAAATCAGAGCTGCAAGGAGTATATACCGTGTCTTGGGCTATGAAAGGACATCCCATTTGAGTGGACAAATCGCCAAAAAGTTCCCATTTCTCCTTCTCCTAAGCTCTGCATCCAGGTGTCCTAATGCAGGGCCATAATCCGCAATCCTGTAGACTGCGGTCTTCCCACACTCCAGGGTACTCATGCCATGTTTCACCAAGATTCATCCCTGATGGCAGCCAGGGTTTGTTTAATGGTGATGCAATCCCACAAGCATCCAGAGAGGGAGCCAGTCTCCAATTCCTGCAAGCACCCCCACTGAGTGATTTTCTTGGAACTTCACTTGTCTTGAATTTACTAGGGGATCCAATATGAGCGTCCATGGACTGCTGGGGTCTTCAGGACCCTTTTGTGGGATTCTCAAGGTTGAAATGATTTTTGTAATAAAACGTGATGTGTCGTTTCAAGTGTTGAATTTTACAATAATGGTATAAAATAATGGTGGGCAAAACCATTGGTGCCTTAGCAAGAATGCAGGTCATGGTACCCAAATGTACCAGCAGTCCAAAGTGGACTCTTCACCACCCTGCATTACCTGTAGAAATTAAAAAAAATAGTTTCACATAAGAATATCTTGATGAAAAAGTAAAAACGTTTAAATTTAGTGAGCATACATCTTTATAATAATATTTTGTCATGGATTAGGAAGTATAATTAAAGTACTTCTGCTGCATACCTAAGTAGGATGCTTGTCTTAAGAAAACAACACTTTTGATACCAAGCTGTGAGCTGAATGAACTAGCATCTTTTTTTTTTTTTAATACTTGAAGGAAAAACTGACATGTCAAAATATTACAACACTGTCTTGGGTATCTGGCATGTTTTTTCTTGAAAATGTTCAAAGGGAACTTGTCACTTCCAGAAAAAAAAAAACTGATAGTTTTTGTTGCTAATGATAAAAACTGAGTTTTCAAACACAATTGGAATTTTATAAAGTTTGCATTTGAAAATGAACTTGATAGTTTTCCATTCTTAAAGATTTTCCTAATGACATTGAGAGTGATGCTAAAGAATGTGGTTTTAGGCTAGTGTAATGAAACGTGTCAATTTAGAAGATCTGTATAACTGTGAATGAATATTTCCAAATGATAGCTCAATGGATGGTATCACCAAAAAAAAAAAAATGGGTAAAAGAGTCATTGTAAGTACAAGAGAGGCCAAAGGATTTTGATATAACAAAGAGCAAAAGAGACTGACATGGCTCTAGATTTCACATTACAAATAATCCTTAAGAAATTACTCTAGTAGTACCTGTCAACTTTTGGTGTAGTGTCCAAGGGGAATTTCCACCATTATAGAAAAAGTTATTAAGATATTCGTCTTTCCCAGATTCATACCTGTGTGTGGCCAGATAGTCTTTGCATCTTCAATCAAAGGAACATTACACGACAGCTTGAATGCAGAAAACAGATATGAGAATACATCGATTTCCCATTAAGCTAGATATTGAAGAGACTTAAGGAGCTGTAAAGCAATGCTACTCATTAATTTTTTGGTTTTGAAAATGTATTTATTTTTATAAAATGTTTATGTTAACATATAATGGATTAATTTTAATTGCTTTTAGATAAATTGAGTAAATATTTCTAAAGTTCTAGTTTTGATTTCTAAAACTGTGAATGTTCATAGATATAGCCCACACAAACAAAGTCTTTTTGGAGTCATCAATAATTTTTAGAAGGTTTTTGTTTTCTTAAAAATTTTGGCAGTACTGGAGTTTGAACTCAGGGCCTTGTATTTGCTAGGTGAGTGTTCTACCATTTGAGTCATACCTCCAGTTGTGGAGTCATTACTAATTTTTAAGCATGTAAGGGGGTCTTGTGATTAAAAATTTTGAGCACTTCTGTGCTAGGAAATGGGGAAGACCCTTCCCTCCACTGTAGGAGGAAATGCCTCACCCTAAACACAGCAGAACCTCCTGGACCTGTGACTAACTGCAGACTGCCTGCAGCCCTTTCCCTTGTTATAGGCACAGTCCTTCTGCCACTCTTAGGAAGTCCTAGTTGGATATTGAGCCCCACTGTGGCTCTAGCTGTATTTAGAAGGTTGGGAATCTGGAATCTTTGTTCAGTCTTAGTTGTCCATTCCAGGTACCAAGAAGCCTCCCACCCAATGTGTTGTTAAATTATCATTAGTAGTTCCATAGTATTTATTTTTGCTTCTTTGTAGAAGAGCAAAAATGTAATAATGTAAATTTGAATTCATTCTAAAATATCCATAACCATTTTGGTGGCTATGAACAGAAGTTGAAAGGTGTGGTGATATTTTGAGAAGAACATAGACTTAGGTTAGAATCTTGGCTTCATTTACAGAGCAACTGGGCAAACTACATGGCCTTCTAATCTCATTTTCTCATTTGTAAAATTGGGATAAAAATCCCTGCTTTTCAGGTTGCTTAGAGTAATGCATGTAAATTATTTGATACATAACAGCCAATGGAATGATCTCTCAACATCACCCTCATCATCACCATCACTGTCATCCTGGTAGGATGGTTGGGAAACAGTTTCTGTTGGAATCCGCTGAGACAAGCAGCCCAAGTCTTTTTGGTGGCCTTGCTGAGCTCTTACTGGTCTCTATTTCCTTTCTCACAAGAAACAGAGCTGCAGGGAACAGCACTGGACAAGAGGAATATATCCAGAGTCCTCCTCCCCATTCTGCCCTGACAAGGAGGACATGTGTCGACTGTGGTCAAAGGGTCATTTTCCCTGAAGAGGCTTTTCTTCTTACCCCCAACTCCCCACCAGGCATCATTCCACCCTTATTCTAGACCTCTATGTGGATCAGAACAGACTCAAAAAACCCACCACCGGGTAAAATGTTTGGCCAATGGTTGAAAAAAACAAACAGCTGGCTGAATTTTATGAGGGAAAGTTTGCTAAATAAAAAGCCATGGGAAGCCACAGACACCGTTCTCTTGAGGATTCTGTTTTTGTGTTTTTTAGATAAGGATTCCAGGAGGAGATTTTTATGGAATGATGTGTGAAAATAGCGTGTTTCCTCAAGCTGCTAGAATGGAAGCCTTGGGTCCTTTTCCTAGCTGAGGGAGGCAGATTAATGAGTTGTGGGGACAGGGCTGATACCTCTCAGCAGCTGAGTCAATTACCTTTCTGCTCAAGCTGTGTGTTGGGGCCTAGAATGCAAGCCTGTTGGAATTTTAACCTTGCTGGAGGACTTTGTTCCTTCATTGTGGCTGTCTTCTTTTAGCCTTAATATAGCCTTCACTTATCTTAGATAGGTTTGCTGGCAACATGGGTAGAAGGAATTGCCCAGTGAGTTTCCTTTGAAAAACCAAGGAAACAAGAGAGAGCATGAGGATGTTAACGAATGAGAAGTTTTGGGAATAAAAATAGTATCAATTTGGGGAAAGGATATTAGTGCGTTTTGTTTTAATGAAGCATTGTGGTGGAGAGATGGCTTGTCCAAGGATCATGATTAAAAATCATTTGATTGTGGAGCTGATAATGCTCTCCTGTAACGCCAGCACTTGGGAGCCTGAGGCAGGAGGATTGTAAGTTCAAGGCCAGCCTGGACTAAATAGCAAGACTCTGTCTCAAAACACCAAAAAAAAAAAAAAAAAAAAAAAATCATTTGATTGAAGTAACAGCAACTTGCTCAGATTGATTACCTCAAATAAAATGTGTACTTAGTATGAAGCTTTAGGTACACCTCATGGATCTCAAATGCATTCAGGGCCCCCGAGAATTAAGAGGTTTTAGTTCTATGGCTAAATTCAAGTTGCCTGACTTCAAATTCTTGACGTACCAAGTACATTCTATAATCTTGGACAAACTATCCTTCTAGGCACTATTTCTGTTCTCTACAATGCAGAGAAAATAAGAGAATTTGCATTTCAGGATGGTGGTAATGTTTACATAAGTAAATACACAGAAAGTGTGTAGGCCAGGCCTGGCACATAGTAAGCCCTTCATAAATGCTGGCTAGTGAGTTACCTTGTTTCAAATCAACTCTTCCACAAAGGACAATGAGGTAAACTGGGTGAACTTTTTAAAAATTACTTCAAAGACTTCTGAGAACTACCAAGGCTGAGAGGACTTATGAACCTATGACCTCAGAAAAAAGGGAGACAAAGAACAATGAAGCCCACATTCTTTCCACTTTCCCTCCAAGGCCTTTGTTGACTGACAAGCATTATCTAAGACACCAAGAAGCTGAAGAGAAAATACAGAGAGGTAAAAAACTGAGCAGCACTTTGGCAGACTTATGAGGCCAAAGGGAACAAATCAGGAATCAGGGCCTACCAAGGAAAGGAGCCGTGATGGTTACCATTGGCTTTCCACTGGGAGTTCCAAGGGTTAAAATCCAGAAATTTGGATTAACCAAAAGTGCATCCATCCTCATAAAGACTGAAGCCTGGTTGTGAAACTGACCCATCCCTGATTTACTTAAGGTCAACCAATTGCCTTTATTTAGTTACTCAATAGAAAAAAAACTTAATCCTCTCTGGAGAAAGATAACAGCATCCAGAACTTTTCATATATGCTATCTGATCTTTAATTCAAAATTACCAGGCTCACTTGAAAGCAAGACAAAAGGTTAAAAAACCCTAAGGAAACAAAAATTCAGACATTAGAAAGAAGGCAGCAGATAATAAAGGTGCTGGAGTTAATACAAACTTAAAGTAACTATGCTAAGTGTATTGAAGAAATTAAATGATGGGATAATAATTACCAGCATAGCATAATAAACTACTAAAATGATCAAGTGTAAATTCTAGAACTGAAAAATAAAACAGCCAAAATTCAAAAACTGAGCATGTGGAGTTATCAGCAGGTTAGAAAGAGCTGAGGAAGGATTAGTGCAGGAGAAAACATCTGGACTGAAGCATGGAGGAGTACAGGAATAGAAAATACAGAAAAGAACACAAGAGATACACGGGACAGAGAGAAAGGTCGAACCGATAAGTAGCTGGAACCCCAGAAGAACAAAAGGGATAGAATGGGGCAAAACAATGTATGAAGAGGTAGGGGCTGACTGAAAAGTTTCCAAAATTGGTAAAAGATATTCAGGAAGTTTTATGGACTCCAGGGGGAATAAGCAGAACGACAATCACACATCATAGTAAAATGACTAAGCCCCAAAGCAACCAGAGACTAAAACACATTCGATAGACATGTTCTTTTAAAAACTGAAAGGGCCACAAAGGAAGAGGGCAAGCAAATGACACCTTCCAAGTGAGGAAGACGACCTTGCCCTCTACACGTCCGTGCTTGCTCACAATGACCTTGAAAATAAAAGGGAAGACATTTATAGTCAAAAGAAAACAGTGTTCATCAGCAGTCAACGCTCTCTGAAAAGAATTAAAAACTGAAGATAGTTCTTCTGGTAGAAGGAAAATATCATGTGGAAGTAGCGAAAAGAATAAGAATCAATGGAGAGCATAAATGTGTAGGGGATATTGACATAAGAATTGAAGATTTATAAACCAACGATATTAATGTCTTGTGTGATTTAAAAATATATGATAGTTAGAATTAAAATGTATGATAATTAGAATTGAAATAGAATTAATTAATAAAAGCAAACGTGGGAAGGCAGTACGTGGAGTGCTCAAGTTCCTTAAGTTGTTTAAAAGCATGTAAAATTGCTAATTTATCCTAAGCTTTGGTAACTCCATCTGTATGGTTGTCATCAGGATAATCACTGAAAACAAATAGTAACTATGCATAATATCCTACCTTTGGATAGATGGAATGATTAAAATACAGTTATTACAAAAGAGGGCAAAAAAATTAAATGGCCATAAAAGTAACGTAGAATAGAAGAAATAAAGAAAAAGCAAACAGATAGTAAAATAACGAAGTCAACACAAATATGAAGATAATTTTGTAAAATTCATAAAGATGCATTACTCCACTTAAAAGCCACAGATTGTCAGTCTGTATTTTAAAAAACAAAATAAAGCCAGGCACCAGTGGCTCACACCTATAAACCTAGGAACTTGGGAAGCTGAGATTGGGAGAATTATTGTTTGAGGTCAGCCCTGGCAAAAAGTTCATGAGGCCTCATATCAACCAATAGCTGGGTACAGTAGCATATGCCTGTCATCCCAGATACATGGATGGCTGAGATCAAGGGGATCACAGTTTCAGATCAGCCTGAGAGAAAAAGTTTGTAAGACACCATCTCCATAGGAAAAATCTGGGTGTGGTGGTGCACGCCTGTCATCCAGCCGAAGTGGGAAGTGTAAAATAGGAGGGAGGGTCACAGCTGGGGCCTGCCTGAGCAAAAAGCAAGATACTATCTCCAAACTAACCAGAGCAAAAAGGACTAGAGGCACGGCTCAAGCTGTAGAGCAACTGCCTATAAGTGCAAAGCACTGAGTTCAAACCCAGTCCCAAAAACAACAACAAAAAGAAATGAAGGTACATTCATTTTGACAACACACACTTTAAATATTAAGATGCAAAGAACTGAAAGTAAAATGATAGAAAAAGGTATACCATGCAATAACAACCAAAAGAAAGCATATACACGCACACACACACACACACACACACCCCAAATAGATAAGGAAGACTTTAAGAGAGGAATATTGAAGTGCTAAAAGGCCAATCCACAGGGAATTACAGATATTCCAAGTTTGTATGAGCTATTAACATCTTAAAATGTAGGAAGCTATACTGACAGAAGTGAAAAGAGAAGCAGACCAACCCATAGCATAGTTTGAGACTTTAGCACGTTTCCAGTTGCTGATAGAACATGGGACAGAAAAGTCAGCATGATTATAAAACATGGCCCACTTGCTATATATAGAACCTCTGACCTAACAACTACAGAATAGGACTCTTTCCAAATTCAAGCTCAACAAGTTTCAAAGGGCTGAAATGAAGAACGGTGCTCTCTGACCACAAAGGAATGGAGTTAAGAAATAAATAACAGTGGTCAGCTAGAATATTTCCAAATGTTTGGAAAGTAAGCAATATGCTTCTAAGTGGTCAAAATAAAAATGAAGCCAGGAACGGTGTCACATATCTTTAATCCCAGAATTTGGGATTAAAGTGTAGGAGTATGTATTAGTTCAAGATCAGCTTGGGTTTCATACTGAGTTCCAGCCAGTCTGGACTAGATAGGGTGACCCTGTCTCCCTAATAAATTAATTAATTCACATTGAAAAATGTGTGGAATTGATGGCTTATAAAAATATGTCATGTCAAAACTTGGGTGTTGGAGGTAAAGGCAGTGCCTAAAAGGAATACATAGGCATACATAGCTTTAAATATGTAGAAGAAAGCACAAAACTCAATTGCTTAAGTATCTGCTATGCTTAGAATGTTCCTTCCATAATTCACGTTGAATTTCAACAGCTATCATATTACAAAGTGGAAGTCCTAAGAGGTGCTAAGAGGACCCCACCCTCAAGAGTGGATTGATGCTGGTATTTCAGGAATGAATTACTTACTCAGTGAGTGTAGGTTGGTAAAAAATCAAGTTCAGCTTCCTGTCTTTCTCTTGCTCCTGCCCTCTCCCTTTCTCACGTGCCCTGTGATGCAGCAAGAAGGCCCTTGCCAGGTACCAGCGCCTTGATATTGAACTTCCCGACCTTCAGAACTACAAGATGCAAATTTCTTTTCTTCAATAATTTACCCAGTCTGCAGAATTCTAAGTCCATGTTCATTTAAAAGAAGTTGAAAAAAATTCCAGCAAGTTAAACTTATAAGAGGTTCCAGGAGAGAGGTCATAGCTATAAGAACAGAAATTGAAAACAAAGGTACAAGAGAGAAAAATCAACAAAACCAAAGGCTATTTCTTTGAAAAGACTTATAAAGTCAATAAATCACTTGTAAAAAGAAAAGGAAAGGAAAGGTAAAAGGGCACAGATTTTAAAAATAAAAATGGAGACATTATTATAGATTCTATAGATAGTAACATAAGATGCTATTATAAAACAAGTTATTTAAAGGAAATGGACGCATTCCTTGGAAAGCCAAACTGACAGCTGAGGAGATAGAAAATCTGAACAGCACGATGTCAATAAGCAATACAATGACTAATTTAACATCTCCCAAATTTTCTGCATTGTCTGTTAAAGCTGAATGTTTCTATACCCTGAGGTCCTATGGCCCCACTGCTAGGAATACAGACTCCATGTAAGTGAGTTTATATGAACACCCAAAGACCTGCAAAGAATAGTCACAGTAGCATTTGAAAATAACTCAGATGTCTCAGAAAACAAGAGTAAATACAAAGTGGTATATTCATCCAGTGAACTGCTATGTAACAATGAAAAGAAAGGAACCATTCCTCCATGAAATAATATGGGTGAATATCATTAATACAGTATGGAGGAAACAATACCAGACTAAAAAAAATACATATGACATAGCTCAAAAAGACAAAATATTGGTTAACTCTGAGAAGAATAGAGACAGTAGCTGTTGGAAAGGGACCTAGAGACAATAGTAATGTTCAGTTAGTTGTTACATGGATGTGTTTACTCTTTGTACATGTTTATGTATATGTGTGATACTTCAGTGAGTTTTATGTATGCATATTATGTTTCAGTAAGAGTTTTATTTTAAAAAGTCAGGTGTGTTAGTGCACATCTGTAGTCCCAGCTATTACAGGAGGCAAAGTTAGAAAGACTTTATCTCAATTCCACCTCACCCCACTCAAAACGGCCATCATCAGTAACACAAACAATAACAAATGCTGGTGAGGATGTGGGAAAAGGAATCCTTCTACACTGTTGATGGGAATGTAAACTAGTGCAACCACTATGGAAAGTAATATGGAGGTCCCTCAAAACACTAAACATAGAGCTGTATTATCCAGCAATACCACTCTTTAGCATATATCCAAAGGAATGTGCTCCAGGATATGAAAAAGCCACTTGCACACCATGTTTATTGCAGCACTACTCACAATAGCCAAACTTTGGAAGCAGCCCAGATGCCCCATGATTGATGAATGGATTAAGAAAATATGGTATATATACACAATAGAGTTTTATTAGCCATAAAGATGAATGAAATTATGTTGTTTGCAGATAAATGAATTGAACTGGAGAATATCATGTTGAGTGAAGTGAGCCAGGCTCAAAAAATCAAAGTCACATGTTTTCCCTCATATGTGGAAGCTAGATCTATAAGTGAAATGTACATGTAGATACATATTGATAATATATATAAATGTATATATATATATACACACACACATATATATACACATACATATAGTGAGAGTGAGAACAAAATTATATTAGTGAGTCTGTCTGAGCGGGCCACAGGAGGTGGGAGAGGAAAAGAAACTGTGAAAGAACGGAAAATATTGAAACAGCCTATCCGAATATGAACGTAACACAATACCCTGTACTGCATGCTGTTAACACTGGGGGGGCATGGTAATAGAGAAAGTGTAAGTAAGGGGGGGATAATTTGATTAAAGCACAGTATATATAGGCCTGAAGTACCAAGGTGAAACCCCTTTGGACCATCAATATATACTTTAAAAAAATGAAGGCAGGAGGGTAAAATAGGTCTTTTCTGGGGGTAGATAGACTTAAGGAAAGGTGAATGAGGGTGTATATGGCGGATGTATTTTATATTCATATATGAAAATGAAGAATGAAACCTGTTGAAATTGTTCTAAGGGGAGTAGGGGGAAGAGGGAGAAGGATGGAGAGGGTAAATCCAGCTAAGATACATTGTAAGCACCTACGTAAATATCACAGTGTATCCCCTGTACAACCACCATTTGCTAAGAAATTTTTTTTAATCTCTTGTCTCAAAAGGGCTGAGGGTATAGCTCAAGTGGTAGAGTGCTTGCCTAGAAAGTGTAGTACTCTGGGTTCAATCCCCAGTACCACAAAGAAGTTTTATTTTGAAAAACTTTCACGGTCATCGTTATTTTTGTTATCATAAGAATCCGGCGGAAGGAAAGCTATGGGACCAGAGCAGCTTGGATAGATTCACACCACACAGGTTTCCCTAGATCCCTCCCTTAGCATTGGTGGGCCTGGAACAAAGGTACAAATAAGAGGCCCAAATACCATCTAAATAAGCATCTAAAACTTGTAAGTCAGGCTAAGAAACTGTAAACTGAAAATCTGTCCTATCCACTACTCTGACAAATGTATTTTTTTTATCATTATAAAAATATATAATGCCTTGGAAGGGCAGATTTAAATTTAGAAATTTCAGTTTCAGAACAGTAAAACCACACCCTGGAGAAAGTCAGTCCTGGTCCCCAGCTGAGCCCGCCTCCGACTCCGGCTCTGGGTCAGGGGCCTCAAGCACAGTCACGTGGCTATCCCAGCCAGGACAAGCGAGCTCCTATGCACTCCTAGCATGCCACCGACGCATGGCCCCCAATTGGGAGCAGGGAGATGTAAATAAACTAGCAGTGTGGTCTGCTGCAAGCCTGCACAGGTCCTGAGGATATTTCCTCAGGGAATACAGGGTCCCAGATACTATAAGATAGTGGGGAAGGGTGGTGTGCAGTTCCCAAAGGACACGGACCCCTCAAAGTGGGAGGAGGGGCACAGGCAGGGGTGGATCAGATCAGGACCTTCTAAAGGGCAGGCGGAGGGCAGAGGTTTTTGCCCGATGTTAAAGGAAATATTGCATTTTCTTTTTTCAAAGTTACCTATGCACTTTTAGCCACTAGTGAGACAGAGACAGAAACGTAGATTGAGACAGAGAAATTCTTAAACAGAGTAGGCGAGTTCCATTCACTGAGCACGCGTCCCGTAGCACATGTGCAATGGGAGATGCAATCCTCCCATCGGGATATAGACGCCAGGCACACGGGGATTTTGATTTGTTTTGTTCACAACTTTATCCCAGAAGCAGGTGCCTAGTAGGTCTCGATACAAATTCAACTGATGAGTGAAACTGTGGTTCTCTCGGTTGTTCCCAGAAGCCCCGTGCCACGCATCTTGCTGGTGCTCGTGTTGGAAGATAGACCACACGTGTTTTGAAAGACAGTGAGACATGACTGAGGTGTGGCTGGCCCAGAGCTCCTCTCTAACAGACTAGAGTCAGGGGTAAAAGATCTGAAAACTACAGAGGACGGCAGCTCTTTAGGCCAGGGTTTCTGGGCGGGGGTGGAGGGTGGGGTCCAAACACCCCAGGGGCGGAGTGCAAATGTGTGAGCTTGGACAAAGATTGTTTTTTGTCGTCATTTCAAAGATGCCTGTGACTCTTAAAATATCAAAGCAGAGATCTCTTCTCTTACAGATGCTAGGTCTGTGACACAGAGAGGTGAAGTAACTCAAGGTCATTCAAAACTCTACTTAAATCCACTGATTGCGGAAGCTTCTTTTTACCGCTCCATGGCACAGCTCAAGTCCTTGGTTAGGGGGAGGGGATTTGCTAAGGGCTCATTTATAAATTTAGCCACACATTTGAATCATCTGGATTTCCTGGCGGGGGCGGGGGGGGAGGTAATTCTAGCACACAGCTGAAAATCACTGGGTCTGAATATTTCACTAAGAAGTGTGTTGTTGGAGAGGGGTACTGAGGGGTGGGGAGTTGAGTGCCAAACCTCGATTCATGAGTCTCCTAGCCTCAGAAGGCTGACTGCAGGTGTCTAGAGTTTACATATAAAGGAAGAACAAAATGAAAAACCCACTTGCACCGTATCAATGGATGGGCATGCCACCGCCACTCATGCAAATTAGGGCTTCACTGGACTGCAGCTAGGCTTGGAAACCTAAGTTGTGTCTCCTAATTATTTCTAAAATAATAGCGTAGCTTACAGAGGACATCAACTTCACTCTCGTGCAAGCACAGGTGAGGATGGCTGGGCCTGCAGGACAGGGCTACCACATCTGCTCCATACACATGGCCATATGTTCTCTTACCTTACCAACAGTGAAGAAGAGGAGTGGAAGAGAAAGATTGTCTGACTTACAGACCCTCAATAGGTGGCTGGGGAAGGCTAGGAAAGTCCTGGTCTTCTAGGTCTTGTCCATGGCAACCTCACTTGTTAATGAAATGTGGCTTAACCAAGATCAATTACTTTCCAGTAAGTGAGGGATGGGGAAAAGGTGGGAATTAGGAAGGGAGGAGAGTGCCCTGGGATGGGAGAGAACACGCAGCCTCAGTAGCAAGGAGACAATTATAATTCAGTGATGAGATTCAAGGGTAGATTTCCTGGGGCTCTCATGAGAAAAGTGCCTAACCTGAATGGAGCAGAATCAGTGGACAGCTTTATGCAGGCAGTGAATCCTAAAGGAAATCTGGTAGCCTTCACCGACTGCTGAAGGAAGCATGGAAGTTTCCAGATAGCTGGGGGAGGGAAATCAATTTTCACACATGTTATGGCATAGAGGTTCAAGTAATGTGGTATTTGAGAGGACTGTCAGAGCTGAATGACAAGAATAGATGGCATGAAGAAGGCGTATTTGCAATGGGTATTAACGTATCAGAATGAGGCATGGCGGCTGCTCAATACTGTTGCTTAGGATCAATGAATCACTTAGCTGACATCCAAATGAAAGAACTCTTAATCTTCTTGGTTTGGGAAAATTCCATTAATTTTAACCAGTTTGCTTTATTCAATAGACTCCATATTCTCTGAGGAGAAGATGACTCTGAATTTGGCTCCATGAGATCCACAAATACCGTGTCTAAGTTGTTATAAATTCTGAAGTTGTGTATTTTAAATAAACTGTGTAGGCCTGGACCTTTGTGGGAGAATACAGAATGACTAAAAGTTATCAACTCAGTGCAGGAATAAGCATGGCTTACTGTTCAGAGTTGAAGAAATCTTGGTCCAGTCACAGGAAAGTGATCTTGGGATCAACTTACGATTCCAACACCCACAAAGATTTTAGGGAGGCACGTGGAAAAGTGGAAGGTCATGGACAGAACCTGACCGGCTTGGATGGAATCCCAGCTCAATTACAGCTAGCGGGGTGCTAGTGTGGGTCACAGTGCTTCTCTTTCTAAGTCTTGGTATTCACAGAAATAATATGTAAATAGTACCTATTTCACTGAATTTTTGTGAGGACTAACGGACTGTGTTGAGTAATGCTGTTTCTAGTGTAAGGAACAGGAAGAAGTCACTTAAACTAGTTCAGCTGAGATCAAGGGACAGGAAATGAGATGCAGAATCCTCAGGAGAGTAGCCAGGAGCTGGCCTGTTGGTTTCTAGGTACATGCTCCATCGCTGGGAGACACAGACCTCTCTGACAGTGTCTGTCTGCTCTCTGCAGACTAATATCAGCTCTCTTCCACCTTTCACCATTTTTCCCATGGAAAGGAAAGTCCTCCTGTTCAGTTGTTCGGTGTCCCAGTGCTGTATTTCTGATAGAAGAACTGGATCCCTTGAGCTTCCATCCAGTGCCCACTGCTGGTCCACTCACCTGTGGCCAATGGGTGAAACTTGTCATGTGATATAAACATGGTCCTAGAGCCACCAATTCACCTCTGCATGTGGATGGTGCCCAAAGAGGGGGCCCGTAGGAGGGTGGATATCCCAAAGCACATTCACTACAAGGACTTACTAAAAGTAGAAACAAGAAATTCAGGCCTCCTTCTGTTTCTCCCCTTACTCTAGTACAGCAGGTCTAATGTGCCACACACATTGATGATTGTCTTTATGTTTTTACTTTTATTGCAAGTGTCCTACTTCATCTGTCCATCCATCCACCCATCCATCCACCCAGCCACCCATCCATCTACCCATCCACCCATCCATCCACCCATCCATCCACCCAGCCACCCATCCATCTACCCATCCACCCATCCACCCAACCATCTGTCCATCCCTCCATCCATCCACCCATCTATCCATCCATCTGTCAATCTCTGTCTTCCTTTCTACCTATCCATGCCTGTTTATCTTCACAGGCCTACTTCCTCCAGGAGATCTTCCCTGATATCTTCAATCCCTCCTCACTCCTGTTGATCCCTTAGAGTGTCTGACACACAATTTAGCACTCCATTATACAATGACTTGGTTTTTTCGGTCAATCACTTTGAAGGTGTTGGTCTTGTTAAATCATAAATTCATTCAGCATGGAGAGTGCCACTGTGCCCAGCACACAGAGCAGCAGGGTAGGTGTTCAATGAACAAAGGAAGTTACAGCACAATAAAAATTTCATATTTGGAAGGAAATCTCAGAAATAATTTAGTCTAATCTTGATTTTAGAAGAACTAAGGTCAAAATAGAAGAAACAGCTTTGACTGAGTAAATAGATGGATTCAAATGAATACTAAATACTATAGCATTATGTATTATACATTTGTATATAAAATTCATACATTAAGTATTTATGAGAGTTATATATTATTTATATTATAGAAGAATTCTCTCCTGGCATGTGATGGAATAGTCTTTGGAGAGTCATGATATGTTCAAGCTAGAAGGAAACTGAGAAATGATCTAAGAAACACTGTTCAGATTTTTAGATGAGGAAACTCTTACCCAGGATAACAGAGACTTTAGTCTCTGTTTAGTAAGTTTTTAGCTTTTAGTAGCATAGATGGAATGGCACATCTCCTCACGCCATGACTTTCCCTGCACTCCACTGTAACCAATCCTTGAGTTAAGCTTCCTTCTTCTTCTGTCTCAGTATGTTTTCTGTTGCTATAACAAAATACCTGAGGCCAGGTAATTTCTATAGAACAGAAGTATATTTGGCTCATGGTCCTGGAGTCTGGGAAACTCAAGAGCATGGCACCAGCATCTACTGGGAATCTAGTAGGATATTTTTTTCTGCCTTCGAAGTCACTGTCCTGTCCTATCCCCACATTGGGGTTAAGATTTGCAGGAGGTGTGGTTTTTGTCCCACAGCGAGGTCTGCCAGTCTGTCTTGGAGGCCGCCTGGCTTACGTTGAGGTGGAAGCTTTGGCTTCCTCTCTTCTGGGGGAGCTGGGGCCGGAGCTGGAGCTGCAAACCGTTTCTTTATTTACTCTGTCACCTTTCCTGGTTGCTGTATTTTTCAGCTGTCCTGCCCCTCTTTTGTGGTTCCCAGGGCTCTTCCTCTCTTTTGCTTTTCTCAGCAAGCTTGCTGAGACCCTTCTATCTCTTCTTCTAAATCTACTAATGCCATCACAGGGACCACACTGCATGACCTGACCCTAATCACCTCCCAAGGGCCCCACCTGCAAACACTATTAAGCACAAGCCTGGGAATTAAGTTTCTAACACATGAATTTTGGGAGGCACATTTGAGCCATGGAATCTCAATAGGCCATGGCACCAGGTGTCATTTGTTCCTCACAGCCTTAGTTCTACACCCCTTGCCCTGATCATCCCTTGCTCTGAATTCTTCCTCAGCTTTTCTTCTCCCTCCTGTCTTTGTGTTTTCACTTCTGCTCACTTTGTCATTGTTCTGCGGACTAAAAGCTTGGCCTGAAACTTCTTCTTGACTATAACCTTGGTTCTGCTTCTCTGGCTTGGTGCAAATGCTCTTCTCAGTTCAGCCTGGCCTCAGGACTGGGTATTGCCCACTTTATCCTTTGATTTAGCAGACATTAAATATGCATGTCTTCTTGGAAAGTTTCTGAATCCTAAAGGATTCAGAGAAGAACACTTAGTCCCCACTCAATAAATTCATAATCAAGTGGTGACAGAGATATTTTAAAACAATATGGTGTGTTCTGAGTTTAGTTAGTATAGGAGCTCAAGACTGAATCTGAAATGATGGGAAAGTGACAGTCAGGGAGGGCTTCCTGGAGGTGGTATTCTTTGAAATGAAGCACTAGGACAGATCTATGGAGAGCATAAGCAGGTGGGGCAAGGGGTAGAGGCAGATGGGTATGCAAGCAGAAGGAACAACATAAACAAAGCATAGATGCATGAAGTAGCATGGGGCATGAAAGAAGGGACAAACACCCTGATGGCCTTGGAGGGTAAAATGCAGGGCAGGGGGTAGTGTAGAGTACAGTTGAGAGATGAGTGAGCCAGATCAGGATGGCTTTTGTCTGCAAGTGAGACAATTCTGTGGAGATTTAGGTACTCTGCCTGGTACCTAATGAATTGAGAGATGCTCCAAGGAGTCTGGCAGGTGGAGATAACCTGGAAGCTTTACGACTGATGGAACCATAAGCCTGGCTTGGATCTGGCCAAATTGCTTGCTAAGTCCTGCGAGGACTGAACTCAATTCCCCAAATGCAGGCTTCTCCTACAGGGCCAGATCTGCTAAGAGCTATCGATAATGCTTCAGGAGCATGAGAGAGGGGGCGGGGAGAGAGGAATAGGAAAGGAATGAGGGAGGGAGAGGAGGAAAAGGAGAGAGGGAGAACGAGAAAGAGAGAGAACTGAGCATGCACACCTCCTTACCTTGTCTTGATTTCACCAATCAGGTAAACTCCTCCTCTTCAGGTGCTAGAGAGCAGAAACATGAAGCAGGGGACAAAGGAGGTTGCTACCTAACACGTTCCCACATAGTGCAGCTGTCACGCAGATGGAAGCAGAAGCAGAATTCGGTTGGGAAGATTCTCTCACAGAATGGGGGGAAAGACATGGAAGCCTTTTACCCAGTGCTTGCTCTGGGTGAGAAAAGGGGAAACTCCTCAGCATGAGGAATTTTGAAAGACTGGATGATGTTCACTCCCAGCTTCTCAGCGATGTCCTCCCCTTTACCGTCGCACAGACATTGTTCTTTTTGGCAGAAAGACGTCTCTCTGGCTTGTCGTTCATTCTGGGTAAAACAGCATAAACGCCTTTCCCGTCTCACCACAGACGTTATTATGGTGAGAACCCAGGCCCAGACTTTTCACAGACCCTAAGAGCAGGGAACATGCCACTGCTAAGGAAAGATCTCTTAGGTAAAGAGCAGTGACCAGGTGGTGTCACCAAGAACCTTTTAAAAGCATGCCTTCTTCCCCTCCTTCTATCTTAGTGTTTCCTTGGAAAAAATGTCTTGCCTTCCTTTGTAGAACTCTGGAATGTCGGGACTCAAAGAAACCTCGAAACTCACCAAATCTGGTTCTCCATCAATGGCTGAAAATATCTTTAGCATCTTCTCCCTGCTGAATGGCCGGGTGCCCTGTTTTGCTATGATGTTGACATTGTGTGATCTCCCCACAGCACAACAGAGTAGAGAAAATGGCCAGTGTTAACTTAGACGTGCAGAGCTCTCTGGGATGATGCACACTCGTTGTTTTTATCTTCCATCTTGCTGAAAAATTTGCACTACTGTAGAACAAATAGAACCCTACTTTATATTTCACGTTTTTGCTTTCATGTATTTTAGTTTGGAGGGGAGTGGTACTGGGGTTTGAACTCAGCACTTGCTAGGCAAGCACTCTAATACTTGAGCCACTCATCTAGCCCTGCTCCAGTTGTTTTGGAAATGAGGTCTGGTTTTTTGCTCAGGCCTGTCTGGACCGTGACCCTCCTATTTTAGGCTTCCTGTCATCACTGGGGTGACAGACACAGCACCATGCCCAGCTTTTTTCTGTTGAGGTGGGGTGTCACTAACTTTTTTGTCAGGACTGCCTGGAACCATGATCTGCCCAATCTCAGCCTCCCTAGTATCTAGAATTACAGGTGTGAGTCACCAGCACCCAACTTATTTTCATGTATTTTTGACAGGTCTATAATATTTCCAAGTCTTATGACTTTTTTCCTTTTAGGATATTCAGACATTGTTTTGGAATAGTGTGTGTGTGTGTGTGTGTGTGTGAAACCCTGAAAATCTCCTAACACTGGGTCTATATGGATCCACAAACTATCAACAAACTCTTCTGCCTTTAAGTTCTTCCCGACTTTGAGTCTCAGAGGCCTCTTTGTAACTCTCACTATTTGTCTTCATTACAGAGCCTAAGACATACATTCTGGTTGGTTCTGACATCCTTCTCAACTGTATGACTTTGATATTCATCAGACACTGAGAAATCCAACATGGAAGTCCATCTTCTGAGCCTGACCATTCAGGCATAACCTGCTAGAGATCCACATAGATCAAACTAGATTTTCATGGATCCAACTAGGTATAGACATGGCCCAGTCTCCCATAGTTGAGCCAGAGTCCCATAAAACCTCTTTGGAAGTCTTTTTCCCATTATCAGTATCTTTTGGGCATGATCATTTAGCCAATTATACATCCCTCTAATCTAGATGTATACCTCTACTCACTATCTCATCCTCAAGGGCGTTACAAGGGATCCTGATGAGCCCGTCTTAACTGCTAATATATCGAAACTCCAGTGGACTTGGAATCGAATAATCCAGATTTGGATTCTAAGACTACCACTGACTTTCTGTTGTGATCCTACGTGACTATCTTAATGTCCTCCAGTCTCACATTTCTCATCTGTAGCTTAAAGATTAAGATATGTCCTGGGTCCTTGTGAGCATTACATGGGGTGATGGACATAGCTCCTGGGGTTAGGAAAGCATGGTCATTATGATTGTCATTTGCAGAGCCATGCTACCTGGGTTCAAATTTCAGTGCTACTGCTGACTCACAGACAAGTCATTAAATTTCTCAGAGTGGGAATAGCGCTAATTCTTTCAGCATGTTATAAGCATATGTTATAAGCACATGTTTAAATAGCATTCATAAAGAGTTTAGCAGCAAACCCAGAAAGTAGTAAACACATGAAAATATTAGCCAAAAAGCTAAAAAGTTCCTGATACATTCACATGTATATATCCACACTGCACAAACATTAGATTTCTTGCTTTCTTCCCTTAAACTGGTTGTCTAGCCCACCCTTCAAAGAAGGAAGTGCCATTCTTTCGATGCCCTTGATCACAGTGGATTCATGCTGGCAGGCTGAGACTCACTTCTCTTCTAGAATATTAGTTTTCAGTGTAGTAAGCTTGGCATTTGCTCAAGGTGTCTCCATCTAACCAGATAAACATAATTAACTCAGATGAAACAATGGAATAGTCACGGGTGCAATAGGGACTTAGAGAAGAAGTGACAGGTCTACGCTTATCAGACTTCCTAGAAAAGTGACACTGAGGTTGGTTCTTGAAGTAGGGTTTAGTTAGGGAGAGTGCTGGGAGAAACAACCAAAACGAAAGTCCAGGGGAGAAAGGAACAGAACATCTAGGCTAGCAGAAAGGAGTCTTGTGAGGTCTAGTAGGAAATAAATGTAAAAGGAAAGGTTGGGGTTGATGTATGAAGGCCCCTGAATGCTACAAACAAACACTTGGTCATAGGAAACCATTCATTGTATGTTCTTGAATAGGGGAATAATGAGGCAAAAATCATATTGAAGAAAATTAGCCTGTGGAAAATGATTTGATAACATATTTCAGGATTCTCTACAAAGTACATACTCATTGACCCAACTTGGAGGAAAAAAGTGAAAATGTGCCCAAAGTTTCGGCTATTAAGATGTTCATCTTGGTGTTGTCTACAGTAACACACACACAAATAAAGATGAAAAGTATTAAATGTCCAAGAATGGAGGAGTGGGTAGGTAAATTATGGCACATCCACTCCATGATACATATAAAATCATGGAAATGTTTTTAACATGAAAAATGGCCATGGTATGTTAGTAAATATTTTAAAAAGTTAAAATATTTGTATAATCTCAAATTTTCTTTTTACAAAGTAACAGATCAATAGATACTTAGAGTAGGGAGGGAACATGGAGAAGCAAATTTATACCAAGCTATTAGATAATTATCTCTGAGAAATGGGATTATGGATTTTTTGTTTTCTTCTTTGGCACATTTATATTTCCTACAAAGGAAATTTATGAATGTATAAGTATTTAAAGCTTGCTTTTTAGAAAGAATCAATGTGAGTGCAGGACCGGTGAGGTTATTATATTATCAAGTAGGCCCACCCCCAATTTATAAGACCCAGCACTAAGCAGAATGGAGGGTTATTATTATTTGTTTAAAAGTTTTAAATTATAAATAAAGCTGGAAAACTGTTAAGTAAAATATGTCCTATCGTACATTTACAAATATGCCACATAGTGGCAAAATTGAAAGTCAACATAAAGCCATGGTTTTTAAATGATTAAAAGTTGGTAGAACATCAAAGGTGATGAATTTATTTTTGCACGGGACTGAGCGTTCTCTTGTTGGGACCTCGATTTGAGATGAGCAATAAAATGAAGACATACATAATTCATGAATTATTATATATTCATTCTGTAGCATTTAGCTTTCTTGCTTTCATTTTAGCAAAATCACTAAATATGTTACTATACTCAAGATTTCACCTTGTTTGTTTTTTATTGATAATATGGATCTTAACATTTTAAAATGATTATTTTACACTTAAAAATAAAATGTTACAGTTTTAAAATACATAAGCCTTTAATGCACTAAATTAAGGTAAATATATGTGGCAAACAGACCCCAAGGAGACCATGGTGTGGGCTTTTTTATGTTGTTGAACTTCTATGTCATGATTGTTTCTAATAGACTATGTCAAAGGCAATAGATACCCTCTCCCCCCACCTCTCTCTCTCTCTCTCTCCCTCTCTAGCTCATATACATGAGAAGTCTTTATTGAAGTACCTTCATTTATTGGCATAAGAATAAAAGTTTCAGATTAACCATGGCATTCTTTTATTTTCACAAAGATTTTTTTCTCATCCCCCTTTGAAATTAAATGGATTTATATGTAAATATTTCCTTCTACATCATAACTACTTTCCCAACCACAAAGACCCCACTTCCTATTAACTTCAGCAGAAGCATAATACAAATTAATATTAATGATATCACAATTTAAGTCAACAATGTTTTGTTATTAAATGTCTGAACTTGATACTTAAGGGTTTGGAATTTGAAATAAGCCTAATTTGGCAAAATTAAACATTTCACTTTCTTACTGTTCAATATCCATCTAGCTGTCAGTGGAAACATTTCGCGCTTTGTATATTTTATGAAAATACAATAATGATCTAAAGTATTTAGTGATATAAAATGTTCTTCCACCTCCCCATGTAACCACTTTGAGCACGTCTCTGGACCATGAGAGTCTCAAGAACTTCACACTAGACCTGGAAAAGAAGCAGAACCTGGACATTTGGCCTGACTAGGAAACGACACTTCCTTGTGCAAAAATGTATTGCATCTGTGCTACCTGAGAGGGAGGATTTGCTAAGTTATTTCATTTGTCTTTTATCTCACTTGCACACTTCCATCCTTCCTGTTCTTCCAGCATTTGAGAGCACTGTCCATCTCTGACATCAGCTGTCACACAACTTACAAAAAGTTCATGACTATGAACACAATCACCTTTTGTAAGGCAAGGTAGAGAAGTTCTTGGATTTTCCTACAGATTCAATGTAGGTCACCATAGGAGGAAATAAGAAGGGTGCACAGAACACAATCCTATTTGAGTGGTGTACACTGTACAACCCTGGAGCTTCCCTCTCCTTGTTCTGTGGTTGGCATGTCCACACAACTCAACCTCTACCATGTTTCTCAAAACCTTCTCCCTGGTCTCTGGCCACTGCCCCAGGTCAGGCTGTCATCACACCTCACTTGGTCTTTTGTTTCTGTCTCTTGAATGTGAATCCTGCCTCTGGTCTGCGTTCTGTCTCTCCTCCCCTCATTGAAATCCTGCTCACATATAAAACTTCTAGTGTCTTTCACTGCCTTTAAGATAATGTCAGATTCAAGCTCCTTCAAGGACTTTCCCTATCCTGTTATATCTACTTTTCCAGTCTCCTCTTTAGACCCTATTCCTACCTCTCGCTTAACCTGAAACCCAATCACAGCACCATACTCTATGCACCTGCAATATACCATACTTTGGGATTTTGCATAAGCCCCTTCCTCAAATGCCTTTATTTCCCTCTTCTGCCTAGCAAACTCCTGTAGTGGTAGAAATAGTTAGCTAGCTAACAAAATTAGCACAACCTGTCCATATTTCAGAGTTGTTTCCCAGGGAGAGACCACACTTCCCAGCATCCATTGCATTTAGGTGGGGCCAGGTGACTAGTTCTGGCCAATAGAATGAGCAGAAATAGGGTGTGCCACTCTTAGGTGATGTAACTCAGTTTTGGGTTTACAATCCTTCACATACTATTTGTTCACTGGTCAGCTGGATTCAGAGTATCTAAAGAGAACCCTGAAGTCCCAGGGGACAGTAGAGGTACTAGCTGGAAGAAGCTGGGTCCCCTGAATTAGTGGAAAATTTCCAAGAAAGCCTTCTGATCTGTGTGTCTGCTTTCAACTCTGTATGAGTATGAAATGAACTTTTTTTGCCAATCCCCTGAGATTTTGGGGATTTATTTGTTACCACAGTACAGCACAGCCCATCCTGACTAACATAGTTACTCACTTTTCAAGGCCAAAGTCAAAGGTTACCTCCTCTTTGAAGCTTCCCCTGACTTACCTGTATAGGCAGGTTTACTGTCACTCCCTGGACTGTGTTCTTATGGCTCTATGAGCCTACCTCTAACACTCCAGTCATCATGTTTATATTGTGGTCATTTGTTTTTATCTACTCCATTAAGCTGAGAGCTCCTTCAATGCAGAAACCATGTCTTATCATTTTTGTAATTTTCCATTGCTCAGCACAGTACTTGACAGTTTGCTGAATGAATAAATGAGTAAATAAACAATTCGATTAATCAACATTTGTGTGTAACTAAAAGTTTGATAGGATATCATGGGTGAGGTCCTTTGGGTTTAGGTGGACCTGGTTGCCAAAGGAGGGACAGGAGCCCAGCAGACACTGCCAGTTTCCTACCCAACATCCATTTTCCCTACTAATGATTCCTGATTTTCTTTAGAGTGACAATGTGTCCAGGTAAAACTAGTCATTTCCTTGGACTTCCTGTAGCTATATTTGGACATAGGACATGGAAGTTTTTCCTAGGAAACCTTTAACTTTTCTGATAAAGGAATCACCTCTCCCTGCTTCTCTTTACTTCTCCTTGCCTGGAATATAGAAATGACTCTCACTGGTAGAAAAAAACCACCCTGTGACCCTGAAGATAAAGGCAACACATCAATGGCTGGCAGAGAGAACAGCCAGGAAGATCCAGGGATTCTTGACAGCATTGCAGAATCCTCCTACCAGGCCTGGAGTGACCTCCTCAACATTTGGTCATGAGAGAAAAATAAATCCCTGTATGCTTCAGCCAATGTAACTTGGAGTTTCCGTTGCCTAAGCTGATGTAAGCTAATTGATACTGCCATGTTGGAAGGAGGATTTTGAGCCCTGGTCATCTTACCCTTTACTTGGGCAAATTTAAATCTAGGATAACACCTTCAAGGTAATGGAAGGTGCTACAGTATGGGTCTTAAGTGCCCCTCAAAGATTCATGTTGTAAAGGGTTCCTCCCTAGAGAGGTGCTAGTGGAGTCTCCTGGGAGGTCTTTAGGTCACGGGGACCTGTCCTTGAAGGGTAGTATGGGACTGTAGCCTCCTCCTGTCTTTTTCTCTGTCCTGGCCAGGAAGATATATAGTTTGTATTCCGCCATGTGCCCAGGCATGATGTTCTGCCTCACCATAGACCCAAAAGACATGGAGCCAACCAATTATGGACAAAAACAGCTGAGACTGTAAGCCCAAATAAACCTTTGCTCTTTATACATTGATTGTATCAGTACTGGTTATAGTGATGGAAAGCTGACTAACACAGATGGTGAACTAGATCTGAATGTTTTGATCCACCAAGCGAATTCCATGAATATGAGTAAAGCAGAGATAGATTGAGTTCTTTGATGGCCAGATGACCTTGGAAATCCCCTAAACTTTATGTAGTACATGATTTATAAAGTTTGAACTGTCATTTTGTAAGCACTTACACTGAGCTCAATGCTAAGTGTGTTGAAATAGGTTATTTAAGTTCCACAATGACCTGATGTAGATATTTTTAACCTCTATTTGAAGACAGGAGGAAATTAGGGCTCAGCAAGTTTAGTTGCCCAGTGTCATAGAGAGGTGAAGCCAGGATTTGTCTCCAAGGCTGTGCCTCTTAAGTACACCCTTAATCACTATTCAACTTTGTGGGCTAGTAGTAGCAGGATTATATGAGTAAATGAATAAAATTATCCTCTGTCCTCATATCTGATATTACTATAGATATGAGGCCTATGACTTAATGAATCTATATTGGTCAGGAAGTTTTCCTTGTAAATAACAGAAACAAAATTCAAACTAGTTAAAGAAAAACAAAAAAAAAGCATAGGACAAGGGGGGGTCATAGAATTTGGCCATGCCTGGAGGTTGATAGGCTGGGCCTTCAAAGCTGTTATACCTTTCTGCCTCTTTTTTTGTGATCTCTTTCTGTATAGGGTGTGTTCTTCCTCTGGCAGGGTGGTTGGCCACCAGCAGCTCCACAGTCATCCAAATCCATGACCAGAAAGAAAAAAGATGAACATGATTGGTTTAGCAAAGGTCACATGGTCATCGCTAAGCCAGCCACTGTGATCAGAAGGCATTGGCCTTCTTAATGTCCCTGTTGTGTGACCATGACAATCCCAGAGGTTAGCATTTAGAATGTGACTCACCCCTATAATCCCAGCTATGTGGGAGACGGAGGTAGTAGGATTTGGTCTAAGGCTGCCTGGGCAACAGTGTAAGACCCTATCTGAAAAGATACTAAAAAGCAAAAGGACTGGGGACATCGGCACAAGTGGTAAGTAGAGTGCTTGTTTACCAAGTGCGAGACCCTGGGTTCAAATCCAATACTGTCTATCAAAAGCCAGGGGGGTGACCACCTACAGATCCTGGCAGCCAGCGTCTAAGTGTCTCTGCCCTGAGGCATTCTTTACAGTTCTTAAACTCTATCCTGTCATAGATGCAAGGATTCAGGACAGAGAGAGCTGGTGGATGGTTAATTCTATGCAGGAGCAAAAGTTGACATAACGCATTGCAGCATATATTTCAGAATATATGCTGAGGCCCGACTCACAGAGTCCAAAGCTGGGTGGAGAATTCTGAAGGAAGGCAGTAGTTGAGTCAGCTTTGTCAGAAGGGAAGACAATGAGCTTGTTTAGTAAAAGGGTGGGAGCACTCGGTGAATGTGACCTTGCCGTGACTCACAGACGTCTTCAAGTTCAAGTCTACGGTCAGCTGGTGAGCGAGTGGAGAGCAGTGTAGGTGACTGTGGTAGTCATACTTGTGCAGGTTTTCCAGCTGCGTAAGTCTTGCTGGAGTCACTAATCTGCTCCCTCTGTGAGGTCATCAGGCATTGGTTAAAGCTCAGTCCTTTCCCTTCCCACAAGCAGAAGCCAAGAGATCGATGTAGTCCAAGGGGTCTATATGGCCAAGGCCACACAGGATGTGCCTTTGTCTTCAAGCAAGTAGTCCAGATATTTCAAGTAAAACAGTTGTTCTTCACCTGGGCAATTTTGCCCCCAGGAGACATTTGGAGATTTTTGGTTGTCACAGTCCATGGGAATGGGAATGTTGCTAGCAAGGGGCCAAAGATTTTGCCAAACATTCTACAAGAACAAAACAGCTTCTATAACAAAGAATGCCCTGAACATCAATAGTTTCAAGGTTAGGAAACAGGCTAAAACAATTGCCCCCAAGGAAAACCTGCTGACAGCAAAAGAGGCCGGTAAGATAGAACCTATAAACCTCAAGAGGGTCTCAGAGCTTAGCCAGCCCTTCCTCTCCCTTTTGAAGAGAAATTGACATCTTGAATGGGGAAGTGACCTGACCTTCATCACACAGCACACTGGAGGCCAACCTGGGACTCTTCTGGGCTTCAGAATGACTAGTTCTCTTCCAGCCAAAATAACTTCTGTAGGGCCTCCGCTGATCCACAGTATGGTATCTTCCTTTGTTTTTAGGATACAATCTAATATATATATATATATATATATATTTTTTTTTTTTTTTTTGAAACAGTCTTGCTAAGTTGCCCAGGCTGGCCTTGAACTCATGATCCTTCTGCCTCAGCATCCCGAGTGCTGGGATATGAGCTACTGCACCTGCAAACTCAAATCATTTTCATAGTGTAAAGGTGTTAGTAAAACTCTTGGCCTTATCCAAAGAGAGGCGTGGCCTTTGTCCCCTGGGAGTTAATCTGTGTCATACCTGATAGAAGCTGGTCACACTCAACTGTCTTAGGTGGGAGCTCATCACTTCAGAAAGACAACTGTGTGAATCATGGAGGGGGCTTTGGGTCACACAGTATTCGCTTACTTGGACACTGAGATCAACTCCATGGGCAATCAATCAATCAGTCAATCAATCAGTAATACCTACATAATGGAAAACAGTAAGAACTGTGGTCACCAAGCTTGGAGGAGCTTTCCTGGATGTCAGTACTCTGTGGGTATTGTCACAGATTGACACTAGAAGGGTAACACACCCTAACTCTAAAGGAAGAAAAGAATAGAACCTTCCCAGCTCTTCCCTGTGCATCTTTCCCTTTACTGATTTTAATCCATTTCTTGTAATCTGTTACACCCATAACAGTGATGGCTTTCTGTGAATTTGTTACTAGTAGATGGGGTTCCTTCTGGATGTCCTTCATCTCTTTGGGTACAACATCTAAGATTAGGATGCTGCCCCTGGGGCAGCAAAAGAGCCACAAAGAATAAAGACTACACACTGATTTTTTTATTTTTAGCAAAACAGAATTATACCTCGACAGGTGCAGCAGGCAGATCAGATATGCATAGAAGCTACTGGGGTTTGGGGTTTTATTTTCCAATAGAGTGGGGATACTAGGTGACAGGAAACTGCGGTCTTCCCTTTGTGTCCCCTCCACGAATGGTTTGGGGACTGCACAGTTGCTGCCGAGGTGTGGGAAGTCATACGCCTACACTTTTGGGCTGGTGAGGGCCAGCACCTGCACATTTGATCCGCTTTACCCTTCCCAGTTTAGCACTGCCAGTGGAAGATGGGATAGCAGTCACTATGTCCCCAAGGCCATGTGAACTTTGATAGGAGAAGTGGCTCTATAAGGAAGATATAGGATTGTTATCTTTTTTTTTTTTTTGGTGGTACTGGGGCTTTGAACTCAGGGTCTCATGTGTGCTAGGCAAATGCTCTACCACTTGAAGCATGCCCCCAACCCTTTTTGCTTTAGTTAATTTTCAGACAGGGTCTCACATTTTTTACCCAGGGCTAACCTTGCACCGCAGTCCTCCTATCTACTCCCTTTGTAGGTAAGATTATGGATGCTTACAACTATATCCATCTTGTTCTTAGAGATAAGGTCTCACTAACTTCTTGACTGGATTGGCCTCAAACTGTGATCCTCCCATCCTCTTTCCAAGTAGTTGGTATTACAGGCATGAGCCACCATGCCTGGCTGTTTTGTGGGCCACCTGGGGTTTTATGACTCTGCTTCCAAGAAAGGGTATAGACTCTTGTAGCCCAGAGCATTTCCTTGTTCTGTTCAAGTCTTCTTAACCACCGATGTTTACATTTTCTGTGAGTTCTGCCACAGTATTTCTGAGCCTCACCCCCTGAATGTAGCGCTGCCATCAGAAGTCATGGCAGACATGTGAAAGATGGGCCCT
Source organism: Castor canadensis (assembly GCF_047511655.1). NCBI lineage: Eukaryota > Metazoa > Chordata > Mammalia > Rodentia > Castoridae > Castor > Castor canadensis. Next base: position 143,183,401 of record NC_133393.1, read on the forward strand.
GAGACTGCAGTGTGGCTGATCCTGGGCAGGAAGGCAGCAGGAGAGGCTGCCTTGATCTGCTTCAGTGAAGGTCTTATTTCTCTGACCACCAGCTCTTCATGGATAACCCCAGGTGGCCCATCTGCAGTAATGGCTCTGAGTGGGGGCACAAAGTTCTGATTATTTTGTCCTATCTCGAGACAACTCTGAAGGGTTATTTAGATACAGAGTTCCCCTTTGGGGCTGGTCTCTGTTGAGCCTGCATTGTACCTCAATTTGTCCATCTGCTCCCATCCCTCCCTTGCCCATTTCACACTTGTTGACCCAATGGCACTCCTGACTGAACACCCTTGTTTGAAAAGCTCCATGTCATCGCTTGCTCCCTGGGGACCCCACCTGTGACATCCCACCTCTAAAGCCAGGATTCAACACCTGACACTGTATGTCATGAATGTCCCTCTCCTGAGGCCACTTCAGCCTCCTGGGCCTTCCTTTGATGGCTCAGGGTCCTCTCACTTGCTGTTTCCTTTGTCTGCGAAATCAGCTGAAATGGCCTCAGTTTAGAGCCGTTGCTCCATCACTCCCTCCAGCCCTATGCAAATACACTGGTGCTTCCCTTTTGCATGGTTTCCCTTCACTTTCCCTTTCCGGCGCTTAGACCGGCCAGATGTTCTGGCTGCAGTGCACAGCATACATGACTAAAAGGAACGGCAACAGTAGGGTTTACAACTCTCTCGTGACGAGACATTTGACAGCAATTCTGAGGTCAAATCAGTGGCCGAGCCTGCTCACTCCTGCAGTCCCCTTCCATGTGCAGGAAGCCCTATCACTGTAAATCCTGGTTTCTTCCTTTCCCTTTACTCACTGCATCCTTGGGAAATTTGGCAAAATTGGTCACGCTGTTCTTGGCACTGAGCTGTCACGTAGGGCATTTGGTCTGTTACTCCAAGTGTAACTAGAGTGACATCTGTCCCAAGTGAGGCTTGGGCCCCCTTATTAAGCTACAGACACATCCAGGTAATTCTCCTTCATTTCTGTCTTCATTATCTGACTGCTCAATTTTGTTCAGGACTGAAAGGAAAGAAGGGAGTGGGAGCTGCTCACTGGGGGTGTGTGTGTGTGTGTGTGTGTGTGGTATTAGGGTTTTAACTCAGGGCCTTGCACTTGCTAGGCGGTTTCCTCTACCGCTTGAACCACGCCCCCAACCCTTTTAGCTTTAGCTATTTTTCCATAGGGGCTTGCTTTTTTGCCATGGCTGGCCTGGAACCATGATCCTCCCATTTAGGTTTCCCATATGGTTGGGATTTCAGACACGTGCCATCATACCCAGCTCTCATTAGACTTCTTTAGATGCCAACGGACACTCTCAGAAGCCCAGATTTGTTCAGTTTGCTAACAGTGTGTCCCTTAGTGTCACAAAATGGCTGCCACAACAGCAAATATCACATTGTCACATGACCAATCTGAAGCAGGAAGGACAACGAAAGGAGGCTTCTATTTTAACAGGGAGGAAAATAATTCCCAGAAACTCACTCCTTACAGCCTATGGCCAGGCTGGATCACATGGCCACCCAGACCAATGACTGACAAGGGAACTAGAAGTATGATGACTGTTTAATCCAGCTCAACTGAATGATGGCAAATCACATGCAACGAGATACGGCCTTCCAAATAAAATCAGGGTTCTGTTAGCCAAAGAAAGAAGAAGGCGGTGCTGTTGGGTAGGCAGCCTGCAGTGCTGGCTGCAGCGCTGTTCCCAGCTGGGCTTGAGTTTTTATTGGTCAGATGCTTCATTAACAATCTGACTCTCCCAGGCCTGCCCCATGAGGCAGGACGTGCAGCTGTGGAGGTGGCCTTTGGTGCTGTGCCCTGGGCACCTATGAGAGCACCTTCTTCATAGGCGGGGTTTGATAATTATTCACGAGAACACAGGAGTAATTACATGCTCAGAATTGCAGGGAATCTTAGTAAATGCCAGAAGAAATGTCAGACATGTTCCTCGTTTTTAAAGTTTATGGTGCAGACAAGATAAGACTAATGCTTTTCAGTCCTTTGCTGTCATTAAAAGTTAAGGCACAGCTCTCCCTTCTTCCCAGTAATATTTCTCTAGGGTTTGCAGATGCTATGGTGGGTGCTGGGGATGCAACAGTGAACAGTGGACAAGACCTGGATCCGGTTCTTTGTGGTGAAGAGCTAGTGAGGCAGACCAACACCAACAAGAAACCAGCATCATGCAGACCAGCAAGGAGGTCTGGGGAGCACCAGAGGGCAAGGTCTGTGCTCCCTTTCTACCCTCAAACCCATAGGATCCAGCCCAGGGCCTGGTACCTTGTAAACACTCAAAAAAAAAAAAATCATGGCTATTACCTCAGGGAAAAAATACTCATAAAAAAAACCCCAACGTTTAGGGCAGGTTGACTCTACTTCAGAAGAGTTAAATGACCTTCCACAGTAATGAGAGAACCAGATGACAAACCAGCTCTACTGATGGCTTGATCCTTGTTTCTGCTCCTTACTGGCTCCCTAACAAGGTGGCTGATTTCTGTGGGCTTCTCAGTACTGGCCATTGTTCTGTGCCTGGCATCCTCCCTTGACCTTGGAACATCTAAATCCACTTCTCACATGGCCTGTGGAAAGTGACATTCATTGCCTTCTTGTCCTTCGGCTCGCAGTCCCAGTGTAAGTGGATGAAAATAGGCAGCCCTGTTATTTTTCTCCTTTTCTCTTAATGACAGTACAGCACTTCTTTTGTATTTAAGCACTAATTATAATTAGTCATTTCCTAGAAAGTGTGCAAACATCACCACACAGCTGGGGACCTGCATAATTTAAACATTATTGCTAATTTAACTTCACAAGCTGGGATTGTGTATGTTTTACAAAAGAGCCCTCCAACCCTGGAAGATGGGGGGAAGGTCTTTTGTCTCCTGTGGTGTTCTGTGAAGGCCTTTGTGTTGATAAGCTTTCATATGAAAACGATAACAAACATTCTCAAATATTTAAATACTATTTTTATGTTAATCTGGCAAAAAGCTTTGTTTGGAAAATTCTCAGCTATGACTTTTATAGTTTAATGGGTGTGAATGATATTCTCTGACTCAGGTGTTTAGGAACGAGTTTTCTTTATTCCCTTTAAATCAACTTAATTATGACACTGTACCTGTATCTTACTGGGATGTGGGAAACTTAATCTCAAGCCTTATTGGGGGCTTCATGTCCCAAAGGCTTAGTGGAGGCGTAGGGGGTTGAGGTTCTTAGTGCCTAAGTTGGAGGGGCCCCTGGTTGTTCACAAGTCTCTGTTTCTGGGCATTTTTAAGGGACACAGAGGAGAGAGAGAGAGAGAGAGAGAGAGAGAGAGAGAGAGAGAGTATTGCAGTCTGCTAGCTAATGGAGATACAGCCATGAGACACATCACATTAGCACCTGAAATTCTTCACTCAAGTCTCTGTCTTCACCCTATGTTGTGTGACTTTGCAATCGTGTCTCTGAAGGTGTAGTGTATCTTCCCACCACACAGGGGTTGGACTTGGCTGTGTGGCTCACTTTTGCCAACAGAGTATGCACAAATGTGACCATATGCAGCTTCCAAGACTAGGCTATGAAGGGCTAGCAGGGTGACTCAAGTGGTAGAGCACCTGCCTAACAAGTGTGAGACCTTGAGTTCAAACCCCAGTAGCACACACACACACACACACACACACACACACACACACACACACAATTAGGCTGTGAGAAACTTGGCTTTCCCTCTTCTGTCATTACCATGAGAACAACATACCAGCAGGTGTCTGAAGAATGAAAAACACTGTCAACTCAGAGTTAAGTTCCATGGAGAGCAGCCTAAAACAGTCAAACTCCAGTCAACCTGTGACACGCAAGTGAGAATATGTAATTGTTGTACGTTTGAGAATTGCTTGTTATGCAGTATTAGGAGACCAATATAAATGGTGACCAAGAAAGACATTGTTTCTACCCTTATGGAGTTTACAGTCTAAGGGAAGTAGAGAGACATATTTTTTTAAATGTAACAGTGATGAGTGTGACAAGGGAAGTACATGAGAGAAGCCAGGGTGCTGGGAGAGTGCCTAGCAAATCTGTTTGGGGCAGGATGGGGGAGGGGACTGGTTCTGGAAAGTGTAGATAGTAGGATTATAGATGATTATACTTCAAATTCCCTCACATAGTCAATGTTGGCTGTAGCATTTGTATGGGCCTTGCAAACACCTTAACTCTAAGAAGAGAACTGACCAAAATACATGAATAGTTGTTTATGATTTGCACAGGTTCAGAAGGTACTGAGACTCAGTACCTTCTCACACAGAGGTGAGGTCAGGGGAAGCAATACGCAAGCCCAAAACAGACTGCATGACAAGGTGACATGGCCCAGCATCAGTCTGAGAGTGACAGGGGAGCCTTGATGGCTAGGTGTGGTACACATCACTGTGGTCACTCTCTTCCTTTCTCTCTCCTGCAAGGAAGCAGTATGAGCTCTTTAGAAAAGGTCAAAGATTTAAGAGTTGAGAACTTCTTTAGGCAAAGTCCCATGGGGATATACCAGTAAAACATTCTCCATGTGCAAATGGGAGTGGATACCTCATACCCGTTAATGTCAGCAGGACAAAAAACAATGGGAAATGCAAAGAGAACCAAGGGAGCCAGGTGTGGCGGTACATGCCTATAATCCCAGCACTTGGAAGGCTGAGGCAGAAAGATTTCGAGTTCAAGGCCAGTCTGGGTTATAAGTGAGACCCTTCTCAAGACAAATAAATGAAAAGAACCAAATGGAACAGTTGAGAAAGGTGGACCTCAATGCTGGACCGCGTAGGCTTGAGGTGCAGCTCTGCCTCTGAGTAGCATGCAGCCTTAAGCAAGTGACCTAACTTCTGCAGGGACTGCTAAAGCTGGCCAGTGCCCAGGTCTCCTCTTCTTCCTGGGTACACAACCTGCCTATATTTGCACACAACTGGTTCCTCATCCATCCTTAGCATGTGAGCAAAAGTGATAGTTGTCCCTTCCAGTCCTGATGAATAAAAAGCTCCATGTGCAACCCTCCTCCTCTTTCTCCATCTGCCAACTGAAGAGAAGAACCTGAGCTTCTATAGGGAGGTCCAGGTGATAGATCCTGATGCCTGCATGGCTGTGTGAAGCACAGTCTGACACGAATCACATGGGGCTGTGACTTGAACAAGGAATAATCTCTCGTGCTCAATCACTGGAATTTTCAGTTGCCCAGTGACAGTCATTATCTAGTCCTGATTAGTGCAATTATCTTTGTAGGACTGTTGTGAGACTTCTACAAACTTATGAAAATGCCCAGTGTAGGTGATGGGTACATAGCCACTGTTTCCATAAAAGGCCATGAAGAAGTCCTGTAAAAATTGTGCCAGATGAGTGGTCTGGGGCTCCCATGGTGGTAGTTGGGGGGTTCCCTCATGGCTCTCAATTCATTGAACCAGGTCCCTGCTGGATGCTGAGATCATGTGTTGCTCAGGCCCAGTAAGGAGCTCTCTGACAGGTGCCAACAGGCTGCAGAGTGGCCACTCAGTGCAGGACACTGAGGGCTAATGAGAGAAGCCTCAGAAACAGGTGCAGTTGGAAGAATGTGATGTTTGTTGTCTTCAGAGTACAAACAAGAGAGAGTTCCATCCCCACATAGCCCTTGTTTCCCTTGATGAGGCCGGATGTCAGATGTGAGAAGCCCAGACAAGGCAGAGCCACAAAGGGCACTAGAGGGTGCTCTAGTGTTCTGAGAGTCAGCCATCTTTGCCTGGGTAGGTTGTATCCAGGAAGTCAAATGAGTAACAATTTCACTGAAACAGGCAACAGCACTCTGCAACCCAGAATTTGCAAATTGGCAGCCCAATTGTTGAAAAATGAGTAGTTGCTGTGGGGTGTGGTAGTACATTCCTGTAATGCCAGCACTCAGGAGACTGAGGCAGGAGGAATGCGAATTCAAGGCCACTCTGGGCTACTAGAGAAACCCTCTCATATGTGGAAGATATATCCAAATACAAATACAAGCATTATCATATATACACACTTATGTACACGTGTGTGTATTTGTGTGTGTGTATATACAGAACATGTTTGCAAAAGTGGGACTGTTAGAGTTGACTAAAGAGGAAAAGACAGAAAGCATGAAAGGAAGTGAGAAAAATTGAAATACATCACATTTGGATAGGACAAGACAAAAGGAAACCCACTGGAAATTGTTGACACTACAGGGTGGGGGAAGGGGGTAGGAAGAGTAATAGAGGGATGTTGACTGACTAAAGTACAACATATTTACAGTTAAAGTACCAATGAAAACTCCACTGAACAATGAACAGACACAAAGCAACGAAGGGCAGGAATGTAAAACGCGTCATGTTAAGGGGAGGGCCCTAATGGAGGGGGGGAAGATGAAGAGGGTACAGGAGGGTGAACATGGTCGGGGTATGTTCTATACAGGTGCGAACATGGAACACTGAAACCTGTCGAAGTCATCTTATGAAGGAGGTGGAGGAAGAGGGAGAATAATGGAGGGGATGAATCTGACCAGGGTACACTGTTCACATACATGGAAATGTCACGATGAAACCCCCTGCACAACTATTATATAAAATAAAACATTTTTATTTTATAAAAACATTTTTAAAAAAACAATATGAAAAAATTGAGCTAATTGTCAACTTTTAAAGGCTGAAAAAAATTCACACAAACATTTGGGTTTCCAGCATCTCATAACCACTTGACCTGGTGACAATGCCAGGTCTGAATTCCCAAATGGGTGCTGCTGAGCAGTGGCCGACACCATAACACTTGCCACAGACTTCCCCAGTCCATGTAGCCACTTACAACGTGTATTTTTATATTTTATAAAAGCATCCCTATACTCATCTTAGGTTTATTGGTATGATAAACACCGCCTTTCCATATGGCAAAGTTGTGTTGACTATGACTTATGGCTGTGGTCTTTATACCAACCATATTTGGGAAAATATTCTTTTATTTGTCAAGAGTGTTCATCCGACAGCTGTACATACAATGCACTGTGTTGAGCAGCGTGGTGAGGCCAAGATGAATTCTACTCTCGAGAAGTCCCAGGTCCCAAAAGAGAAATATTATATGTGCAATATAATATCTGATGTGCCTTTGTGATGAAAAGGTACAAAGTGTCTGTTTTTAGGGAAGGAGAAGGGAACGACATATTTCTCCTGCGAAGATAAAACAGGGCTTCATGGACGAGGAAGTATTTCTGTTGGATTTGAAGATTTGATGTAATATAGGTGTGGGTTGGGTATGGTGCTGCTCAACTATAATTCTAGTACTTGGGAGGCAGGGACAGGAGGATCACAAATTCAAGGGCAGCTCAATGAGAGAGACCCTGGAAGGAAGGAAGGAAGGAAGGAAGGAAGGAAGGAAGGAATGGAGGGAGACAGGGAGGGAGGGAGAGAGGGAGGGAAGGGAAGGGAAGGGAAGGGGAGGGAGAAAGGGGAGAAAGGGTGGAAGGGAAGGGAGGGAGGGAAGGAGGGAGGGAGGGAACTGCGGAGCTGAGCTGGCAGAAGGAGGAACAGCACAGACATCCTGGAGGATGCCAGTGCTAGGTGTTTCCTGGGTGTGAGAGGAAGAATCACCGGCTGGCTGGGAACACAGAATTCATGAACGAGAGTGGCAGGAAATACAAACTGGAAAGCTGCATGAGATCAAAGCACGAAAGTCTTGGAGTCAATCAAGTGAGTTTAAACTATGTCTGTGAACAATGGGAGATCCTGAGCCAGGCTCAGAGCTGCTACTCAGAAAGAAGTGTCCAGAAATGATGCGAAATGTAGAGTAGGAAGGAGAGAGCCCAGAGATGACTGCAATGATCTAAATCAAAAGTAATAAAGCTCAAAACCAGAGTCACAGCAGTGAAAACACAGAAAGGATGGAAATGAAGGTATAAAATGGCTGAGATTTGATAAGCAGTTGATCATTGCAGCTGGCAAGAAAGGATGGCACTACCTCTGTCCCTGAAGGCAGGATTCTGAGTTAGGAAGAAGTAAGGCCACAAGAGAAGGAGCAGGAGTGCTTTCCCTCTCCAGGAGGATGCAGGGGAGGGGTGGAGCTTCTAGAAACAAAAGAGAGGAGGTCCTGGAAGCAGGAGGAGGAATTGTCCCCAACTGCTGCCTGACCAGTATGCCATTCTCTTCCTGAATCAGTCGCAGTCAGCCTGGGTGCCCTGCCTGCCAGTTAGACACCTGGATCTGCCCAGTGGAGCCACCTGGGCCAGGCTTCCTGGTGTCATATGGATGATGTCAGTCCACACGCCTCCTCTGGGCCTTTGGTGACCCAAGTCTGACAGTTTCTTAGCTTTTGGCTTTCCTTTCAATCCATCATGGAAAAAATAATTTACAAGCGACACATAGTATGCTCCAGGCAAAGGAGTACCCTTCCTCTGACTGCTTCTGGGGACAAATTCCCCTGAGGACACACTGCAGGGCTTCTCAATGCCAGGCGAGTTCTTCCACCTCTTCCTCATGGCTAGCTTTCCTTTCCTTTTCACTCTTCCTCTCTCCCCTCCATTCATGCCAAGACAGATGAGAGAATTTAACGTTTACAAAGTGTCTTTTCACTAGATCCTTGTTTTTGCTTTAATTATATTTTTTGTACCAGGGGGTTGAACTCAGGGCCTCACTGCTAGGCATGTGCTCTATCACTTGAACCATGCCCCAGACTTTTCATTTTTAGTTTACTTTTCAGGTAGGGTCTAGACTTTTGCCAGGCTGGTCTTGTACTGTGATTCTCCTGTCTCTACCTCCCGAGTAGCTGGTATTACAGGTTTGTACCACCATACCTGGCCAAGAAACTTAGGTTGAGAGAAGCAAAGTGTCATGTACAGGCACTGACAGGTAATAAATAGCAGGACAGTCTCTGGGACTCTAGAGGATGACAGTTGATGCTAGAGGAAGGTAAACCATCCAAACACTCCATCTGAGCTGTTTGGTTTTCAGGTTTCAGGGTTTGATTTAAGCAGTTTGGGTTTGAGGCAAGGATCATTGCCTGTGCAGTAGTCACCCAGGAAGCTCCGATGACATGTAACAGTAAACACTGGTTTGTGGCACTAGTTTGCATGGCCTGGGCTTGGCTGGGCTCATTCATATGCCTGTGGTCCTGTGGCCTTTGCTGGTGGGCTCTGCTGCCCAGGCTGGACTCACTCACAGGTGTGGGAACTGGCTGGCTGTTGGCTAAACCAGAGTGGCCTTGAATGTGATGACTGGTTCCCAGCTCTGGTCTGCGTCTTTCTTCTTCTAGCTAAGGCCAGACATGTTTTAACGCCATGGCAGAACAAGTAGAAACATGTGAGTGGCTTTTCAAGTTTCTACACACATCATTCTTGCTAACAGTCCTTTGGCCAAAGTAAATCACACACCCAGCCTGGATTCCAGGTAGATCTTAATACTGAGAACAACTGGAAAGTCACACAGCAAAGGGCATGGATAATGAGAGGAGGAAGAAGAGGACTTACGACTTTGATAGCCCTACTTTACAATGAACAACCAAATGGACACTTTCTCAGTTCTACTAATTTACTATTTCATTAAAATGCAGTTAGAAAGCAAGACCTTTCAAGTTCCATGGCTTCCAGTGGTTACTAGAGCAAAACCCAGGCTCTTTATCCCCACCATAAGGACATCCGTTCACTGGTCCTGACAAGGTCTCCAAACTCAACTGAGATCCCTCCCCGTCTCCCTGAGCTCTAGCCACACTGGCCAAGGCTTCTGGTCTCAGGGTTTGGCAAAGCTGCTCCTCTTACCTGGAAAGCTTACCACCCTACCCCTACCCTTTGCTTGGCTTCCTCCTCTTCATCTTTTTGGACAGGCTTAAATGTCACCTTCCTGTACCACATGACCCAAAGTTTTACTCTCTATTTCAGCTTCTTATTCATAGTCCTCCTTACCCTCATCAATAATACTTTTTTTTCTCATTTGTCTGTCTTTCTGTCCGTCTTCGGCACTAGTGTATGAAGTCTAAGGTGACGCCCCATCTGTCACCCCTGTATCCCTGTGCCCAGCACAGTGGGCATGCTGCACGTGAATGAACAAGTGAACAGATGAATGAAGAGATGAGTGAAGGTCTGAGATGGAACACTTTCTCCCAGATAAATAGAAACCAAGCTCATGGACTTGAATTCAAGGTTTTGCATTGGCAGAGACCCCCCGTCCTTAGTGTTTAAATACATTTGGTGATTGGAGGGGGCGACTTCACCAGAGCCAAATTAGAGTGCCTTTCCTCTTGTTTGATGTGGGGCTAAGAAGCAGCCCCCAAGCCTTCACCGTGAGCAGGTGGGTGAGCCAAGGAACTGGATGGGGGAGGAGAGGTGCCATAGAGTGCTGGGATGGGTTCAGGGGAGCCGAGCTCTAGTCTTGCCTTGCCATTGTCCTGGCATGTGACCTTGAGCACGCTCTTTGGGATTTTGTGCTTCTGTTTCCTCATCTGTGAAATGGGTACAATAGCCCCAACTTGCAGGATAGCTGTGAGGATGAAATGATCATGATTTAGGTACCTCTTGCATAGGGTCACTTTATGTAGGTTGCCCCTTATTTTCTCTCCCCCAAGCAGGGTGCTTGCACCTCTCTTCCCCCTCATCCCCCACCTTCCCCTACACACACACAGCCCACAGCATACATCACTCTGGGGCTGTTCCATAGCAGCACAGGGTTGCCAGGCACCCTCGATTCAGACTCGGGCCTGAATCTGCTACACGGGGTTGAATTCATTTCTGAACAAATGCAGGGCACCCTTGAGCATCACCCCCACGTCAAGCTACGAAATGGGGTGAGCATTGGCAAGCAAGGCCTCCAAAGGTGCCCAAGCTTCCTGACCATGTTGAATGACCTGCTGTGTGTAAGTGAATGGAGTGGATTGAACGCCCACCAGCTCCCGATCCTCTGTGGAAATATTACCGTAATTGTTTCTTAGTGGAAATTTCACAATAAGCATCTTGTCACACCCCCGTGCATTTTACAAATCAAGAAACTGAGGCTCAGGGAGGCCAGTGTCTTTTTGCAGTGTCTGACATTTATACAAATGAGCCCCTAAAAATGCGTGTGTCAAATGTTATAAGAGACCAAAGGTGGGGGAGTTCCTAGTTATAAAAACACAATGGAATTCCTGTTCATGCATCACCTTTCATCACCTTTCATGCTGTGACTTCTGTGCCTTTGTACCCACCCTTCCCTTTTGTTCTTTTTCTTCAGAAGTGAATGTGTGTTGGCTAACTTAAACAGTAAATGTCAAATTGAAGCTACATTTTCACTGATTTCATCTGCTCAATGTACTCTCGGTTCTTAATAGCATTACATTTCTGAGACCTATGTTTCTTGGCTCCAATATCAACATTATCAACTTTCTATTTTCTACTCATTTCATAGAAAGATGATAGAAAAATGAAATGAAATCACGAACATTCATTAAGCACCTTATCACCTTGTGCCATCCCCGTAGGATGTACAGTGCACTCACAATTACAGATGCTGCATTATTAAGCATTTTTCCGAAAAGAGAGAAATTCTGTTTTTCTGTTTGGGTTAGCCATGGATGAGAGCCCAATCCTCCACTTAGAACAGTAAACCTCTGGTGATTGAAAGAATTTTCCAGAGATGGGGGCTCTACCTTCCTTCTTGCTTCTCCCTTCCTTTCACTCAGTACCAGGCACTGTACTGTCGTAGCACCTTAGGATCAGGGTCTAGCCCTGCTCCTTCAGAGCTAGAGCTGATGGACTAATGTAACACTGAGTAGTAAGAAGGCCCCAGAAGCCATCCCCACACTAAGATGGCAAGCAATAGCCTGGCCATACACACAACTGACTGGGAACCCATAAACATGCCACCAGAGCTAAACTACATGTCCCTACTCAAGATGTCCTTTGGCCAAAACCCACACCCATTTCAGCATCATATGACATGAGGGAAAGAAGGCGAGAGAAGGATTGTTAAGGTATCTTCCTGAGGCAAAATTTAAAATATAGGAGATTTTTCCATTGCTGTGACAAATTCCTAAGAGAAACAGTTGAAAGGAAGAATTTATTTTGATTGGTGGTTTCAGAAGTTCCAGTCCATGGTCATCTGGCTCCATGACTTTTAGGCCCATGGCAAGCCAAAAACATCATGGTAACAAGGCAGAAACATCATGGTGGGAGAGCGTGATGGAGGACAGCTTCAAGAGTGCAAGTGGGAGGGATTACAGGGGGTGATAGGAAGCCAAAGAGAGACTAGGAAGGGGGCCAGGCTTACACTTTTGTAACAACTCTCTCATGAAAACTGACCAGAATCCACAAGAACTACATTAATCCCTTCCAAGGGCAGTACCTTCAAAGATCTAATTACCTTGCTCTGGGCCCCACCTCTTAGAAGTTCCACATCACCTCACAGTATTGCCACACTGTGGTCCAATACATGAACCCTAGGGGGACACAACTAAACCACGTCCAAACCTTAGTGGGTCTCCAAACTGACCCTCCAACCAAGTCCTACTGCCTGCCACCTGCTCAATCAGTAACGTTTTGGAACCCAGCCATGCCTGTTTCGGTGCAATGTCTAGGGCTGACTTCTTGCTACAATGGCAGAGTTTAGCAGGAGCAACAGAGACTATGAGTCATGCAAAACTTGACTGAGCCATCCCTGTAGAGGGGGAGCCCACCCTTCACGGTCTCCTCACCTCCACATTCCCTTTCAGATCCTACCTCATCCTTGCTCACTTTGCTCTGCCCACACGAGGCTCTTCGCTCTTCCTCTAGCTCATTGCCCAGCCTCCCACCTTGGCCTTTGCACTGGTCTCTCTGCTGCTCTTCCCCTGGGGAACCGCATGACCTGCTCCCTACTTCTCCCAAGACGTGACTTAATATCCACTTCTCACCAGGATTTTCCTGGTCAATCCATTTAAACTGCAGCCCTCTCTCCCTTGACAGCCTCTGTCCTCCTTCCATGCTCCTGCTTCTTTTCAGAACATGTCACTAACATGACATATATTTTACTTACTTATTTATACCTCTCTTCGCCCCACCCAAAGTAAGCAACTTGTTTGTTGTGGGTTTTTTTTTTTTTTTTGGTTTTTGCTTTTTTGCTATATTCCTAAGGATACAGTGCACACAGTAGACTCACAATAGATGTTTGTCAGATGAGTGAGTATAACATTAAAGATTTAGAATTTTGCTGCACAACAGACAACTCAAACAATAGTGGCTTAGTTAGGTCAGTAGGCTGGCTTCACAGTGCCATGAGATCCCTGGCTTCCTCCAGCTCTCTGGTGAGTTGTTTTCTTTCTCTCCATAGAGTTCTCATGAACACAGGATGTCCACGTCACCTCTAGCCTCACCTTCCTTGTCCAGTCTGTAAAAGAAGGAGGTAACTGGGAGGAAGAGGTGCCACCTACGTTGGAAAGAAAAACTTTCTAGACGTGCCCAACACAACTCTGCTTACGTGTCTTTGCCAGTGGTGAGTCACACAGCCACCTCCGGCTACAGGAGAAGATAGGAAATACAATCTTACAGCAGGATGCATTTCCACTCCAAAGAAAATCAAGTTGGGCATGGTAGTCCATGCCTGTAATCTCAGCTATTTGGAAGGCAGAGATCAGGATGATCAGGTTTGAGGACAGCCTGGGCAAAGAGTTAGCAAGACTCCATCTCAATCACTAAGGTGGTGTGGTAGTATGTGCCTGTAGTCCCAGCTATGAGAGAGGCATCAAGGTCTGAGTCTAGCCTTGGGCAAAAACAGGAAACCCTCTGAAAAATAACTAAGGTAGAATAAGGGCTGGGGGTGTGGCCTAAGTGGTAGAGAGCCTACCTCTCAAGTGCGAGGCCCTGAGTTCAAACCCCAGTACCACCAAAGAAAAAGAAAATCAAGATTCTGATAGCAAGGAGAAAGGGGAAGGGGAAATGGCCACTGGGCAGGTGCTTTGCAGCATTGGCCACATCTGGATTTTTTCTCAGCTAGAAGTGCAGGGGTGGCCTTGAGAAACTCCCAGGACCATGGAGAAGTGCTAAGAGTAGAGCCACTGATTTTCAGCAGGGGTCAGTCCAGATTTCCTCTCCAGTGTAGACTCTCAGCTCCGGGACTTCACATCTCGGAAGTTTGTGGCATGCTCACAACTGACTCTCAGACCCTGTGGGATATGCAGCTGATGGTAAATAACAGGCAACTGTTTCTCTACGGATTAATAAATGAAGTGAAATGAATTTCGGTGGGGGGAAGGGTGTTGTGCACACACACAACATGCACAGGTAGCTACATGTGGGCGTCTAAATGCCTATGTTCCCTTTATTGTATGTTTCCTATAGGCCAGTCATGGAGCATGTAGATAATTCTGCAAACAATTCTGTTTCCATTTCAAAAGTCATTAATCTTACGGAAATATTACAGGAGCTAATAAGTGGTAGGGCAAGACTTGAACCTTTGGTCATAGGCTCTAAAGCCCTCAATTGCATTCAGTCATGTAGTCATTCAATAAAGTAATACTTAGTACTTACTGTGTGCCAGGCACTGGGTGTGATAACCATATCACTCTGTTGGGAAAATCCCTCATATCAAAAGACTTTAATTTTGAGAGAAGGGCAGTACGAAGAAATTAAAGATATCCTCCCTACCTGTTTTTATCTGCGTGCTTTTTTTTTAATGAAAGTTTATAGGTGAAGAACACACTGATGTATCTTGATTGTCACACACTTATTTTAATTTTCTCTGCTAGCTACATTTATGTGCACACTATTTGTCTAATGAGATTGTAAATTACGTGAGATTAGGGAATATGTGTTATTCATTATTGAATTTCAATATTAAACATGCCTGCACTGCCTGCAGTTAGGACAGTAATGAGCACACTGGGACCCACAGATTCCTGTTGGATGAAACGGAATCGATATTAGGCAGGTTTTGTGGTTATAAGCAACGGAAATCTATCCTGAGTGACCTAAGCAAGAGAGTGATCAGAAGTAGATAGCTCATAACCAACCTCATAACATAGGCAGGAACCAAGAGAAGTCACACAATGAAAAGACAGCCAAAGTCACGGCTGATGAAGTTGTCACAATGGAGCTGCCACTGCTGCACACTCCATCTGCCGTTGGTGGACAATGAATGTGGATATTCACTGCTGGAGGGCTGTTTCAGCTAGGTTATGCTGCAGTGACAAACAGTCCCAAAGTCTCAATGTCTTCACTGTCAAAGGTCAATTTCTCACTCCCACTGTCTGTCCCTTTCTCAGAGTTGCTCAGGGTCCCAGGATGATAGAGTCCCTTGTCAACTCATGTTTCCATGATCCAAGAGGCTGGAACAGGGAAGTACATGAGGTCAACTGCACATTGGCCCTTAAGGTTTCTTTCTGATGTAATACATGCTATGACTTCCTCACACTTCAGCATTCCCAAAGAGAATATCTCTATCTGAGATCAACTTTAATGACTCCAAACCTCTTACACCACATCCACCATGAACATTTGCTCACTAGCTCTGCAATTCATGTCACTTGTTTAAAATTCAAAATCCTGAAGCCAGGCATGGTGGTCCACACCTGTAATCCCAGCCCTTGGGAGTCTGAGGCAGGAAGATAGCAAGTTTGAGGCCATCTTGGGTTACACAGTGAAACCCTGTCTCCAAATTTTTTTTGTAAAATAAAAATTAAATTAAAAAATACAATTCAAAGTCCTGGAACAAGTTCTGGTCATGCCCAGTGCTTCTATCAAGAGGCAGGAGAGAGGGCACATGTTAACCAGTCACACCGCACAGAGGACCAAGTCCCTCCTCTTCTTTCTTTCCATTGGTCAGTATAGCCTGGCTCTGCCAGGGTGGTGCATTCTAAAGGGCTGGCCTCTGACCTCTTCATGGGGTAGTGCCAGATATTCAAACCATATTTGTTTCCTACAAAAGAACATGCCTTATTTATTCTTATGCATTAGAATTTATCACTCAATATGTATTAGTCCTACATGGTTCCTGAAATATTTTTCTATGTTAAAAACTATTGAAAAAGAGCTAAGGGCCAAATAATTGGGGGAAATGCTTGATTCATTTAGTCCTTCTGTGTGATAAGTGGCCTCTCGCTGACCAATGATCCCTTTCTCTTGACATATATATGCTTGTGCAATACCCTCCCCTTAGGTGTGAGTCACTTCTAACCAGCAGACATGACAGACGTGATGGGAGCTCATTTCTGATATCAGGTTATAAACAGCCTGTTGCTTCCACCTTGGGTGCCTTCTCTTTTGCTGTAAGGGAAGCTTGCTGCCTGGTTGGGAGCTGACCATAGAACATAGGACCAAAGTCTCAGGTCAACAGTTGTTTGAGTGACCTTGCAGGTGATCCCCCCAAATGTCTGCTGCTTGGCCAACACCTTGCTTGCAGCCTATAAGATTCTGAGGTAGAGACCCCATCTAAGATGCCCTTTGAACCGTGAAATAAATGTTTGCTGTTCTAAAGACTTACATTTTTGCTTAATTATTTACACAGCCAAAGATAAATGGTACATCCTTTCAGTCATTCAATAAATACTCAGAGCACTCTGTGAGGCTCTTGAGATACATTCATGATCTCGATAGAACATAATTCTGCCCTGATGGGGTTAATTAATTTAAAACATATTGCTAGGGGGCTGAAGACATGGCTTAAGTGTAGAGCACCTGCCTGGCAAACATGAGACCCTGAGTTCAAACCCCAGTACCACCAAAATAAACAAATAAAACATGTTTCTATGCTGCAGAAATAAACAGAGGCTTTGACTCCTTTCAAAAAAAAAAAAAAAAAGGAGAATGTGTTCAGTGGATCCCAAACTTTTAAATTTTTATTTTATTTTTTGCTCTCCATCGTATAGGGCTAATGTGTTGTGGAACACACCGGAAAATTCTCTATTAGCTACATGGGTACATGATTGAACTTGTGATTTTAAGGACTTGAGCTCCCGTGTAAAAATTCCAGCGCGCTCCCCTTTGCTCACGATGGACCTAATAGCTGTTCTGCGCAACGTGCACCCCGTGCGCACGCGCACTAATTGATTTAGCAAACATTGATTACCTGCTATGCTGCAGGCCCTGCAAGTGCCCAAAGAATGATTGCTGGGGCCAAGGGGCTGCTGCGTTTCTCCTGAAGCATATTTGGAAAATTGCTAATTGTTTCATTTTGTGAATAATGGTTTCAGCCACAATATTTGGGCAAAGAGCAAAGGCGAGAAAGAATGCATCTGGCGAACGTTACAATCCTAGCCTTGCTGCTAACAGCAGTGCCTATTGAAGCAAAGCACTGTCCTCAAGGACAGAGAGCGTAATGGTATTGAAACAGTGCCTGGAGCACTTCATTGGACTGTATTTAAAATGTTTAAAGTATGCTTAGAATGAATAAAGCCCTGAAAAGGTCTTTCAAACTGAAATGAATTCTTGGCGTGCTTTTCCCGCTGCTACCTCTCAATAGCTTGTTGGAGAGAAGGGAGCGAGCAGTCTTTGTCTTGCTGCTTGAGGTAGATCAAGTGTTTCAGATTTTGGATGGATAGCAGGGGGAAGGGGATGTCCCATTTAGGAAGAAGATTGCAGTGGCAGCCCTGTTTTGTCTTTGGGACACTGCCCTTGAGGAATTGATGTGACCTTCCCAGATACAATGAAATAGCCAATGTCCCATACCAACCCACCCATTGAGGGCATCCCATTTGCATCCTTAGAAGTCATTTGAAATTTGGTTTAGGAAAAGCAGCACTGGTGTTGGCTAAGTTAAGGAGAAATGAGGTGGATGGACTGAAGATCTCGAAGTAAAAGGTGAAGACAGAAGACACGAGAAAGTACTTAATGATATTTACTCTCTGGAGAAGAGGGCAGACCTTTCTAAAACCAACCTTCAAGAGAAAACCTGACACATTTAACTAGGAGAAAGTGAAAATTTTGTGATAGCAAAATGAGTAAATAAATAAATTTCAAGGGGGAAAAATGACAAGCCACAGAGACTTACTTGCAATATATGTGACAGAGAACGAGTTAAGTGTTGAAATTCTACCAGAAGTTCATAAAAATCAATAAGAATAGACAAACATCTTAGGACCAAAAATAAATAAATAAAAAGGAAATACAAACAAGGAGTTCTCCCAAGCAAAAATATAAAAGACTTAAGAGACGAAAGAAATCGTCTTCAGAGGCAATTAAACACGTTAGACACTCTATTAACAGATGACACCATAAAGTAGATGATGGCACAGGCTTGGGTCCAGGACACCTAGGTCACTGCTTCCTACCAGTATGGCTTGGGAGTGATGCTAGAACTCTGCGTCAATTTCTTCATCTGGAAAATGACTGTCATAGGATTAGGCACGTTGATATAAATCCTATGTCTGGAATAGCACCTGGCACACTAGGGGTAGTGTGTATTAGATGTTATTATTTCTCATATTTCTCACATTACATCTATGAATATGAACAATGAGAATAATGAATGGGGCTGAAGGACTGGAGACATGGGTCCTCTCGTACCCTGCTGAAGGGGTGCGGATGCTTCAATCTTCTCGAAGGGCAATTTAGCATCATATATCAAGTTCTTAGAAGGCCGCATTGGCTTGGACCAAATTGCATCTTAGGAGTTTTCCCCAAGGAAGTAAGAAGTCAAATATATATAGAAATAGTTGTGAAGACATTTTTTTCAGAGCTGTGTATAGTTATACAATAAGAAAAGAACCTAAATGTCTAAAAATAGATTGAGAAACTGTATTGGACATCCACTCTGTGCAACTTTATGTAGTTCTTACAGGTGATGTAAGGAAAACTGCTATAAAAGACATTGGGGAGGTGTTGGAATATCAACTATGAACTATTAGATATTATTATATCGGTGCAATTTCTTGGGTACGATAATAGCCTTAAAGTTCCTAGAGGGGAATATAGAGTACATGTAAGTGTATCCTAACTCAAATAGTTTGATACATTTTTCTCTGAACTCAAATAGTTAGTGATGAACAAATGTTAGTAATGGTAACTGTGGGTCAAGGGTCGATAAGATGTTTATCTAGCAACTTTTGTCTGAAAGTTTTCAACATGAAAAGGTAGCAAAGGTAAAAAAAAATTAAGAGCAGGAAAACAGTAATATATATGTTAATGAAAAATTTAGCCCATGAATCAGTATATTCAGTATAATCCCATGTTTAGATAGAAGACCAGACATTGATAACAGTAGCTGGCCTTGCTCAGCGTCTATGTGGGAGGGACTGTCCTAAGCAATTATAAGCATTGTCTTATGTTGATATAATCTTATCAGGATAAAAGACACGATTTCCCCACATAAAAAATTACCGGTGGAAATTCAGAGGTTAAAAATGTATCTAAAACTCACGCAGCCAGCCATGGGTCTTTATGAACTCAAGTCTACACTCGTAGACACTACTCTTTCACACAAAGAAAAAGGAAAAAGCTGTTGTCATTGCTGACAGTGACATTGATCAAAGCTAATGAGAGCTGAAATGGAAGTATAAATTCAGCTTGAAGGAGCACAGCAAAGGGAGGGGATGGTCCTACAGGGCAGGACAGGTGGAGTGTGGTGGTTCTTACCAAATGGTAACATTTAAGCTGGGCTTTGAAGGATGTGTAAGGGAATAACAGGCAAAAATAATTAAAAAGTAACAGCATTAGTAAAGACACTCCCTGTACCTAAGAATCTATAATTACTTCTAAGGAGTGCTGAGGTTCGTAACCAGAGCAGAATGACAGCTTATTAGGTTGGACAGAGACCAGCGCTATTCCTTCCAGAAGGTGATGAAAGCTGTTTTAAGAAAATGACCCTGGTGGTGGAGAGGTGAATCTGAATGGGAAGGTGAGTCTGGCACTGAGGAGGCCAAGTGAGAGGCTCTTGTGAACAGTAGAATCAGGAGGTGATGAGTGATGTGTGTCAATACGTTAGGATACTCTATAATGGACACCTGTCTTGCAGTATCATAAGTTATCTTATCTTACTGGTGGCTTCTCTTTCTGAGCTGATCCTTTTTGCTGGTGTTGAGGTACTGGGGCTTGAACTCAGGGCCTTCACCTTGAGCCACTCCACCAGCCCTTTTTGTGATGGGTATTTTTTGAGATAGGGTCTCGCGAACTATTTGCCTGGACTGGCTTTGAACCGTGATCCTCCTGATCTCTGCCTGTTGAGTACCTAGGATTACAGGTATGAACCACCGGCGCCCAGCTGAGCAGATCCTTTTCCTGCCTGTACTCTCACCATCCCTGCCCTTCTACTGACCTGCATTTACTAGCACAAGCAACTCCCTTTCCCAGAGTCCCTGGTCTCCAGTTGCTGGGTAGGGTTAGCCAATGGGAGGCACTTGCAGAACATGAGGGTAGGCAGGGCAGGAGCCAGGGTTTCTCTGTGCCTCCCTATCTGCATCAGGCTATGTTCTGGCAGCAGTGATGTCTTACCTGTGAGTCCAGATCCTGCCAGGCAGCCCCTCCCACCACAGAGCTACCTCCCCCTGCTCAGCCTCCACTGGCTCCACATCTGTCAGCTAGCTTGGCTTCTGGGCTCTGGTAACACCATCTCCTTCTCAGTCCTCCAGTCTTGGGGTGTGGCAGAGGCTGCCTACTATGCAAATTTCCTGTTTGTCTCCTCCCTGTCTGTGTAGCAAATCAGCCCCAGTTTCTGTAACTTCCTCATTGTACTGGATTCTTCCTAGAGTGGTTTCTGGTCCCTGGCTGGTCTCTGATAGGCATTCTCCCACCTAGAGCAGACTTTCTTAAAGGATAGAGGCTCTCTCTTCATCTGTAGAATTCCACAGGAGAGACAGAGCTGTAACTCAAGAAATAATTGATGGTTCCTGGCCTTAGATCCTGTCAGTGGTTTTCATTGGCTGACCTGTGTGGGATCTGAAAGGAGACACGGCAAAAAAAAAGGAGTCATTCCTTCTTGCAGATGCTTTGCTTGGATTGTGAGATAGTTTGCCCTTATTTCATCTGTTCAATCAACAAACATGTACTGAGTGCCTAGTAAGTGTTAGGTGCTGTCTAGGTGCTGGGGATATAGCAGTGACCCCTTTCTTTCATAGCTTATATTTTAGGAGAGGATGTTGGTGCACCAATAAGCCATGGGAGAAGGCAGGCTTATTTTCTTAGAGTCACTGATGGGAGTTTTCCCATCAGAGACACAAATTAGAAGCTGGAGACTTTCAGGTGGAAAATGCAATCATTTGGGGGCAGATTCTGTGCCAGAACAGCTATCCATCTACTCACAAGAACTTCTTTTCTTCTTTTTCTTTGAGGCAAGTTCTCACTATGCAACTCAAGCTAGCCTGAAACTCACTATGCAGACCAGGTTGCCCTTGAACTCGTTATTGTCCTGCCTTAGCCTCCCATGTGCTGGAATTACAGGCATGTACCACCATGCTTGGCTATTTCTTGAGTACCTATTATGTTGCTAAGTGATGGGGTTTGTAGCTGTGAGCAAGATAAATAGGTCTGCATCCCCATGAATTATACCATCTAGTTGGTCTCAAAAACATTAAGCAACCAGTATGGATATATAGTTAAAAACTAGGACACATGCTCCAGAGGAGAAGTCAACGTGCTGTGAGAGCTGAATACTGGGGAACTTGACCTAGCCTGCGGTCTTGGTGGTCAGGTAAGGCTGACCCACGGAAGGGAAGCTTTGGCTCAACACGAAAGGCAGGTGGTTTGTGTGGTGAGGAGTGTTCTGGAATGCTTTCCATTTGCCATCTCATGTCACCCTCACACCAGAGGGAACAGAGACCCAGGACATGCCCATCCTGTTTTCTTACTGCTTCCCAAGTACTTGTTACCTATGTCCTCAGATTTTTAGCAGACCCGATTGCTTGCTGATAATGAACTTGGATAGGTCAGCATCTCTTCCTGAGCCTGTCAGTTAAATAAACTGACCTCCTGATGGAGCAGAAGGCTGTTTGTTGTAGCCATTATGACTGTTCATGAAAATTCCACTTCATTTTCTGGGTAGATGCTACATTGTACTTTCCTGCTCCTTTGAAGTTAGATGTAGTGTATGACTGGCTTTAGGCAATGAAATATGAACAGAAGTGACATGTGTATGTAAGTTCCAGGTGAAAACTATAAAAGTCAGAGTTGAAGTCTGATTTGGGGTAGAAGTGTCACCCAAGGGTGGTCTCCGAAGATGCTGGTAGAGAAGATCTCAGGTCCTTGCATCTCTCAAACAAAGAATTGGAGAGAGACACAAATTGCAATACAGTAGCAAAGTTTTATTGGAAGGAAAAAGAAAGTATAGGTACCACTAAAGAAAGAGTGGTGGCTCTGGCCAGATGGCACAGAAGCTCTGTTCTTTGTTCAAAGGGCAATTTATAAGTTGTAAGGGCAAAGGGTGTTAAAATCTGGGTGTCTTTGCAGGAGGGACTAAGGTGATTGACAGGTTTGATTGATGAGGTCTTGTTGTATATACGCATTCTGTGCGTATGCTTATGCTGATTCCCAGGTGTTTAATTGTAGGTATGAGTTGCAACCAATATTCTTAAGGTCTTAAGTAGAGGGCTTTACCTGAGAGGTCAGATTGAGGACAGATTTCCTTTTACTGGGTATGTGCCATTTCTGGGTCTGAACTGGCCAAGAGACTCCCTTGTCTTTGGGAGAACTTAAAACTGCAGAGGAAATTACAATTGCAAAGGAATTTACTACTGACGGACTGTCCAAGGATGATACTAAGCAGGGTCAAGGAGGAGTTCAGCATTTGGCCTTTTGCTGAGGAGGGTGAGTCACATGGCAAGTCTTGCTTCTTTCCCTGTTACTAGCCTGCCTCAGAAGGAAATTGAGTGGATCCACTTATCATTTATCTTGTGTCCTTCTTCTTTTCCTGCCTCATCGGCTTTGCAAGCGTGTTCATCTTCTAGGTGCTTCCAGCAGCCTGAACACTAAGTGAACACTAGAAGTGGGGTAACCCTATTTACACACATTGCATACTGTAATCTGAGGGAGAAATAAGTCTTTGCTGTTTCAGCCACTGGGCTTTGGGGATTGTTTGTTACAGATGCACAACCTAGTCTACCCTGACTGATCCAGGGTTGTTTGTGTATTTTCCTCCCATCTTCTCAGTAAAGAGTGACCAACTGCTCTTAAACAGACAAGCCAGACACATCACATACATTATATTACTAAATTTATAATAAACTGTATTTTCCCAGTTTCACAGTTAAAAATCAAAAGTAAGCATGCAGCGGATATGGTGAAAAATGAATTTTGACTAATGTGAATATTTTTTCTCACTATACAATGTTGCCTGGCTCCCAGGGGAGAAAAGAAAGGTTTATGGAGCTGGGGAAAGGGAGAGATGTGCATTTGCTGGCATAAAGACATTCTCAGCTTTGCATAAAGTCTCTGGGCCCTGATGGGCATCAGCGGGTTGGCTCTGATTGACTGTGGCCCCTGTGATCACAAGTCTCCTGGTCAGACTTACAGCTCTACCATTCTTTGGATTCCATGAAGGTAAAACCTGTCAGCTAACTGTGGTCTCCTACTTGCTTTCAGGATTAAGTCCTAACTCCTTAGAAATGCTCTCAGGGCCTTTGTGCTGGCCTGGGCTGTCCTCTTCAGCCTCATCTTTTCTGTGTCCCTTCTTTGTCATTTGAGCTCTGCAATATTGAACTTCTGCCGGCTCCGCCAAGTGGCCAAATTCTCCTTTACCCTGGGACCATTGCTTATGATGTTTCTACTTTTTGGAATATGTTCATTTGCTTGACTAATTCCTTGTCATCTTTAATGTCTGAACATTTGTGTCACTTCTTCTGAAAAGCCTCTTTTGGTGCACACAGTCTGGGTTAGAAGCCCCCTCCTCTGAATTTCCAGGGCCCTTGCAGTGACCTCCATCGGCGTCTTGTAGCAGGAAGGAGGATCAGAAGTAAACAGACTGAGTCTCAGTCTGTTTACTTCTGATCCTCAGGACTCTGATCTCTCAGGACTGAGAGAGTCCTGAGAAAGTAGCAGGGAGGCGGGATTGGCATAGCAGAGCGATAAAAC
Source organism: Castor canadensis (assembly GCF_047511655.1). NCBI lineage: Eukaryota > Metazoa > Chordata > Mammalia > Rodentia > Castoridae > Castor > Castor canadensis. The sequence goes on from NC_133393.1 coordinate 143,207,333, forward strand.
CTGAGGAATCTGAGCATGAGGAAAGTCACGAAGCACTGGGGAGGGGGAAAGTCATGTACCACTAGGGTAAAGTAGCCTATAAAATTAAATATAACCATATATGGATTAGATCTTGCTTTCTGCTTCTGTAACCTGCTTGCAAGGGTACATAAGGTGAGACCCCTTTGCCCTCAGGGCTCAGCCTTTGGACACGAGTCCGCTGAGTCTGTGCCTGCACAATAAAATGTTGCTTCCTGCCAAATTGCCTCAGTGTCCCATATCTCAGCTAGCAACCTCCTGCAACACTGTGGTACTGGTTAATGGAGGGCTTTGGAGGTGGACCATCCGGGTCACAGTTCTGTGTCTATGACTCCATAGCTCATTAACCTTAGATAAATTACTCAACCACTTCAAAACTCAGCTTTCTCACCTGTAAAGTGGGGATGTGGTAGAGCAGAAAGCTGTATTTGTTGTAGCCATTATGGTCATTCATGGATATTCCATTTTTTTGGTAGATGGTAAGTTTGTAATTTCCTGTTGTTTATGTATAAAGCACTAAAGATAGGAGCTTCACAAAGCACTAGTGATTAGCAAACTAGTAAGCCATACATAAAGAAAACCATGGATGGGCCGGGCACCAGTGGCTCACACCTGCACTCCTAGCACTGAGGAGGCAGAGATCAGGTCATCATGGCTCGAGGCCAGCCCGGGCAAGACCCTATCTCAAAAATACCCAACACAAAAAAGTCTGGTGGAGTGGCTTAAGTGGTAGAGTGCCTGCTTAGCAGGCATGAGGTCCTGAGTTCAAACCCCAGTGCCACCAAAAATAAACAAGCAAAAAACCCCATAGGTGGAATCTGGGGGTCAATCTGGCTCTTAGAGTCCCTAATGACAACAGGTGCGACAGTATCCTTGCTTATGCAAATGCGCAAGCCATTATGTTGACATTGTGACTGTCTTTCGGGAAAGAAGTCAGAAGCGGGCACATGCATTTCTGATCTGGAGCAGGAGGAAACTGAGTGGATGCATTTCTGATTTGGAGCAGGAGGAAACTGAGTGGATCCATTTATCATCTGTATCCAAAACAAGATGCTCCCCTTAGCAAAGAGATCATTGCTGAGGATGATACATCCTGGCTGTGTGTTTAGGGCCTGTTTTTTTCATGTGTGTAATCCTCAAATTTTCCCTTTTCTGAAACTCATTGCACTTGCAGCTCTTGTTAGCATCTGTTCTGCAACTAAAAGCTCGACAAGGGCAAGACCCAGAAGGAAGGCTGAGTCCTCACAGCTCCCTACAACCAGCGCTGTGCCAGACTTGGAAGGAGGGCCGCTGACCTGAGTGTTTGCAGGGTTGCCCACACACTGTCCTAGTGATGTAATTTAAACTTCACAGCCGAGCCTTGGAGGAGTGTAGTGCTATTAGCCCCAATTAATGGTGAAGAACAGAGGCTCAGATAGGCACAGAGAGACTAAGTAAGTAACTCAAGGTCACAAAGCTAGCAAGTAGGGGAGCCGGGTTTTAAACATGATGGCATTGCTTGGCACAGTCCTGCAGGAAACAGGTGGTGAAGAGTCAGACAGCGGGTCCAGGGAAGGGGGCGGGTCTGCACTAAGGTTGCTGGGGTAGCAGATAGGCTCACTTTCTTATTCTGGAATGCTGAAGGATGAGCTACTGTACAAGGACTTTGGCAGGAAGGATTCAGAACCATGGGCAGAAAGTAGTTTTCTTTCCTTTTGAAAATAACTTTACACCTCTGGTAAAAACGATACCAGTTCATTGTAAAAAGCTCAGAAGCTTAAAAAAGAGACAAAAAGAAAACGCCAGAGCTAGAACTAGAATTACAAAACTCCCTTTAAAAATCCAAGTGAAATAGTTTAGAACCATTACTTCCATCCTTTGAGGCCTGTTTACATACTTCTGTATGTATTTAGCTCTCCACAAAGCATTTTTCCAGAATGAGATCATAGATTATGTGTTCCTCCAGCACATATTTTAAGATAATTTCTTCATGCACTGGTAAGTTGTAGAAATAAAGGTCACCGTCGTTCTTCTCTGCAACTGCTAAATACTCCCTCGTATGAATGTACTATAACTCAATTCACTTGGCCTTATTAAAAGACATTTAGGTTGCTGTCCAAAGTGCTATGTTAAAACATCACCAAAACCACCTCACATTACTTTTGAAAAACATGTAAGGATCACTGTGAGTAGTGTCTAAAGGTCTGATATACAGCAAGTCACGAGTGTGCCTTTCATACACTTTGGCCGACTACCCTCCCGAGAGATTGGTCCAGTTTATCTTTTGTTGTGACAAGCTTTCATCAAGACTTACTGTATACACCTTGCTAGTCTGATAGACAAAATAATGCCAGTCATTTAATGTCTGTATTTAAAATTTTTAAATCTTTAGTATTTACGTATTACTTACTTGGATTTCTTAGACGATAACATATTCAAGACTTGTATCTTGGAAGCATTATTTATGTTCATCCAAGCATGACTTATGTCTGTTAATAAGCAGAAACAACCAGTTGGGGGATCAATATACCAATTAAGGTAAAAACATACCCTTGGAATATTTTGTAGTCACAAAGAAAGAGTATTTTGGATGACTATTTAATAGCATGGGGAAATGATTCTATTATAAAGTTTGAGGAAATTTTTTAAGGAAAAATCATAATGCAAAATAATTTACAGAATCATCCCCAACATAGGTAAATATGGCTGGGCATAGTGGTATAATGCCTGTAATTCCAGACTAGGGAGGCAGATTCAGGAGGATCTCAAGTTCTATGCCAGGCACAGAGAAGTTAAAGAACTCAATCTAAAGACCCTGCCTCAAAAAACCAAACGTGTGTGTTTACATGCGTGCAGAAGGAAAAAGCTGGAGAAAATAATTTAAAACACTCGAGGGCCACGTGCAGTAGCTCACATCTGTTATCCTAGCTACTTGGGAGGTAGGGATTGGGAGGATCATGATTGGAGGCCAGTCTTAGCAAAAAGCTGGACAGACCCTATTCCAACCCATAAAAAGCTGGACATAGTGGCTTGTGTCTATTATCTCAGCTACGTGGGGAAGTTTAAATAGGAGGATCAAGGTCAAGGCCAGCCAGGGCATATGTGTGAGACCCTATCTCAAAAATAATCAAAGCAAAAAAGGCTGGGGTTGCAACTCAAATGGTAGAGCACTTACCTAGCAAGTTCCTGAGTTCAAACCCCATTATCACCACTACTACCACCACCAACCTAAAAGGCAATACAAATTGTTAATGTTGATTTATTTTCATGAGGTAGAATTTTAAATCATTTAATTTTCTCTAATGGTACGTGGCTGATATTTAACATTTGGTTGGCAGGCTTGTCCTTGTCAGGGTTCTGAAGTCATCACCCTCAGTTGCTTCACACCATGAAGGATTTACTTTTGTGAATGAATCAGACCTAGGCGTTGGTTTCTCCAAAGCACTAAGGGGTGTGCTCAGTAGTACTGGCACCACATCAGGGGGGCCAGGGGTAAGATCCCTGCTTTTGAGGGGTGCGCCATCTAGAAGGGGAGAGGGAACAAGCGCACAACATCTACAGCTTAAGAAGAGGAAAGACCATGTCTGTCATGATATGGCAAAGCCTCCTGGAGGAGGTGGCTTATTTTATATGAAACATTTTTTTTTCTTCTGACAACACAAGAAGTAACTGTTTGTTACAGAAAATAGGAAAAAGTAAAAGATACTAACAGGTATTTATCGAGCTATTCTATGTGGGACTTTGTGCTAAATCCTAAACCCTAGCTATGGAAAGATCTTATTTAACTCCTACTACTCTATAAGGTGCACGTGACTATTTTGGATTTGCAGGATAAGGAACGGGGATGCAGATGCACAAACAAGCGGCCTTAGGTATATGATTGGAAAAGCAGAGACAGGAATGGACCCAAGTCAATCTGGCACCATAGAAGAAAGCAAATTGATGCTAAACCCAGTGCTTTCAGGTGTTTGTCCCCCTATCCCTGAGGCTCTTCCTGGTTCCCTTCCTGTCTGTGCGCCACTAAGCACCTGTCAGCATGTAGGCAGTACGTGTGAAGGCAGAAGGGATGAGATCACCAGGGAAACATGGAGGAGGAAAGGGAGCCCCAAGCAATAGGGATGGGCCCCTCCCCTGTCTGGCCTGGGTGGAGAGCAGGCAGCATGGGGAAAATGGCCTGGCTGTGTCCACCTGGGGCTGAATTGTACAGGATGAGAAGGAAGGTGATACCAGGTGGAGAAGGGGGAAGGCCAGTGTTCGAGCACAGGGGGCAGCATCTACAAAGACAGGAGGAAGCCTGGAGCCTAGGGCGTGTGTGCGCATGCGTGTTATGCGTGTGTACGTGTGTGTGCTTCTCCGTGTGTCTGTGTGAGAGTGCGTGTTCAGGATGCTGGGGTGAGAGGAAGGCAGGATTCCCATCATAAGACCATCTATCTCTTGGGAACATCTTTGAGCTAGGAACAGAGAGTTTGTGAACAGGTGAACTTTGTGTGCCTGTGAGGCTATGAGGAGACTTTGCATGTATTTTAGCTAAGATACAGTTTTGAATGACAAAGTGAGAGCTAGGATTTTGCAAGATTCTTGGACTGGATGGTTTGGAGGAAGAAGAGGCAGGAGAGGAGGCTGGTTGGGGAAAGCGCTAACAGTCAAAGTGGAAGGGCAGGAGCATTTGTACAGAGCAATGGTGGATCTGGGATCGCAGATATGGAGACATTGGAGCATCCACTGTCCCCAGCTTTCCTGAGGAAATGGTCAACAAATAAAAGTTATGTATGTTTAAGATGTACTACGTGGTGTTCTGATATATGTACACATTGTGAGTAATTACTGAAACCAAGGTAACTGACACATCCATCACCTCTCATAGTTACCTTTTTTCTGTGTGTGGTAAGAAAACTTTCAGAAAATTTCCTTTTTTTTCTCTTCTTTCTTTCCTTCCTTCTTTCCTTTCCTTTCCTTTCTTTCTTTCTTTCTTTTTTTTTCAAGATAGGCTTTCCCTATGTAGCCCAAGCTGGCCTCAAACTGAGGATCCTCCTGCCTCAGCCTCTGGAATACTGGGATTACAGGCATATGACACTGCACTCAGCAGTGTGTGCTAAACCTTATTATTATTACATGCTATTAGTTCTCTAGAACTGAATGTCTGTACCTTTGACAAACATTTCTTGTCCCCCATCCATCTGCCTCTGGTAACCATCATTCGACTTTCTATTACTGTGAGTTTGATTTTTTTTTAAATTCACATATAAGTTAGATAATACTATATTTGTCTTTCTGTATCTGATTCATTTTCCTTAGCTTGTCTTCTAGGTCCATCACATTGTCACAAGTGACAGAATATCCTTCTTTGTATTTATTTATTTATTTATTATTTTTGTCTGTATTGGGGTTTGAACTTAGAGCCTCTTGCTTGCTAGGCAAGCACTCTACCACTTGAGCCACACCCTCAGCCCTTTCGCTTTTAGGTTATTTTTTTTTTAAGATAAGGTCTCTTGCTTCTTGCCTGAGACTGGCCTCGAACCTTGATACTCCTACCTATACCTCCAGCGTAGTTGGGATTACAGACGTGGATAAACCATGACCAGCTAGGATTTTCTTCTTTTTAAAGACTGAATAATATTCCATTCTCTCTCTCTCTCCACATATATATATGCATTCTTCTGTGATAGGTCGTTTCCACATCTCATCTATAGCAAATAATGCAGCAGTAAACATGGGAGAGCAAATACCTCGTCCAGATATCAATTTCATTTCCTTTGACTAAATATCCAGAGGTGGAATTTCTGGCTTATATGGTAGTTCTAATTTTAAGTATTTTGAGGAGTGTCTACAATATTTTCCATAATGGCTGTACAAATTTACATTCCCACTAACAGTGTATAGGGCGCTCCTTCCTCCTTGCCAATGCTTGTTATCTTTTGACCTTTTGCTAATCACCATCCTAACAGGTGTGAGGTGACAGGTCATTATGGTTTTGATTTGCAGTTCCCTGATATAGGTGATGTTGAGCATCTTTGCGTACACCTGTTGACCTGAATGGTCAACAGGTCAAAGCATGTCCTTCCTTCCTTCATCAGTTTACACATATTTGTTGTGCTCCTTCTCTGTGCCAACTCCTAGCCCATGTGGAATCTAGATAAATAAGCAGACTGTAGCTACCTATTGTAACAAGAAATTTGCAGTCATGGAAGGAGGGGTCGATGGAAGGACCAAGCTAGTTTTGGGAGATCTGGGTGGGCTTTCTGTAGAAGAGGTCTTCTAAGCTGTGGGAAGCTAGGGGTTCCCAGATGAATAAGGTGCAGTTTCTGCTGGGATGCTTGTGGACAGACAAGTAGCCAAGGCAATGCCATTTGACATAGAAATACAGCTAAGTCATGTATATATATTCTATCTTTCATTAGTCAACAAAGGCAACTCACCTCTGACAAATTAACCTTTTTTAAGCTTGAGCTGTCTGGAATGGTATCCACCAGAATGGCAAAGAGCTATGTGAGCTCTCCCTGCAGCTAACCCCCGGGACTCTGAAGGATGAGCCCGGGGTCCTTCTGCCTGCTGAGAAAACCCTAGCAAGCGTGGTGGTGGCAGGTGGCTTATGTCCAGAGATTCGGCCTCCCAGGGGTGTGCATAACCCTCTGTTCGCCTAGGTTATTTCCTCCAAGCTGGAGCAAACTCGGGCTGAAACAGACATCTGAATTGGTTTGGGTACCCGAAGGTGTGTGTGGGGGGTGAGGAGGTTGCGGGATAGAGAGAGGAAGGAAAAACATGCTTCATGTATGGGGGGCGGGGGAGAAAGAGAAACGAAGGGACACAAAGTGACTCTGGATCTCTGAGGAAGAGCACACTTTGGTGGGGAGGTCACCTGCTCAACCTAATGGTTCCAAAGCCGGGAACCAGAGGGGCAGGGAGGGACAACGGCAGTGTAGCAGCCTCCACGTCTCCGCGCTCCTACCAGCCCCCGGATACCTAAGCCTCTGCTCCCCACTAGCTGCAGCTTTGGTCAAGGCCGGGGGCGTGTCTGAGGGGCGGGGCCGCGTGGTGAACAGGAATTTTAAAAAAAACGAAGCAATTAGCATCCCCCGATTCCATTGGCTCTCCGCAGGCTCTGCTTTGCATATACCCGCCCCGCTGGCTGCTGGGGTTTCGCTGGGGTTCGGCAGGTTTTGCTGCCGCCTTGGCAGCTACTGTGCTTCAGTGCGGGGCGGGAGGGCGCGGAGCGAGCTGCAGCCCGGAGCCGGGAGCTGGGAGCCCGCCCGCGGAGCTGCGGCGGCGGCACCTGGGGCGATCTCGGTCCTAGGGACACTGTAGCCAGTGCCCGGCGGCTTCTGCACCCATCCGGGTCTAAGGAAGAGTGGGCCGGGCACTTTTTTATTTTGGATGAAAGGGGCGAGTCCTGGCAGGGGCTTCCTTCCTGGCCTGGCTCGCTTCTCACTGCGCCCCAGTTCTGGCCAGGACTCCAGAAGATGACTCCAGGGTCTGTCCTGTGTATTCCAGCGGCGGCGGCTCGGGGACTCAGCCCAAAGTAGTAATACTTGGTGATAACGCCTGGTGGGAAAGTGAGCCGAGGAGGCGTGGAGCCCGCTCTCCCCGCGACCCCCGGCGCCAGCCCATTGCTCCTCGCCGCTCCTTCCCCTCGGCTCCCCGGCGGCCGCAGCATGAAGTGGCGCAGTGATGGCCAGGAGAGGTAAGAAGCCGGTGGTGAGAACGCTGGAGGATCTGACGCTGGACTCGGGTTATGGTGGCGCGGCGGACTCGGTGCGCTCCTCCAACTTGTCTCTGTGCTGTTCCGACTCGCACCCGGCGTCCCCGTATGGCGGGAGCTGCTGGCCGCCTCTAGCAGACTCCATGCACAGCCGGCACAACAGCTTTGACACTGTCAACACTGCCCTGGTGGAAGACTCCGAGGGGCTGGACTGCGCTGGCCAGCACTGCTCGCGGCTGCTGCCGGACCTCGACGAGGTCCCCTGGACCCTCCAGGAGCTGGAGGCGGTGCTGCTGCGCTCGCGGGATCCCCGGGCAGGCCCAGCGGCCCCCGGCAGCCTGCCCAAGGACGCGCTGGCCAAGCTATCGATGCTGGTGAGCCGGGCGCTGGTGCGCATCGCCAAAGAGGCGCAGCGCCTGAGCCTGCGCTTCGCCAAGTGCACCAAGTACGAGATCCAGAGCGCCATGGAGATCGTGCTGTCTTGGGGCCTGGCGGCTCAGTGCACCGCGGCCGCTCTGGCCGCACTGTCCCTCTACAACATGAGCAGCGCTGGAGGCGACCGTCTGGGCCGTGGCAAGTCGGCGCGTTGCGGCCTCACCTTCTCCGTGGGCCGCGTGTACCGCTGGATGGTGGACAGCCGCGTGGCGCTGCGCATCCACGAGCACGCCGCCATCTACCTGACGGCCTGTATGGAGAGCCTCTTCCGGGACATCTACGCGCGGGTCGTGGCCTCCGGGCTTCCCCGCAGCTGCAGCGGCCCCGGCCCGGGCTCCGGCCCAGGCCCCAGCTCAGGCCCCGGTGCGGCCCCCGCGGCGGATAAGGAGCGGGAGGCACCGGGAGGGGGAGCGGCGAGCGGCGGCGCCTGCAGCGCAGCCAGCAGTGCCAGCGGGGGCAGTAGCTGTTGCGCCCCGCCAGCCCCGGCGACCGCCGCAGTCCCGCCGGCCACCGCTGCCGCCGCCGCCAACCACCACCACCACCACCACGCGCTCCACGAGGCGCCCAAGTTCACCGTGGAGACCCTGGAGCACACGGTCAACAACGACTCGGAGATCTGGGGGCTCCTGCAGCCCTACCAGCACCTCATCTGCGGGAAGAATGCCAGCGGTAAGTGACTGCGCCGGTGCCTCTCTCTCCCAACCCAACTCGGCCAACTCTTGGCGCAAGTTCGCCTCGCGTTCCCCTCCCGGGTCTTTTGGGGCACCAGCCGCCAAGTCCTGAGCTTTGAGGGTGCGGCGGGGCTGGAGATCACTAGAAGGCCGCAGGTTGACTCTGCTGTTCGGATCCTCGTACTGAACACGGCTGGTAAGGTCCCAGGTCCCGGAGCGCAAGGTTCCGCCCCCTGTGCGCGTCAGGGTGGTGGCTGCCACCGCAGAAACCCAACACCATTTTTTTCTTTAAAGCGGGTTTGATCATTTGCGCCTATTACCCACCTTTTACCAGAACCCTGTTTGTTTTGATCTTTAAGATGACACATTCTCGTGCACATGAGTTGGGCTGTCTAGGACTCCGGAAGGGGTGCGTTCTTCTCTCTGTCACCCAGTTCTCATACTTGCCCATGCCCTCGGGGGACGCTGGAGGTGCACTCGGGGAGGAGGGGCCAGGGGTCGCGAAGTCAGAAGGATTCAGAGCTGGCTTGGCCTAGAAACCTTCAGGAGAGGTGTGTGTGGTGAAAGAGCGGAGCGCGACACTCCCCAGCTCCAAGTTTTTCCGGGCAGTTTTTTGGGGGCCAGAGCACACAGCTGGTGGAGGCTTAGCAATGGACAAAGCCCTCAACTGCGACCTCCCAGCTCTAGACGCTCTTGGTTCCCTCTGGCAGGGATCTGCATCTGTCACCACTTGGCTGAAGGAGCGCCACTAGGGCCCTGGGCGGGATGGAGATGGGGCGGGGTTCGGGAGGGGGTTGTCAGTTTAGTGCGTCGTTTCCAGCGGGTTCTGAAACCCCCTCCCCGCACCTCCCTATTTTGGAGGCCCGAGCTGGGTGGGTTTGAACCCTCAGTTCTGGCGGCGGAGGGGGTGGGGCCGGGACGCTTGTTTTCGAGACAGCTTGCTCTGGCGGTCCTGCCAGTCTGCAAGAGCCGCGGCCTTAAGACACTTCAAAGCTTCAATTTTCCACAGGAAATGGTAGAAGCGTAACTGGAGACTGTAGAAGCGAAATAAAACTTTGCTACATATTCGGCGGTTTGGCCGGAGATTGCGTGGTCGGAGCTGAAATGCAGCCTTTCTGGGCAGATTTCATTCATGTTGCTGCCTGTCTGCTTCCCGGGGACCATAAGGAAAGATGCGGCGGGCGCGGCTCGGCCTCTCGCGGTGCCAAGTGTGTGCGTGCGAGTGTGTGCGTGTGTGCATGGGAGTCGGTGTGTGCGTAAGCGCCCTGCGAGTGTGCGCGGGAGCGAGCAGGGGCCGGGGGAGCGCGGCTCCAGCCGAAACCCCTTGGAAACCCGCCCTGCAGCTTCACCTGGATTTGATCATCGGTGGGGGAGGGGAAGGAAGGAGCAAAGGGAGTGGGGGGGGCGGGGGGCGATATTGCATGCGTCTTGATCCCAGAGATCTTCAGGGATCTCTTTGCCAAAGCCCTTCCCCCTCTGCTGCCAGCAGAAGGAGGGCATAACCCCGAGATGATATCAGTGAGGACACACATACACACACACACACACACACGCGCGCGCACACACACACACACACACACACACGACATCTGGAAACATCTGGGAAGAAGACCTTGGGGTTTGTATGTGCTTCTTCAGAAGCGGCTTGGGAGGGGCGGTTCACCTGCAAAACCCAGGAGCTTTGGAGTGGATTATTCTTTGTTTGGAAGCTTGCTCACCACCAAAAAGCCCAGATGGGCTTAATTTTCTTCCCATTAGCGCCCGGCTCCCAGTGTCCCCCTTACCTCTGTACCACTCCTTCACAGACTCCTTACCTTCCTCCTGGGGCTGGGATCTCCTCTTTTTTTCTCCCTCGGTTTTGAGGGATCTGCATTTTCCTCAGGAGCTTTGTTCTGCGAATCTGGGCGTCCTGCTCAATCACATGCCGTTTTCTTAAATTGCGACTGTTCCCTCAGGGGCAAAACAAGGGGCTCGAAATATATAACACACACCAGGTCCTTTTGTAACTCTGTTAGTAGCCTTTTTCTCTTTCAAACAGATTTAACTTTTATGATCCTTCACATCTTTTAATGACAGTGTTTGTGTTTATCTTTTTTGGAGTAAGGATAATTTAAGGAAAGGGAAGAACACAGAGTTTGGTTTTGGGCAGGGTGAATGTGGCGGTTGGGACTTGCAGCCATCACAAAGTTAGTTTCCCACACCACAGAAATTTTGGGGGCCCTGGATTCAGCCCTCTTTGGCAGGAGACAGTGCTATAATTCATGGTGATCTCTTCATCTGGCCTCTTTGGGCTTGTTCACATGGCAGGACATGTATGAAGAAGAGCAGAGGAATGAGTGAGTAATGACTTAGCCATCCCAGCATACATGAAACGTTCAGCTATTTCCTAGACTGTTTTGCATGGCAATCGTTCTGAGCTGCAAGCCTTATTCAGGAAAGCACACCTGTCAGAATAGATTTCTCCCTTTAACTCAGTAGCAACACTTATTTATTCATTTGTGAATTCATTTGTTGGTCAATATTTATTGAGCAGTTTCTGAGGGAGCACTGGGTAAGAGGTAAAGACAGCCAATACGTGTCCAGCCTTAGTCTGTTTATTGATGGATTTCATCTTCAATGTTCTTTTGAAAAGGTACTACTGAATCCCTCTATACAGAAGAATAAACTGAGGCAAAGGGAAGTTAAGTGTATTGCTTATTGAATGCAGACAGTCTGGCTGCAGGGCTCACACTTTTTTATTGGTGGTACTGGGGTTTGAACTCAGGGCCTTGCACTTGTAGGCAAGTGCTCTACCACTTGAGCCATGCCCCCAGTCCTGCTTTTTTAGTTTTTCAGGCAGGGTGTCATGCTTTTGCCCAGGCTGGCCTTGGATCATGGTCCTCCTACCTCTACCTCCAAGTAGCTAGGACTATAGGCCTGTGCCACCTCGCCCTGCAGGGCCCACACTCTTAAGCACTATCTCTCAGACTCTAGTGACAGCTGAGTTCCCTGCCGTCTGGCCACCCTTCATTATCTACACAGTTGAACAGAGACCCTGTACAACCTGACATTCTTTTTGTCCTAATTTCTATGATTTCGTTTCTACTAAACTGAACTGGGCAGTACTGCATTGTGTATGTTTTTAATTCTCTGTCTAGCTGAAGAGAGGGCCTAGTACACAGTTGGAGCTTATTAGATGTCTGTTGAGTTGAGCAAGCTGTTGTACTCTATTTAACCCAATGATGTGCTCAAAGAAGCTATTGCTTTTTGGTGCCTTTCTACATGGGCTGACCCTTCTTTGTTCGTTCTGTGTGTACAACTGTTCATATCTTTCTCATTTGCTACTGCTGAGTGCTACCCCTCCCCCCCACAAGAATCACAAAACTAGTCCCATCGAACTGGGCTCAGAAAATAAAAGAGTTCTTTGGCTATCAGAAATCACAGGCAAATCCTTCAGACCTGGGGTGTTTTGCTTGCTTTGAGTTCCTGTGAGGTTCTGAACATTTGACTTGGTTGATTTCACTAAAGTTAAATAAGCAATCAATTGTACCTTAAAATCCTCCAGAGCTGGCCAGTTCCCACTCAGCCTTAAAGACTTGACTCAGGATGACCTTCCCAGCATCCCTCGGAGGACTTCCTGGATGCAACCTCTATCCCACTCCTGTTCTTCCTGTGTCTTCTTGTCTATTACCCTCCTCCTGAGCACCTACCACTTTGTAGCTCTTTTCTACTGTTTGTTGAATGAATATAACCAGTCCATTCAACCTTTGGGATTTAAAATTTACCCACCAGCCTCAATTGTTAAGAGGAACAGCCTCTGAAGCCAGACCTCTTTCCATTTTCTAGCTGTGTGTTCTTATGTATGTTACCTAGCCTCTCTGAGACCCAGTTACAGACAAAAGCTGTAAAATGAAGGTAATAATTATGAGGATTAAATGAGGTTGTGTGTTGTAAGAATGTCAGTCTGGTGCCTGACACATGGTAGGGACAAAAATGCTGAGAGCAGTTGTGATGAGAATCAGGCCTTAGTAGTATTTCTCGTCTCTATCACACCCTGATTCACATATCCACAGATGCTCAATGTGGGTGGAGCCAGCAGTTCACAGAATTTTAACTGGGCCTCCCTTTTTGAGATTGTCAATACCAAAGAGCTCAGGGTACCCTCCTCAGGGATTGACCCCATGGATATAATGCCATGGCCAAGTCATAAAGGTTGTTTGGGTCAAAGGGAAGTAGCTTATTTTATTTTAATTTAAAAGGTATGTTTAGTGAAGAGGCATCAGGAAACTTTCCGGGGAGGTGGAAATGCCCCTTATGCTGATTGGGGTGTGGCCGGAGGTGTACATATTTGTCAAAACTTCTCCCATCAGAGTGCATGCCTAGCAAGTGTGAGGCCCTGAGTTCCAACCTCAGTACCACCAAAACAACAAAAGAAAACCCCTCAAACTTCTCCCAGATTTGTGCACTTCTCTGCATTGTGAGGTACACTCCAGGACAAAAGACATGCCCAAGGGATCGGTGAAACACAGGGATTCTTGAATGAAATTTTGTTTTAAAGGCAGGAAGAGCATGGGGGGAAGCCTAAAGGAGGTGTGAAAGGAGTAGACTTTACAGTTGGAAAGCTGGAGCCTCAATCCTCATCTCTGCTACTTTCTAGCAGCTGATTTCATTTTGATGAACTTGGTTTTCTCATCAGTACAATGAAATTCCGTTAAGAAAAATAAAAAAGACACAGCGGGGCTCCAGTAGCCCATGCCTGTAATCCTAGCTACTCAGGAGGATCAAGGTTCAAAGCCAGCTAGGGCAAATAGTTCTCAAGACCCAATCTTGAAAAAAGGGCTGGTAGAATGGCTCAAGGCTCTGAGTCCAAGTCCCAGCATGGCAAAAAAAAAAAAAAAAGAAAAAAGAAAACCCAAACCTGCCACACTGGGAGACATAGAAGTAAATCTATGTAGTAGGCACTCCGTAACAATGGCTTCCTTAAGAAACAGAATCTTCTGTGGTAATAGCCATATTTCAGGGATTTTGAACAGTCTTTTGCATTTCAGATCCCTGACGACTTCAGAAACATTAACTAACACGAGTGCTGCCTTGCCAGGGCTGCTAGAGCCACAGGTCGGTTTGCAGGTCCTCTGCTTTTCTGTTGCCAGTGGGCTCAGTTCTGCACCAAATGCTTGCTCAGCAGTTTTCCTGTAGCTGGGCTGCTCATATCCTTTCTATGGTGCAGCGTCACGGTGCTGGGCAAAAATATCACTCAAGGAACTCAGCTTCTTCTGGGGAACAGCAAAAGCCACCTTGTGAGCCAGGCTGAGCGGCATCTTTGGTCACAGAAGACGTTTTTTAATTAACTGGCTCTGTGTAAATTAAAACTTTGAATTTGGGTCAGTGGAGGGTTTTCTGTGCAGTTGTCAGATCCCTGCTGGGTCGTTTAAGTTGGGTGTTTCCTGAAAGATAAGATAAAAAATAATGACCCAATAAAACAATGAGGAACCAACATGGAGACTTGAGGTCAAGGGCGGGGTGCTGATGGCCTTGGAATAGGAGGAGGGCGTTGAATTCTAAGTTGGCTATTGTTTATGACTTTGAGCCAGACAACAAACACCTGTAAAATGGGTCTGATTATCATCTGCTGAAAGGTAAATAGAAAACAGTAATTGACTCTGGGGTCAAGTATACCTGTAAGCTGCAGTTTCCCCATCTGTAAAATGGGTATTGTAACAATAATAGCTATGCTCACATAGCTTATTATGTGCTGGACACTGTTATAGAGTGCTTCATGTGTGATTGTCACAGTGCCATCAGCTAGTATAAAGACAGTCCCCAAATCTCACTATCTTACCACGATAGAAGGTCTTAAACAACTATGGTCGGGAGAGGGGTGAGTGGGTGGAGGTGGGAGGGTCCTTAGGTACCAAGACTGGTTGATGGGGAGTTACACTTCCTGTATCTTCAGCATCTTCCTTGGACCTTCATCTAGCCAGCCCTAAAGGAAGCATGAAATTGCAAAGTATCTGAAGACAGGTGTTACTGGCTAAGCTGTGTCTGTCATTGGTCAGATGTCTCCCTGGCCCTTGGCCACCAAATATCTGTGTGCACCCTTCCTTTCATCCTTCCTTTTGTCCTAAGGCCATGTTCTCTCTGGTCACTGCTCCAGATGAAAAGTACAGGATTTTTGGATGGTTCTCAGTCCCATCCATGATACTGTGCGTGGCTCCTCGTGGCCTTGAGGACCCGAAGCTAAAAGAGACATTTTATCTGCCACTCTGCATCTGCCTACCATGCTGGTACAGGTGGGATATCACCGTGAACTCCATTTGGGGAAGAATAGTGGAAGACCCACAGTGGGTGCTGGTCTTTGGCACCCAGGCAATGGGTGAAATTCCTGGCTTAGGCCCTCATTCTGCAATCTGGGAAAAATTTCCTGGTTCATTGTTCTCCACACACCGAGTTCTGCCCACTGGGAGATTTTCTTTGTCTGTTGTTCTTCCAGGCTGAACCTGAAGTGGATCTTGAGGGTATGGCCTCCTTGGGGCTCTCTTTATAAGATAGTTCTTGCCCTTGAACTTACAGACACCCAAGGATTATTTTAATGCTGTAACACTAAAAGACTTTAAAACTCCAGGCTTATAGATTTTGCCAGTGCAATTCCCTCAACAATTTAATAGAATTTTCATCTCTGCACTATATTGTATTAGTCAGCTTTGCACCACTATAATGACATACCTGAGTCAGCTAACTTTATAAAGTTAGGTTCAAGGGCATCGTGCCTGCATTGGCTCAGTTTGGGTGAGGGCCCTTGGTGAATAGCCGCTGGCAATGCTAGTGGTGCCTGTTGGAGTGAGTGGTCATCTCTTAAATCAGGAAGCACTGAGAGCTGGGTAGGGCCAAACTCAGGCTCTCCTAACAGCACTCTTGGGAGGACTGCCTTCTGAGGGCACACCTCCAATGACCTAAAGCCCTCCCACTAGACCCCGCCTCCCAATATTGTTATCGTGGGGACCAAGCTTTTCATCACATTGAATCATACCCAGACCACAGTAGGTGCCGGGGATGCCAGCAGCCACACTTACAGTTATTTCCTAGGCCTAAGTCTCAAGCCTGGGTCACTCTTTGCTTTCTTACCCTGGTACCACGCTCTCTCTCGGCAGCTGCTTTGAGACCCTCGGGTATATGCGGGAGGTTATATTCTTAAGCTGATGCTTAGCTCACTTAAAAGTCTTCTTAATATTTTATTGTTTGGGGGCTAGAGGTAATTGCCTTTTTTCATCTCTCTTCTGTTCTTTCTATTTTGACTTGCCTGAACTACCTGCTAACCTCAGCCAGGACCAATCAGCAAACTCTGTTTGCTGATTCCGATCTCTTCCTCTAGAGCCTGTGGCTCATTAGGCATGAGTTCTGCCTTGTAAGTCATCATCAATGACAGTTAAACTGAATATTTTACCACTGCAAACCTCCATTTTCCAATCACTGATAGCATAACCCAGTGGGTGACTTCTAAGTCAAAGTCATGTCTCTTAAGCACCCCACTTCCGGTACCAACTTCTTTCTTAATTAGGGTAGTGCTAGCTGAGGGATCAGATAAATCCCAACATCTTAAAGACAAGAAAAGTCATTTTCTCCTTTGTGTTGAGTCTGGCTTGATGGTGAGGTAAGGAAGTGCTCTGCTCTGTCCATGGAAGCCGACAATGGGTGCACCAACTGGAACATGAGACCCCCAGAAACTTCTCTGGCTGGGGATGACGGACAGTATGGAGGATCATATGGGAACTTTTTATGGGTCGATCCTAAATGTGGGTGCAGCAATTCCTTCTTCATTGCAATGACCAGAACTGTCCCATGGCTTCAGCTAGATACAAAGAGGCTGGGAGCCTTGGGCTCTGGCAGGGCAGTGAAACTCCCCCTCCCCCACTCTACACTACAGTAGAGAGCCAGCCACCTCAATACCTGGGAGCAGATGCTATTATTAGCCCCAGCTAACAGGCTAGGAATTCAAGGGAAAGAAATTTAGCGAATTTGCCTAAGGTGACCTGGTCTGCCATTTGTTGGGCTAGATTCCAATTTGTTTGAATGGCTCTGGACTTTTTCCCAGAATATTTGTGAGGATCAAAGAGAAATCATGGATGCGAAGTACTTAATCCAGTATTTCAGTATCTCATCCATAGGCTGTCCTTAATAAGTGCTACCTGTTGTCCTTATTGTCACCAATCTCTCCATCCTGGGCTGGAAGAGTGGTGGATTCACAGCGAATAGATGTGACTCTCCCAGGCATGGATCAAGTAGGAAGCCAAAAGCAAGGGAGCTCCAGGAAAACTGCACACGCCTGTCTTTTCTCCTCAGCCCTCCCCTGCATTTTAACCACAAGGGAAACTGTAGATGGCTTGTCCGGGTACCATGCTAGGCCTCACTTCTATGACCTCATTTTATCTCCACTCTGTTCTTGTGACTCGGGTGTTTCTGATCACCATTTTCCTGAGGAGGAAACTGAGGCTCAGAAAAGCTCAGCCACTGGTTTGAGATGCCACCTGTTCTAAGTGGTAGGGCTGGGAACTGGGCTCAGAGCCTGGGCTCTGAACTGCTATATCTGGATCGGAGGAATCTCTAGGAAGAACCAAAAGGCCGCTCGAGCTGCCCCAGGGCTTGCGGATTGTAGGGTGCAGCTTGTGTTGGTGCTGATGGTCAAGTTGACAATTGCTCCTGCGCTCATGTGGATTCAAGACTTTAACTCCTGCCCACTTCTCCTTCCCCGGCTGCCCCATGACTCACTACTCGGCTATCCCTCAGACCACTGTGCAGCCTCATTAGCCGAGGCCCTGCACCAGTGGCTGGCTTTGTAGGAGAGGTGCAGTGGGCTGTGAGAGTCTTCCCTGTGCCTCTTGTGGTTGGCAGCATGGAGAGATTCCCTGAAGGATGAGTGAGGCTGGAGCCTGGCCAGTTTGATGGGAAAGATAGGAAGACTATTCCATGAATGCAAATAGCATATGCAAAGGGCCTGTGGCAGAGTGGAACGTTGTGGGACCTGTATGGCTAGAATGGGAGAAGGGAGTGAGGTAGAGGTCAGACCAAGCATCTGCCAGGCTAAGTCTGTCTTTTCCAGGGGTACTGGAGAACGTTTGAAAGCTTTTAGGAGGGAGAGACTATTAGACTATGTGTTCTAAAAAAGCTCACATTGACTTTAGCGCAGAGAGCAGACTGGAAAGAAGGGGTGAACGGGGGGAAGACCAGTTAGGTGCGATCACCCCATCTTACACAAGAAGAACCAGAGGCTTGAAGACTTTTAGTCATGGGCCCAGAGTTGCTAAGACAATCAGTAGCAGAGTAGGACTTTGGAACTCACATCCCAAGGACTTCAAATTCTACTTTTCACTCACCTCATCCCAGGAGCACCCAGTTCAAGTCTCACGTTTTACCGATGGGGAAACTGAGGCTCAGAGTGACACACTGCCTTGGCCAGGGTCACATGGCAGAGCTGGAGCCAGTATCCCAGGTTTCTGGATTCTCAGCCCACCTTTCATCCACAGTTATGTGCTGTCTCTTCCAATCCAGATACCCTGGGAAGCAGAGCTGCCTTGTTGTCAGTTTGGGGATGAATTCTCAGTCCTGCTGTCCATCTTGGGTTTTGCTCTCCAGCTCACAGTAAAATGAATGCTAGCACAGAAGCGTGCTAAGGACTTATTAGATGGTGGCTGAGCCTGTGAAGACCGGGTGTGCTAAGTGCAGAATCAAATTCAAATCTGACTGCAAACCGGAGGTGGTGGTGGGGGCGGGAGACGGACGCCTCCTGATTCTCCTACCTCTGAGCAGAAAGGCCTCCCAGCTCAGGGCTGAGAGGTGACTGTGCTCCTGGCCTCTCTGAACCTCAGCTCCCTCTGTAGGAGGGGAACCCCAGGTTCGGGAGTTCCTAGAGTCACAGGTGTCAAATGAAGCCAGGCTTTGCTTTGGCAAATGTGATACCCAGCAGGCAGCAGGCATGGAAGCTGACATCTAGGGGTGTTTACCACGCTGTGGCACTGGGCTTCCATCTTGGGGAGACTCAGTCACTCTAGGACAGAAATTATTATCTCTGCTTTGCTGATGAGGATGCTGAGGGCCAGACAGGTGGGTGGCTTGCACAAAGTCCTCTCTAGGGTATGAGTAAGATGCAGAGCTGGGATTCAGCCCCTGTGTTTTGGCCTGGTTCCTAACCACCATACTGTACCAAGGGAATATGGGATGTCAGAGAGAAATCTGGTGAGGATAGTGACCAAGAGTCACACAGAGTGTCACATTCCCTGTCAACTGTGGAGATATCCAACGTCTGGCCCCAACACAAAAAAATGGAGCAGAACCCAGGCCATCAAATCTCAAAGTCTGAGCACACTTAAGGGTGAGAGGGGAAAGGGGCAGCCTACTCATTACTTGCCATGCTGTGTCGTGATACGTGTCCAGGTCCTGATGGCTGCTGACCTTCCTGGGGCTGGGCTACAGATTTGCTGTATCTGAGCTCCCCTGTAGCCTGTGCAAAAAGAGCCATCAGAGCAGGTGCACAATTCAGAGTCTAAGAGAGGAGCTGGAGGTGAGTTTGCTGCTGCAGCTATGCCAGCTGGAGCCTGGACACAGGCCTCACTTAAGCTGCTGGGGGGGTGGCTCTGTGGGGGAGCCCTTGCCTAGCATGGCCTGGGATCCTGGCTTCCATTCCTAGCTCCTGAAAAAGAGTTTGTTGATGGTGGATTTACCAGGGTCTCTAGCCCCTCCCTGCTGCCTCACCTCTTCCTCAGTCCTTACAGAACACTGGGTCCTGGTGATGGGTGTGCACACAGAAGGCAGGGGTGGGCAGCCTGTCTCTGCCCCTCCTATGTTCTGCACGAGCCTCCTGGGGCCAGAGACTAGAACAAGGTGGGAAGTCCTGTGTTCCTGGAGAAAAAGTAAGGGGCTTGCCAACGTACCTGCAAACCTAGTCGCCAGCAGACTGGGAAGCAGCAGATAGCTTTGAGGGGTCTGGGCTTGGGAGACCTTGCACTCATGTGGGCACACTCAACAGAAGAGGATGAGGCCCAGACTGGAACAAGCTGTGTTACAACAGGCAAATATCTTAACTTCGCTGGACTTGTTTCCTCATGTGAACATGGAAATCATGAGTACACATTCTTCTCAGGATTGTTTTGAGGAGTCATTTGGTAGGAGAGTTTTCCTAGTCCTGTAACTTAGCCATTCAATCACTTCTCCAACAAATATTTATTGAGAGCCGACTATAGACTAGCAGGTTCTAGATTCTTAGCATCGCAGACAAAAATTGCTGCTTTCACAAAACTTACATTTAGCTTGGGGAGACCCTAAATAATAATCAATAAATGATAGAGGGTCTTAGAAGGTGATGCCACCATAGAAAAAATAAAGGGGCTCAGGGGTGCTGGGGGTGGTGGATTTTAATTACAGTGTGGTCAGGGTGGCCTTACTGAGAAGGTCATGCTGGTGCAGAGGTGAAGGAGTTGAGGGAATTTGGTGTGTTGATAACTAGGGGAACAGCCTAAGCAAAGGCCCTGAGGCAGGAAGAGCAAAGAAGCCATTGTGGTGGAGAAATGTGAGTGAGTCAAGCAGGTGAGGAGGTGAAAGCAGGAATGCTGGGAAGTCAGGTTGGGTAGGTCCTCATAGGCAACTATAGACTTTGCCTTTTATTCTTAGTGAAGCGGAAGCCATTGCAGGGTGGTGAGTAAGGATGCACCACAGTCAATTACAAGGCAGACCTTGTAATTGACTGTTGGTTGAAGACTAGAGTTGAGAGGAGCCAGGGTGAGGGCAGAAGAGCCTTGTGTGGAGGCTCCTATGAGGTCCAGGCTGCAGAGGGTGGGTGGCCTAGACTGGGGTGGAACAGTGGGGTGGGGCTGAGAAGAGGTGGGCTTCTGGCCTTCCCTAAATGGTTGAGCCAAAGGCTTGTTTGGAGGCACTGGTGTGAGACCTGGGGGAACAGGATGAGGTTGAGGGAAAGTGGGGGATCACAAATGATGTGAGAAAATTTTTCTCTGACCTGGAAGGTTGAGGTTGCCATCAAATGATATGGACAGGGAAAGTCTGGAAGTGGCAGGAAGATTGGAGTCCAGGGCAGGCATGCTCCATGGAGGGGCTTTTAGACAGCTAGCTAGTCATGGCTGGTGTTTGGGAGAGAGGACAGCTGGGAGGTTGAAATAGGAGTTGAAGACAGGGGTGACAGAGGACAGGTGCTTCCTCCAGTCAGGAAGGAGAGGAGGAAGCTGCAAAGGAGGCTGGGTGGGAGCAGCCAGGGAGAAGCCCAAATGTCCTGCAAGTCACCAGAGGGCTGTGCATTAGGAGGAGGAAGTGGCCCATGGTGGCAGGTGGCAGGTGGCAAAGTGAAGTGGCTCCCACATTGTGGGAGCATTTCTGGTTGCAGCCCTTGCAGACAGCACTTCTGGCTCCATGAAGAAGCAGAGAAAATGTGCTAAGTAGGAGTCATGTGGACCATATGGACCAGAGGTACTCGGATATTTCCCAAGGGGACAGAGGAAAGTCCTCAGGTGTCATCTAGACGCTGGGGGCACCCGACAAGTCAGCATTTGCTCTTGGGGCTCTCTCTATCCTAGGGCTCCATACAGTGCCTTAGGGAGCTCTGTGCAGTAAGGCAGGGAGACCTCCCACCCCACCTTTGAAACCCGTTGCCAGACTTGATCCCCTGTGACCTGTGTTACCAGGCCTGTCCACCAGATGTAGAGTTTGACAAGTGCCGGCCTGGATAGCGAGTTTGTCCTTCCTGTTCTCACATCCAGGAAGGTCAGGCTGCCCCAGAGCTGGGATCCCTCGGGAGGCTGTGCATTGGCTATGGCTAGTGACACAAGCCAGGACAGCACTGGGGGAAGCTCAGAGAAGCAGCTGGGCCAGGTGGCTTTGGGGAGGGGAGAGAAAGGGGGTTCTGTGCTCAGAACCTTGGAAGAGCTTTAGGACCTGAAAGGGATGGAAGAGGGAAAAAAATAACTGAGGAGAAAAAATAAATAAACTAAAAATAAATGGAGCTGGTAGATTCAGGATCTACCACCGACTCAATGCTTCAAAATGGAGGCAACTCTCCCCTCCTCTCCCCCCGATTATTTGCAATTCTGCTTTTTTCCTGATGCAAAGCCCTTTTGTTCCTCCTCATGGTTGCATCCTCACTTCCCAGGTGGCCTTTCCAACTGCAGGGCACAGAGGTAAAACCCATTAAAGACATCTCTGAACCAAAAATAGTCCTGTCCAGCCAGACACATCCCAGCCTCCCATGCAAAGTTTTTGCTGTCATCTGTTTGCACAGTCACCCATGGCTCTCAAAGGTCTGATTTGTGAACTGACTTGCCTCTGTACCCAAGGAAGATTTGTTTTTGTCCTAAGAAGTTTTCTGGCTAAACAGAGAAGGTCAGTCCTGAGTTCCCAAATCCTAATGCAGGCAAATGGTGGCTTTGGGAAAATGTGACTCAGGTAACATGTTACCTACTCACTGAAATGCAAGGGAGGGATCATGGCATGGTGTTTACAGTTGAGGGTTGGTAGCCAGAGAACTGGGTTCAATGTCAGCACAATTCTTTACAAGTTGTGCCACCTTCAGAACATTCTCTAGGAGCCTCAGTTTCCTCTTGGAAGATTGTCCACCTCAAAGGAATGTTCTGTGGATAAAATGAAATGATCTGGTGTTTCTGAGTACTTCCTGTGCAGTATCTGCTGAGCACATTCCAAGTGTGTCTAGAGTGTTGAAATTATCATTCCTGAGCATCTAACACCTCCATCACAGTGCTCAGGTTATATTGCACAGTTACCAACCTGGTGATCTTTCTGAGCCATCTTTCTGACACTAATACAGCATGTGGTACACAGTAGGTACTCAACCGTATTTGTTCAAGGAATGAATAAGGCTATAGAGTGCACGCTTCACAAAGCAGGGACATTTATTTGTTTTATTCACTGCTGTCTTCCTAATACATCGATGGCTGCTGAGGAAACCTTGGTAGCCTGTGAAATGACCCATGTATGAGCAGATCCTCACTAATGGGCAAACCAAGAGCCCTTTGCTACCACAGGCTGTCTGCCAGAGAATCTGCCTCAGTAGTTCTGATTTCTCAGCCCTGAAAAACTCACCTTTTCAAAGCTTGCTTCTCTTTGAAGAGCAAAAGGAAAAAGAAATGAGTCCTCATTTCTTTGTACCCACTTTTGCCTGTGAGACACGTCTCACCCTAATTCAAAGTGGAAAACCTGGACTCTGGGGTCTTGGAGCTGCAAGAAGCCGCCCCAGTTCTGGTGCAGCCCTGCTCCTCCAGTCTGGGCATCAGATGGAGTCTGCATGCCAGACACCATGAGAATTGGGGTGGGGGGGTCAGTGGGCTTGCAGGTCACACAACTGCAATGGAAGATCCTAAATGTTAGAGGTGGTGGTCTCCCCTCCCCAGCTGAGCTTTCTCAGTCCCCAGTTCCATGTCTCCGTGGTGCACTGAGTCCTAAACAAAAGAAACAAGGTTGGATTGAGAGCTCTGATCAATGTAGTTCTATTTATTGAAGTCAGCCACCTGCTGGGTTCTACAGAGGACTGTCCCAGTATTATGTCATTTAATCCCTGCAATACCACCAACGAGAACAGTGTTATTGGTTCTGTCACACACCTGAGGACTTGTTCAAGGCCATGCAACAGGAGCTGGGGCCCAACCTTCTCCTTCTGGCCAGTCAACACCAACCTCTGCTGTCAACCATGCCAGTTCATGGCAAGGTGCCACATGGCATATAGGAAACATAAATGCTTTGATGACCCTAGATACAGAGCTACAGCTGCCAGTCAGTTCTGTGAAGGTGGGGGAAGTCAGCCAGTCAGCCGACAGTCAATAGATTTCATCAGATTGCCTGTGTGGCATTGTAAAGAAAGCAACCACCGTCCAAGGAGTCATTGTTTGTGGTCATGTTCATTGGGGAAATAGGTCAGCATCTGCTGAGCACTGGGCTCTGGCCAGCTAGGAAGGGCACAGTCCACCAATATCTACTCCGGTTTTGTGATTGGAAAGACGAGAACCATCTCTTCCAGAACAGTGTGACAAGTATTGATTCAAATACTTTATCTGAGCTGCTTTGACTTAATGTTACTATTGACCGATTCACACCTGCTCCTTTTTCCTCCTTCCCTAGAGACCAAACGCACCTGCCAATTGAGTGGACTGAAACAAGGGGCTGCTGGGAGAAAGGAGGCAATGATAATATTTATAGGCCTACTGCTGACTATAATTTTGAACCCCACAGAACTTTATTATTATTAATTCTTTAGACTTGCACAGTGTATAGTTCTATCAATTATTTCTATTACTATTCATAAGAGGGCTGCCCTGGGGGTGCATTCATTGCCTGTGGTCCCATTTACTTAGGATGCAGAGTCAGGAGGATCGCAATTCAAGGTCATGACAGACAAAAGCACGAGACCCTATCTGAAAAACAAACTAAAAGCTAAACGACTGGATGCTTGTTGGTTCAAGTGATAGAGTGCTTGCCTACCAAGCACTGAGTTCAATCCCCAGTACGTCAACACATTCCTAACAGCCCTATGGAGTAGCCACTAAATATCCTTACTCCTACTGGAGGAAGTTGAGGGTTGGAGACATGAAGTCTCTTGCCCACAGTTACTATAAGTGGTCACCTGGGCATCTGTTGGCACCTAAACTTCCCAGTAACACCCTTTGCACATTGTTGGGGCTCAGATGCTTTGAGACCCTGGCTGAATACCCCAAGGTGGGGAAATCTCCCAAGGACCCCATCTGCAGACTGGTCAGGACATGCAGGTTGCCTCAGCCTTTGGGGCCACCAACCATTGCGTGAGTGGAGGTTCTCTGACTTTCTTTGGAGCCTCTATGGTCCCAGTGGCATCTGAAGTCCTCCCTGACCACAACTTTCCACCCTCAGCTGTGAGAGGCCAAGAGTTCCCCATGAACCTCCCAGAATATTGTGGTTTGGGTCCTGGATGCTGCCGTTTGATGGTCAGGAAGTCCTGGCATGTCCATTCAGAAAGGGGAGGAGAGGTAGCTTCTAGACCATCGAGTTTTTATTGGGTTCTGCAGATGCAGAAGGCCCTTGGCTAGTTTCCCACTGGCTCAAAAGAGCATGTCACCATCCAGAGCTACCTGCGCCTTCCCACCATGGGTCTTTCTGAGGAATTGTGACCCACCCTGATCAAACTTTTCCTGAAGGGAAACTCAGAGCAGAGGCTCACGGATCCCAGGGTGCCTTGGCTCAGCTATAAAATCCATTCTGTTCTCACACAAAGAGGTCCCCAAGCTGCACTGGGTGTTGGAAAGATGGGTGGTCTGCCCAGAGGGAAGACATGTTCTAGACAGTGTTCCTACCTTTTGTTTTCACTTTGGCCAAAGTTTTCCATTGAAAGGATGATCACACCCCAAAATCCTTATGGAGTCCATTTACAGGGTCTCTGTTGTGGATCTCAATCATGCCTGTGTTTTCCTTAAAGTAAAAGGAGTTTCCAGAAAAAGTGGAGGATGTTGTTAATTGTGTCTTCATATCAAGGCAGGCACCTGTATGCTTTCATTTCGGTGAGGCGATGGGAAGTGTTTATTACCCAGTACACGGGCAGCCTGTGTGCACGCACGTTTCTGCATGTGCATACATGTGTGTTACAGGGGTGTGTGCCCATATTAGCTGAGCAGAATTGTCAGAAACTGGACATTTGTTGTAGCTTCTGAGTTTGGGTCAAGTTTTGAGAGCTATGGTTTGTAGAGCGTATGTATGAAAATAGCCAAATGAAACCCATCCAACATTTAAAAAGCAGGAGGAGTAGGCAGGGTGGTTAAGAAAGAGTAATAATAGATGAGGTGAAATTGATCAAAGTACTTCATATGCATGTCATAAATATCATAATGAAACAATTTTTTTTTTGGCCAGGCGCAGTGGTGCATGCCTATAGTCCTAGCTACTTGGGAGGCTGAGGCAGCAGAATCGCTTGGCTTGAGTACAGGAGTTGTGGACTGCAGTGCGCTGTGCTACTTGGGTGTCCACACTAAGTTCGGCATCCATAGGGCGACCTCCTGGGAGCGGGGGATCCCTAAGAAAGGGTGAACTGGACCAGGTCCAGAAACAGTTTTGTTTCATTTTGTTTTATTTTTAATAAGGACTTGCTGACTGTCACATAGGCAAATGTCCTCAAAGACTCCAGCCCACTTCTCTCTGGAGGCTTCATCACATACCACACACAAACACGCAAATAAAATATTTATATGTGTGGCCAAAACATGTGTAATGGTTTACTTTTGGAATTATTTTGCTCTGTGTGTGTGTGTGTGTGTGTGTGTGATATTTATTTTATGGGAAGGTGTGTTGATTTCTCTTTCCTTGTCATGTGCCCTCAGGAATTCTTGTGAATGAGAAAAATCTAAGTAGTCTTTATTTCCCAAACAAAATAAAAAGATTATGAATATTGAAGTCAAGAATTCATAAGGTTGACATTACACTAATTAATTATTAATTAATTAAGTGTTTCAGCCACTTAATTATAATTATTGATTATGGTTTCAGTTTTCTTTGCACGTTTCAGAGCTGATAATTTTCATGTTGAAGGCAATGGCTGTTTTCTTGGACCCAAGAATGCATAAGGAGCCAGGTGCCAGTGGCTCACGCCTGTAATCCTAGCTACTTGGTAGGTAGAGATCGGGAGGATCATGGTTCAAGACCAGCCCCAGAAAACAGTTCGCAAGACCCCATCTCCAAAATAACCAGAGCAAAATGCTTTGCAAGTGTGAGGCCCTGAGTTCAAACTCCAGGATGGAAAAAAAAAATCCATGGAAATTCAAGTACTTGCTAGGCAGGTGCTCTACCACTTGAGCCTCCCAGGAGGCAGCCCCTTTCTAGGCTATGTCACTTACAATCTGCACATCCCCAAGGGTCTTTTCAAAAGATGTGTCAAATGTTTATGAAGGCCAGACATTTGCTGGAGAGAAGCAGAAAGGCCATGCCAAGTGCCTCTCTTTGGCCGGGCCGGGTGCTGGAGGGATGGACACAAGTGAACCTGATACAGTTGGTGATCTTGAGACTGTACAGACTCATTCAGGTCGGGCTGACATCATCTGTAATGGAGGTTGTGAACAGGCTGGAGGAGGGTGGACAGGAACTCTAAACCTGGTCATTGGACTGTGGGCAAAGAAGCCAAGGCTGTGGTCAGCCCTCACCAGACTCAGACACCTACAGTGACTGGGCCACACCAAGCCACAGGTGAGGACGGGACTGAGTGATTGTGGCTCTCCACTGAGGCCTGGGGCACTTCTGTCCTCTCATCCATGGCCCTAGATACTTACGAAGCACTTCTCTGAGGGCAGGTTTTGTGCCAATATCTAGGGGTCCAGCAGAGAATGAGTATGCCACTGCCTCAACCTCACTGGCTGCCCAGGGAGTGTCAACATTGACCAAGTAAGGCAAAGAGGGATGGGGAGCACCCTGTCCTTTCAGCCGTACCTTCCTCCAAGTGTGGGATCAACTTTACCCTCTTCACCCAGACCCAACTTCCTTGTGTCTTGGTGTTTGTATGTGTGGGTGGGGGGAGAGGGGAGCATTCCTTGCCCAGTTTCCCCATGAATTCTTATGTCCTGGTGCTCATGGTTCTGACCCAGTGTTGATTGGGCACCTCCCTGTCCCAGCCACAGTGGTAGGAGTTGCCCATACTGGCTGCCCAAGCCAGTTGGGACCCTTCCTGGCTCTGGGGCTGGGGTCAGCTGCTCCCAGACCTCAGTGAGTGGAGGAGGGCACTGAATTCTCCAAAGGAAAACCAGGGAGCCTAAGGAGACGACATCATCATAATAAAATAATAATAATAACACAATTGCTCACTGCAATTGTAGTCTCCCCCCATATTTGAACAGACTTTGGGCAGGTGTTGGGAGTCAGTCTTGGGATGTGATGGGCAGTAACTAAGAGAGAAAAGGGTAGAAAAAAATGCAGGGTCAGCTAGAGAGAGGAGCCAGCCATCACTCCTGGGTTCTGCCTTCTGTTCAACCGGAGCTGTTTCTTTCATCAACATTGCCCATAATTTTAAGTGTCTTACAAGACAGCATCTTATTTAATCTTCATAGCAATTTCATGAAGTGCGAGCTGTCACTGACTCTGTTCACTGGGAAACAGACCAGAGAGGTTAAGTGACTTGTCTGAAGTCCCATCATCAATAAGCAGTAGAGTTAGGACCCTACCTGGGGCTGCTGAGCAGAGCTGGTGCTGATTCTGACCCTGCTGCCCAGCACACTGGGAGGGTTCTGCATAGGGAGTCTGCCCTGGGCTGACATAGGTGACTCAGGGGACCCTTTTGGTTCTGACTTCAGGGAAGTCAGAAGGTCTACACATGGGCAAGGTCTAAACTGAGAGGACCCTGTGGAAGAAAGCCTCCCATTAAGGGAAATTAAGGGCCATGAGAGGCACCCCAGTCAGGAAATGGCCTTTTGTGGCAGTCCAAGGAAGGCATCCTGCAGCCAGGTCTTTTGCTAACAGAGACAACAGGAGGTTTTTCAAACTGAGTCTGCAATTAAATTTTAGCCACTAAAAAGTGCAGTTTTCACTGCAAACAGATGGAGATCTTGGCTTGCCAGTAAGTAACTTGAGATCATAGGGTCACAGCTCCATTCTGGTTCTGTAGAGAATGGGGAAACATGGCAGGGCTTCCTGGGACCAGGCGCAAAAATGGGGTATTTTAATGCAGTGTTTTTGCAGTGACTGTCATAACTGGCAATATTCTTAAAACTTACTCAGGGTAATTGTAGCTTATTTTATTCCTCTAAAAGTCTGTAGTTGAAAACAGCATATACTATTCTGTAAGTCTCCATAGACATTCTACTCACCTGGGGACATTACAGCTTTATTTACTGCAGCAGTCCTCCTGTCTTGGGTAGTGCTTAATTCAATATGAGCTAGTTCAACTTAGCTGAATTTTATAGCGTCAGCAATGAGCCTCACCCTGTTTTAGGCTAGGGGATGAAAAGTTAAATAAGATAGAGTTTCTGTCTTTAAAAATGTTTCAACGAGCTGTTGCTGCATAGTAAACCACCCCAAAACTTAGGGGCTTAGTGCAGCCTTTTTATTATGATGTCAGTTTTGTGCATTGGGAGCTTAGGAAGGGCTCTGCTGGGTGGTTCATCTGGGATGCCCAGGGAGCAGCGGGGTGGTCCAGACTGAAGAATCCATTTCCTTAATGGCTCTCTTCCTTATACACTTGACACTCAATGCTTTTGGACCCCTCTATATTGCATCTCATTTTTCAAGTCTTTTTTATGTGGCGTGGGCTTCTTATAGCATCAAGGCCTCAGGATAAATGCTCTTTTTACACAGCGACTGGCTTCCAAGAGGCAAGAATTGGAAGTTTCCACATCAGTTAAAGCTTACATCCCTAATTGGCACAAGGTCACTTTTATCATTGGCCAAAGCAATTATAAGTTTTGTCCACATTGAAAGGATGAAGAAGAATGTTACACCTGACCTGGGAGTTACGAGATCCCCCTGCCAAGAAGAATGTGCGATGGGAGAAACTGTTGCCTCTTTGAAAAACAGAACTGGCCACAGATGTGTCCTTTAGTAAGTTATAGTGCAGGACCACAACAAGTAAAGCACCAAAAAGTCAAGAAAGGAGACCAGAGATGGAGCAACAGGCTCTCTGAGAGGATGTGAGTGGGGAGAGGGTCACAGAAACTTTGGGAAGAAAGGAACTGAGCTGGATTTTGACAGATGAATAGTTTGTGCATTCCAGAGAGAGTGAACAGCATATGTGGAGAGGTGGCAGAGGGTCCTCATGAAGAGTTTTTCCAGAAAGTACCCCCATTCCCATACATCATTACTTGTATTTAATTTTAGTTGGGTCTGTGTTTTGGAAATCCATATACAGTAGATGTGGGTATCTACATCTGTATATAGATACATATACACACATAGATATGTATGTATCCATATCCACATGTATTATGTGTATGTATGTACATATATATTTATATGTGTATATATAAATATGTATGTGTTAGAGAGACCTCCACTTAGTCTTTTTTCCAGTCCTGATCTGAATATTCTAGGTGCTGAGGATACAGTATTGAAAGAGCAAAAGTAGTCAGAGGTGACCTGTTCAGGAGCCTTGTGTTCTACAGTAAAGACAGGCAATAAACAAATTAGCTTTTAAATGTGATATGATTTCAGGAAGAACTAAGTGATAGACAGGGCTCAGTCCAGGATGCTATTTTAGACAAGGCTGACAGCTTCTCTTAGGAATCTCGGCCAGAGGAATAAGCTAGGGAAAGAGCCTTTGGGGGAACATGTTGGAGCTACCCTGGTGCTCGCCTCTCCTTGCTTTGTGCCCCTCTCTGTACCCTGAATCTGCCTTGCTGCACTGCGGGCTCCCTGAGTTCCTGCAGCTAGAGCGGGGATGGGACCCCCGTCCAGTGCCCATAGCCTATGCCCAGCTGCAGGTGGCAGTCAACCTCTGTGACCCAAGCTCAGGGAGATGGGTGAACAGCCTGTGCCATCCAGATGCCTCCCCTACTGGTCATGGCACTGGGAGATTTGTTTTCACTTGGGGAAGGCTGGCCTCATCTCCATCCCAGCTGTTTTCAGCAACTGGCCCTTTCCCAAGCCAAATGTGGGCAGCTCGTGGCAGTACAGCGAGCCACTTCACTAAGAAGGAAGTGTGCTGGGCTTCCAAAGAGGAGGATGGCTCAGAGCTGGGGTGCAGAGCAGGAACCTCGCTACTCGCCTTTGTCCATTCATTTCCCAGACACACATTGAGAGTGCCTGTGAAAAGGTGGAGGCTCAAACTCAGCTCTACTACCAAGAACTGTGGCATCTCAGCAGCTAACTTGACCTCTTTGAGCCATTGTTCCTTCAACTGTGAAATGAGCGTCCTGGGGATAGGTTGCCAGATTTAGCAAATCAAAAAGACAGGACGACAATTGAGATTGAATGTCAGATAAACAAGCATACTTGGTATGTCTTAAATACTGCATGTTTAGCTAACATTCATTTCTAACTATACATCCTGTATTTTAACTTTCAGCGATACAGATTCTTACCTGGAGCTAAAGATTTTTTTAGATGTTGTAGCTCAATTGAAGAGTGCTCTTGGGCTTAATCCCAAGCACCAAAAATAAATAAATAAATAAAGCCCGAATTGGTGGAGCACACTCACAGTACAAGAGATGAAGAACGTAATTGCACTGCACAGGGATTTGACTCATGGCCTGTATGGAAACACAGGCATCTACCTCCATCTCGCTTGTAAGACAAACCCAGGCTACCCTTGCTGACCCTTGGCTGGCTTGTTGAAGCCCCTGGTCACTGTGACATGGACACTACAGGTGCACAGAAAGCAAGTACATTAAGTGAGACAGGCAGTTCAAGTTTGCTTTCTGTCCAGTAAGCCATCCAGGAAGATGAGCTCTGTTTTCTTCTTTCTCTAAGCAAGCCATCACTTGTAGTCATTTTTTATCAGCCATTTAAATATCAAATGAAGCTAATCTAGGAGGAAAAAAAAATCACATCTTCCCCCAACTTTTTGGATCGTGCACTTCTCAGATAAAGTGACAATCATTCATTATTATGCTTCCCTGCAGGTCAAGAGGCAAATTGGCCATGTGCCATCTAGGGATCTAATAGGAGACCCAATTGGAATCTGGGCTCCAAACTAAAATTTACCCAGCGCCCGCCTCTCTGGGTAAAGCTGTAATACTGGCAGAACCTGTTAGGAAGATGTGTTAAAGGGCCAGACACATTCATGTCAGCATGCTTGCAGTAAGCTTGGCGTCCTCAGCACTAGCGAAGGGCTCTCCTCCTTCCCCCAGGTGACAGGGGATATTTTTGATTGACAGGGTTGTTTTAAACCCCTGAAATCTGAAGAGTATTGTGGAGTCCTCACAGTTGCTTTAGGCTGCCTCTAAAAGCCAAATCCCCCAGTGAGGAAGGGAGTCTGGGCTCATAGGACGGACGGGCAAAGGGCGTGAGGGGAGGTGGCGAGTGCACTGCAGGGATATTAAAGACATTTGTCCCATCGAAGGCTTTGCAGCCAAAGTGAATTGATTAGTAAGTACCAGCACTGTGGATCTCATGCCGCGTCCTTCTGACCCTTCCTTTCTCACGCCATAGTGCCCAAGGGGTTCACCTCCTTGCCAAGGCCACAGGGCTCCTGACACAACGCCCTCACTTTTTCATGGTGGCCACTGCATTTTGCCCTCACATCTCTCCTGAAGGAGGTCCTTGCTTGCTGCAGATATTTCTGCCTGCTGTGGTATGTGTGCAGGCTTGACTGGCTCCAGTGCCCTCTCCCAGTAGCAACCATCTGTGTGGGACCTGAGGGAAATTGTGGGACCTCCTTGAGGAGCTAGGGTCTGCTTTAGTAACACCGTGGGTCAGGGTTAGTTGAAAGGATCATCTGATCTGACATCCTGTGTCCTCCCAGTGGCAGGATGTTTGTTCCATTCACTTACCTCTTCGTTAGTTGGCTCATTCATTCCTTCAGTAAATGTCCACATTTTGCCAAGTCTGTGATCAAAAATTCCTGTGCAGTGATATGTGTTCTCAGGGCCTTGCTAGTGTTGGAATCAGGGGAGTAGGGTGATCAGATTTGTGTTTTCAAGTCTTGTCTCTGGCTTCAGGGTTTGTTGGATGAAGGAAGGGGCAGGGATGAGATGGAGTCTTGGAGGCAGAGAAGGGATGGGGGTTTGGGGAGGGAGTGGACGTGCAGAGATGAAGTGAACAGGTTTGAGCACTGGAAGGCCCGATGGCTAGCCTGAACACCTGCTTCTCATTACTGTGAGTCAGCGAGGTGAGAAAATTCCTCCTGGAACAGAAATACTAAATCAAGGAGGAACACAGCCAGGAGGGGAGGGTAAGTGTTTTGCCCCAGGCTGCTGAGAGAACCAGAATTAGGCCTGGTCCCAGCTTGCCAACCCCTGGTGCAGCCATTTGATCCTTCTGCAGGAGGCCTATGCAGAGATGGCCACAAGGCTGGGCGGCCACACTCAAGGCCAGGCCAGGAGGCCAGGCATTTGGCTCATTCTAGGCTAATTCTGCATTTCCAAATGGCTGCCCTGACTCTCTTGCCTCACACTCTGTTCTCAGACATCTGAAGAGTGCCTGCTGAATGTCAATTCTGAGTGAGTCATGGTAGGGCAAACAGACCATCAGGCACACAGACCATTGGACCCAGACTGGGCCCGCAAGGAGCTCACGCATGCTGCATTCATGAGTGGATAGTTAACTACAAGCAACTACCTGAGAGGCACTCAAGTAATGTTCCAGACTATCAGCTGTGCAGGGACGCAGCAAAGTGAATATTGACTTGGGACCTGGAACCAGGGAGAACTGGTTTTCAAGTTCAGGCATTGAAAACCTTTCCCAGTTGTGATTTCCAGCAAACCACACAATCCCTCTGTGCCCTTCTGTAAAATGGGCATGGTAATACTCATGTGAGTTGCTTTAAGGATGAAGTAATTCAAGCCATATAAGCTGCTTCCTATATTGTGTAGGCTAGGCCAGTATTTTGCATCTTTGGTATACAGCTCTAAGAGTCTGGACACATAACAGAATCACACAGGTAATACCACAAACAAGATGCTGGATACTTCCGCTCTCTTGTCCCACCCTTTTGTACTTAAATTGCCTCCCCCATTTTCTTTTCTCCTTTGTGGTAGTTTATTAGTTTTTAGGGATTTTTTTAAAATCTTGTTTTGTTTGGTGCTGGGATTTGAACCCAGGGCCTTGTGCATGCTAGGTGAGCACTCTACCATTGGGCTACATGTTCAGCCCTTGGTTTTTTGAGACAGGGTCTCGATTTGTAGCCTAGGCTGGTCTTGAACTCCAGATCCTCCTGCCTCCCCCTCCCCAGTGTTGGGATTATAGGTATGTACCACTATGCCTGGATTACTCTTTGTTTTCGTCACTGCTTTCTTGAGCTATAGTACACAGAGACCGCAATTCACCTATCTAAAGTGTACAGTTCCATAGTTTTCACTATATTTGCAGAGTTGTACAACCATCATCACAGCGAAGCTTAGAAGGCCTTGATCACCCACAAGAGAAGCCCCCCACTACTTAGCACTCACCCCCGTTCCCTCCTTCTATCCCCTCCTTCCTGGCTCCAGCCCTAACAACCACTAACTACTTTCTGTCTCTAAGGATTTGCCTGTTCTGGACATTTTATATAAATGAAGATCATATAATAGCTTGCTGCTGTGACTGGCCTTTTTAAGTATAAGTTTTCAAAATTCATCCATGTGGTAGCATGTATTACTACTTAAGCCTTTGCATTGCCGGTTACATTCCACTGTCTGGATAGATTGTATTTTGGTTTTCCCTTTGTCAGTTGATGGACATTGGGTTGATTCCACTTTGGGGCTATGATTAGCAATGCTGCTGAGATCATTTGTGAGCAGGTTTTAGTGTGGACACCTGTTTCCCCCTGGAATTGCTGGATCACAGAAGCAACTCTGTGGGTAGCCTTTGGAAGAACTGCCAGACTGTTTTCCAAAGTGGTCACACCATTTTACACCTCCTGAGCAACATATGAGAGTTCCAGCTTTTCCACGTCCTCACCAACACTTGTTGTTATCTGTACTTTCTATCATAGCTGGTCTGCTAGGGTAGGTCTCCCATGCACACCCTTAATTCCACAGAGCCCTTTGACTGCCTCCTTCTACCTAGCACAATGCATTTCAGAGTTATTCATTTATGGATTGGATTCATTTTTGTAAGCCACTAAGCCCTCCCCCTTCACCAGAGATTTTTACAGTTTGGGAGCTTTTCCATACTACCCCAAGCTGCTAGCATCACGGAAGGCCTGGCCCATTCTTCTTCTGAGCTGAAGAGCTGGGCCCATAGTCTGTAAGCTGGAGCCCCTCTGGGGAGGAGATCTATTGAGGATTCGTGTTTCTCTGTGTGTGACTCTGACATACCTTTGATGGGGAGCAGTGGGCAGGGGGACACAGGTGGGGTCTGGAGTGCCCAGGACAGATGGTGCATGTGAGCTTTGGACATCTGCTGTCCAGCCGTCTCCCTTCTCAACGGGGATCCATAGCCGCTCCGTGGACTGATACACAAAACCATTTTCTTATTACCTTATCTGTTTTCATGGCAAGCTTGCAACTTGGGGTTTTTTGAGCACTGCCACCCTCCTTCTCCACTGAAGCACTTCTCCAACTTTCTTTTATAGGCCCAGGAAGAATGCTATGCGATCGTCATGAAGTAATAATGACTTTGCACCTTCCAGGATTATATTCATCAGAACCCACAAGATAGACATAATATCTTAACGTAGGAAGAAATCAAGATCCCAGTGGTTAAATAATCCCTTCAAAATTACACTGCTGGTGAACGGCAGGGCAGGGATTCGAATCCACCAGCCACGTGTCCAGTGTCTGTGACCTCAGTCATTTATGTACACCTTCCTGAGATCCTTCTGCCACCTAACTAATAACGTCTTTGTTCAGCAAAAACATATCCTGTGCAAAAAAGCCTGTGGCACAGAGGGTTTGATGTGATATTCTTGTTAAGACACATTACAATATACATAACTCGGAAGTAAAAATGTTCTTTATATTCTGCCTAGAGCCAGCTTGTGTCCACTGGTGATCAGCCAGCCTTAGCTTGGGGCAGGACACAGCGTAGCTGACAAT
Source organism: Castor canadensis (assembly GCF_047511655.1). Classification (NCBI taxonomy): domain Eukaryota; kingdom Metazoa; phylum Chordata; class Mammalia; order Rodentia; family Castoridae; genus Castor; species Castor canadensis. The sequence continues at coordinate 143,242,729 of NC_133393.1, forward strand.
GACCTGCTTACAGATGTGTCTCTCTCCTTGATGGAGAGGCTGTGCTGGGTTTTACCCCTCTCCGAGTGCTCAGCATCAGATACCATACAGACCCTTGCAACAGTGAAGGAGATGTCGAATGAATGGGGCATAAGGAGAAGTTGGAGAAAGAGCAGCCCTCTCCCTTACTTATGGAGGAGACGGGAAGGAAATTCTGAGGTCACATGGGGAAGCAGGGAGTGGGCACCCTAGCAGGGCAGCAGAGAGCTTAGAAGCTATGATGGCTGTGGTCACCATGGAGAAGGTGGAGGCTGGCATTCCCATGGGAAGCCCTTCCCACTTCTCAAGATGACGTGGACGCTATCATCTTAGTGCTGTCCTTGAAGCCACTTTGATCCCCACTGTGAGAAAACTGGCCTGTACTCAGTTCTTCCTTCAGCCCAGAGAGTCCTGGCCCTGTGAGCCACTGGCTGCTTCCTTTCCCTCCAGTTTACTCTTGAGGCTGGGTAACATGGGACACCGAGTTGTCCCCATCCCCTCAATGACTCAAGGGCATTGAGTCACAGAACCCTGGATAGGTCCCATCTGTCTGTTGAGGACCAAGTACAGGGCTAATGGCCCTGGGTATTCTGGTACTTCTGATTGGATGATTCGGGTGTCAGTACTGGATTTGGAATTTGACTTCGGAGGTAAAAAGGGAAAACTCAGCTCAGAGTTAAAAACAAAAAAACACGAAGACAAAAAATTTGGTTCCCATGTGTTCGGCAGCCTCTTGTCCACCCTGTGTGGTCCTGATGGGATGGCCGATGTGTCTGGGCCTTGAAAGCCCTTCCTTGGGTGATACTGAAGTTGCTGATACCTTGTAACTGTTGAAAGATATTGCTTGTCTGTGAAATTCCTTCCATTCTCTTTCCTTCTCTTGTTCTGTCCTCTCTCTTTCTTTTTTCCCTCTCTCTCTCTGTCCTCTCTTTCTCCCACAGATGTTAGTCATTTACCGTGTTCTAGACACTATTTCTGGACTACAGCCGTAAACAGACAAAATCTCTTGCCCTCAATGGAGCCCTCATTCTCCTGGGGGAGGGGCAAAGACAGGAATAAGTATAATCTATGATATAAACAATGTAGTGTGCAAAGTGGGGAAAAACAAAAGCCAGAAATGAAGCGAGTAAGTGTTGGGAGGGACAGGGAAAGGCATCATTGAGACAGTGATATTTTAGTAGCCCTTCAAAGAAGTTAGGGAGCCAGCCCATATAGATAACTGGGAAAGGCCTTCTAAGTGGGGAAATGGTATGTGCAAAGGGTCTGAGGCAGGAATGTACCTAGCACGTTTGGAGGCTAGTAACATGGCCGTCTGGAGTGGGTAGAGCAAGGGGACAGTGTGGGAGATGAGTCCAGGCAGGTGACAGGGGCTGTGGGGGTGGGCAGAAGACCTTGGAAGGTCTTCTCAAAGTATGGTCCCTGAAGTATCCCAGACCCCCCAGCATAAGAAACTCTGGGGATGGGGTCTGTCTTCAGTTTTAATGAGCCTCTCTGGAGGATTTTGATTCTGATGCCCCCTGAAACGGAGGAACCATTGCCGTGCATCTCCAGGTCGGCTGCTCTTCCCAGCCAGGTTTCCGCAGGCAGAGAGCAGCCGCAGGTGTGGTCTGGATAGAAGGGCAGACCTTGTTGACCTGACCTCCTGATCCCAAGAAATGCCGTCATCTCAGTGTCTGGAAGTTGACATTCAGACTAATAAAGCAGTCAGACGCCTGCCTGTGCTCACACTGAGGTCAGGAGACTGTGAGGGCAGAGGGAGGAGGCAGGGACACCAGTAGATGCCCGCGGGATGGGACTGGTGGCTGTCAGGCCCTTGGGCCATCCGGTCAGGCCTCTCATTTGTGGATGAGAAGACTGAGCGCTAGAAAGAGGGGGTGATGCTAATTAGACCCTTGTGGGTGGCTGTGGGTTCTCTGGATGTGCAGGCACCTGTTCTCATTTATGGGCAAACTGTGCCTCCAGGCTCAGGGCTGCAGGCACCCACACAACCTGCTGCCAGGCAGATGTTGGGGAGTTGATGGTGTGTGGGCTCCAAATAGAGTAGCAGGGATGGCATGATGTCCTACTAAAGTAGCAGGTTTGGGAGATGGGCATCGCAACCTGCCACCAGGCAGACCTGTGTCACTTGTGACTTTGTTTTTGTCTTTGTGCCCTTTCTACTGAGTCATGCAGAGTAGCCTGTGAGTCACCAAATGACAGCTTTCAGGTCCTGACCCCCTCCTAGGCTCTTCATAGACCTTATTTCAAATCTTGTCAGGCAGGTGACTTTAATCCCAGGTCACAGCCTCGAAAGCCAAGGCTGGGAAAGTTTAACTGGTTCAATAGTTTGAAGCAATGCTGGGGGTCTTTCGCTTCCCTTCAGACTTTTTCAGTTGTCTCCCAGTCTACTCTTTGGGCATGAGTTTGGCACTGAGGCCCCGGCAGAGTGTATCTCTTCCCTTCTTTTCCTATCTTACCTCCCTCTCTTAGTGTCTCCCTCCCTCTTTTCCTGCCACTATTTCTTTCTTCTGTTTTTTGTCGTTGTTGTTTGTTTGTTTTTTTCTACCTTAAAACTTTATTAGGTATCTGGGCACTGGAGGGTTCACACCTATAATCCTAGCTACTTGGGAGGCTGAGATCAGGAGGATCGAGGTTTGAGGTCAGCCCTGGCAAATGGTTTGTAAGACCCAATCTCCAAAAATAACCAGAGCAAAAATGAACTGGAGATGTGGCTCAAGCAGTAGAATGTCTGCTTTGCAAGTGGAAAGCCCTGAGTTCACCACCACCACCCCTAAAAAAGCCCCAACTTGGTGAGGTACTCACTACACACCAGACTTTTTCTGGGTTATGAGAATCCAGAGATAATAGATCATCTCTGCTCTTAAAGGTCCCCCCCCCACCCCCCACACAACAGGCAAGTGGAGAACACAGTCATATAGCTAGATAGTTGTCACAATGTATGGTCCCTGCTGTAATCAGGGTCTGTACAAAGTACAACAGGAATGAAGATAATGGTGGGCTTCCCAACTCAGATAGCTGAGTTGGGCTTTGCAGAATGAGTAGGAGTCCATCAGAAAGACATGGGAGGTGGATGAGGAGGGCAAGGAGAAGACTCGGGAGCTGTCAGGATTAAGGCATGGATATTTGGGGAGCTATAAGAGTTTGGTTGGTCTGGAGCCCAGCCAGTAGGGTTAAGTGTGAGAATGTGAGACTGCAAAGTCATGTCCAGGGCCAGATCACAGAGGCCTCAAATGCACGCAGAGGAGTTGGAACTGACCTGTGAAGGCCACAGAGACCAAGTGCCAACTGCCTGAACATTGTTTTGAGCTATCCTAAGATCTTTTCTTTGGTACCATCTCCCCTCTCTGGCCAGCACTGACTACCCCACAAGTACCCTCCACCAGAACTCCGACTTGTCTTCTTTCAGAGTAGAGTCAGAACAACTAGACCTTCAGCTGGCGATGCTGGATGCAGCCCCAGACTACCTGAGCCTCCTCCTCATTACGGGATGGCTCTGCGTCCACAGAGGGGCCAGGCCCACAGGAAGGCACGTTCCCAAAAGAGTTCTCACACACAGTCCCCAGGCACCAGGTTTTGGAAATGCCTTCTTTTAGTATTTCTACATCCATGTACAATCGGAGGAAAATTAGAGTATTTCCATAAGCAATTAAAGAGAAAATGTACATGGCACACCACCCCAGCATCTAGGGATAAACAAAGTCAGTAACTTAGAGGGCATCCTTTCCAGATGCTTCTGTGCATTTATATCTTTCCTTGCAAAGTAGAATCACACTGACCATCCTGTCCTGTCTCTCCTTTTCCACTTAGACTATGAATTTCCTTATGTGTCATTGCACACTCTCTGATGGCATTATTAAAAATGGCTGCCCAGCGTTCCATCTTATGACCAATCATCTGTCATTGGACACTTCCATTGTTCCCCATTTTTTTATTCTGTAAACAGCTCTGGAGTGAATTACCCTGCACTGTGGCTTTTCATATACAGTTGACTATATCCCAAGGATGAATTCCTCAGTGTAGAATTGCTGGATCCAACTGCACAGCTCATCAGGGCCTTGACTGGAAAGAAAGATTGCAATGACCACCTTTGAACTTGGAGAGAAGGCAGTAAATACCGGCTCCTTTCCCTGTGCTCATTCTGATATAGCTGAAGTGGATGGAGGGTCCGGCGGGGAGCTGGACAGGAAAATGCTGCTTTTATTACAAATGCTACAGGTTAGGTGGTTATGTCCTCCCCTACCCCTCAACATTCCTATGTTGAATTTTCCTCCAGGTAAGAGTATTGGGAAAGGGGTGGGAGGTAATTAGGTCATGAGTGTGGCATCCTCATGAATGGGATTACTGCCCTTATAAAAGAGACCCCAGAGAGACCCTTGCCCCTTCTCCATGTGGGATAAAGTTAGGAGAGCTGTCTGCAGACAGCTCATCCTCACTAGGCCCCAGATCTGCTGGTATTTTGAGCTTGGACATTGCAGCCTCCAGAAGTAGGAAACACACATGTTCGAGCAACACAGTCTACTGCTACAGCAGGCCAGACAGACAGTGCAGCAGCAATTGGCTTCCTAATGCCGAGCCTTTCGATGAATCAGTATAAGTACCCACTCTGCAGCTGTGCCCAGAAATGCAGCCCCAGACCACTGGGAACCATGGCCAGATGGAACTCAGAAGGATGCTTACTTCCTGCATGCAGCTGGCTCCCAAGGAGGGCTGAGGAAGGGCTGAGCTGTGCTGCCCAGCTCCTCCTGCCAAACTCAGGGACCAGACACATCATTCCTCCTCCCCAGAGAAGGGGTAAGTGAGGGGTAGAGAAATGTCAGGGCTGGTAGGCAAACGGATGTCCCTGGCAGGGCAGGACACATCAGGAGTGGGGAGTAATTCTCTAATTATAAAAATGTTTGTTCTGATGGCTTCCTAGCTTTTCATATGCGTTCTCGTCTAATTCTCCTAATGGTGAGTTAGGTGTTCTGTCCACTCCCACCTTGGAGATGAGGAAACTGGGGGTTGTGCATGAAGTCTCCTGTCCCAAACCTCCCAGCTGGCACCCAGAGTAGGTGGACTGTTAACCCAAAGAGCCTGACTCCAGAGTCCACTCTTTCGGCCATCACTAAATGACCTACTACCCTCAGCATTCACCTGATTTTTGAAAGGTTGACATCCTTTAAACACAGACGGAAAGCTAGCAAAGGGCCAGGCCTGCTAGCTTGTCTGGGTGCCCAATTAAAAATGACACAGTCCTCACAGTTTGGGGCAGCCCTTCTGACCAGCCCTATTCCCATAAAATTCTATAACTGCTTCTGAAAGAACCACTTCAACAAGGGTCCTAAGTTAGCATGAGCAGCAAGTGTGATGGACCACACACAACAGAGAAGACTTTTGACATGTCCTTGCTTCAAAGGGGACTGAGAGAAGCTGGGGTTCACAAAGTGAGGTCTCTGATGACTTCATTTTGACTTAAAGATTGCTGCAACTCATTAAGGATTTTCTTTGATTTAGGAAGAAAACAATGAATCTGTTAAAGAACCAATTTTTGATTAGAAAAAAAGCATACAATTTGGGAGGGGGACGAGGACACTAATTATGCTTTTAATTGTGTCTATTGCTCTTTAGGGTAAACTCTAAGGAATTGGGTAAAGAAAGAGAAGCTGAGTTTTTCTTTAAGTGTTTTCCTATTGTTACAAGCAACTCCCCAAAGAGTAGTCACTGCATTGTAACCCATTTTCGGTTTTAATTGTCTTACAAGCTGAAACTAGGCTGTTCTTTCCCCTCTTTTTTTAAAGCAAGCAATTTTGTTGTTTCTTTAATTATATGTTGTGATAATTCTCTTATCCTTTAAACATTAGCTAAGGTGTACTGAGATTTGTAGTCCTGGATGTTTAGACATTAGTATATCTGATTGGTAAAAATGTTAGTGAGGAAATATAGCTCACGAGAAAGACTATGACTTCAGAAGTCTCAATTCTTGAGGGTCACAGTTGGCTTTGTGTGATCTTTGGGAAGTGACTTTGCTTCCCAGATGTGGTTTCTTGTCTAGGCAGTGGGAATTGCACAGATAACATCTCATCCCACCTTCTGCAGTGAATGGTACCACTCAAAGCAACTGGCCCCCCACAAACTGAAAGGCTGGACTTTGCTCACGGCAAGGTGTCTTTGGGGAATTTGACTGCCTGGGAGTCTCCCACAGATGACTTAAGTGTCCAGCATAGGAACAACACACCACACATCCCTGATAATGTTGCTGTCACCAGCCCCTTTCAAGCTGCACTCACTGTTCTAGGAACTTCTGAGAATGTGACCTTGAAAACTGTTTTCCAGAAAGCATCTTAAGTGTAAGATCTTTAGATGTCACATGTCTCCTGGGAATAGAAACACAAACATTTCCACCTCTTTTAATGACTTTAAGGAGAAAATAAAAGAAAAGTGAGAAAGGAAGTGACTTGGAGGCTGTATTTGAGGCTGCAGAAGATTCAGGTTTAAGGGAAAAGCTCAGGTGATTGATTAGTCATGCCTGCTGGGGAGAGAGCAGAGGAGGAGGGGGAGGGGAGGAGGGAGGAGGGAGGGGGGAGGAGGGAGGGGGGAGGGGGAGGAGCAGTACTTAGACCTAAGAGCTGCCCTCTTTTCCTCCCTTCACTAGCCACCAAATTAGTGAAAATACTGCATTAAGAGTGAAGGATGGCCTTTTCTTCAACCGCTAATTGGGATATTTAGCAAATGTGTTTTACTATTAAAATGAAAATGGAGTGGAAACAGGCTTGATTTTATAATCTGCATTGAGTACTCTGTTGACAGAAAATATTTTTTTAATGAGTGAGAAGGAAATCAGTCCCCTTCATCTGAATCACCAATTGCTCCTTCTGGGTACAAAGGGACCTGACAGCAGGCCTAGGGACAACAGGCAGGGGGCTTTGTCTCCGCACTGGTGGCTCCTGTCCTGATTTATTCTGGGCATCTAGAGTGCCTATTTTGGCTCCATCTTTTTTTTTTTTCAATTGAAACATTTCGGACCTATTGACAGAACGGTCCAATTTCTACCTGACTATGCTTGCTACCACGTGTGTATGTCTCTCTTGTGCTCTCTCTACACACTCCACACCCATACACATATTTCTATTTTGCTGAACCATTTAAAACTAAATTTTAGATATCCTGACATTCGACCCCCAAAGGCTTTACAGCATTTCCTGGGAACAAGGACATTCTCCTACATCATTTCAAGGCCATTATCACACTGAAGAAAATGAGTACTTAATTCTATAATAGCATCTGCAACTCTGTTTTATTTAATTTTCCTCAAATGTCCCACAAATGACCTGTATCACTTTTTAAAAACATCTAAAAGCTGACTGGCAACTGGCTCAAGTGGTCGAGCACCTGCCTAGCAAGTATGAGGCCCTGAGTTCAAACCCCAGTTACACCCCTCCCCCCAAAAAATCTAAAAGTCAATGCATTACAATCAGTTGCTGTAGCTCTTCAGTCTTTTAATCTAGACCAGTTCCCCCCTCTTGCCTTTGGATGTTTTCACAACTGGCTTTTTTTGTTTTTTTAAGAAAAACAGTCTGGTTGTCTTAGAGTTGTCCAGCATTCTAGATTAGTCTGGTGATTTCCTTATGCTTATATTGGAGTGTGTCTGGCAGAAAACTTACTGGCCTTACTATGTATTTTTGGGGGATTTTTTTTTTTTTGGTGGTCTTAGGGTTTGAACTCGGGGCGATGCACTTGCTAGGAAGGCTCTTTACCACTTGAACCACATCCCTATTTTGCTTTAGTTATTTTTTTTCAGGAAAGGTCTCGTGTTTTTTTTACCTGGAGCTGGCCTGGACAGGGAGGCCATTATAAACCTTGGCGATCATTAAGTAATCTGTAAGTAATTGTTAAGCAATCTGTGAGTGACACTGACAAGTCGCACACATATCCTGTTCCCCACAGCCTTCTCCCAGAGCTTAGAGCACCCACTGGTGATCCTCTCCTGAGTCAGCGAGGATTGCAAATGCCGCCTGTCTAGCTTGTTCTCTCCCATTCCTTAACCTGTGGGCTGATTACTTACCATTTTCAAGCTTCATCTTAGCCACATAAACAGCATAAGAAGAGAAGGTTGTTATGAGGATCCATCTTGATAATGAAAGAGCCTTGTATAAATGTTCACAGATTTGATCATTGAAATTCCTATTATTTACATTTGAGGGGGCTGCTTTGAATAAGACGAATGTATTTATGGGGTGGTTTCCAGAAGAAATGCGTGCAAACAGTTCCGAATAAGTAAGAAACACACAAACAAATATTTATTAAAACGAGTGCCCACACTGTGCTAGGCATGGAGATTAATAGCTGATTGCACAGAATTAATTTGATGCTGAGGGGGAGAGACCAGAGAGCATTAAAAGAAAAATTAATTTGTTAATTAATTCACTCATTTATTATTTTATTCACTCAATAAACATTTGATGAGGTTCTAGAGATAGAAAATCAAATAATTCCTGATTCCTGCCCCCAAAGAACCAATAGACTGGTGAGGAAACCTGCTGCTTCTCCTTGGGGGTGGGGGACCCTGAGCCCAGGTCTGCCAGGCCAAGCCCATCCCCTCACCACCACCCCAAGGAGTGAGAATGGTGGTGCAGAGGCCCTCTGGAGGGCTGTTCCAGTGGACCTGCTGTCTCTCATGTGCTCTTGTCTTACACATCATTGCTGTGACATAGCTAGGGAGTGGATTTCCAAGCCAGCCTCTTCAGGCCCTCCATCCTCTGGGAAATCAGCAAATACCAGGGCTGCCATGAGCTCTCACGTCACGTCCTGCAGTGTGGACCTGAGCAGGACACACAGGCTTACCCACTGGGCCATTCCTGCTGGCCATTTGCAGTCTGCTAAGATCCTGTCAGAGTTCTCCAGCTGCTGCTCTCAGGGTGGACATAGGCCACCAGAACCATTTTGTTGGGGATTGCCACAGTGGGGCAATCGGGTCTTTGTCTCTCTGTCAGGCTACTGGCTGCTTTGTACCTTGTAGATGGCACCTTCTTTCAGGTCAGGCTGGTGGAGACCCAGGGGGGCTTCTATGGTGCTATTTGTCCCTTCACACCAAGGAGGCATGGTTGTCCCAGTCGTGATGGAACGCCTGTCAGGGTCAGTAAAACCTGGTGGGGAAGAGGGAGCTCTGTGCTCTAGCAGACTGATAGACAGGCCAGGTCTAAAATGCACGCTTAACGACAGAGGCCAACAGGAGAAGGGGACCAGGAACTAGAGAAAAGGTTCGTTCGAGACGAATTAACCTAGAAGGTAACACACATGCACAGGAAATTAATGTGAGTCAACTCCTGTATAGCTATCCTTATCTCAACCAGCGAAAACCCTTGTTCCTTCCTATTATTGCTTATACTCTCTCTACAACAAAATTAGAGATAGGGCAAAATAGTTTCTGCCTGGTAGCGAGGGGGTTGGGGGGAGAGGGAGGGGGCAGGGTGAAGGGGGGAGAAATGACGCAAACATTATATGCACATATGAATAAAAGAAATTTAAAAAATAAAATAAAATAAAATGCATGCTTAAGTCAGCCGCCACCAGGGATTTTCGACTCCCTCGCCCCTTCCTTTTCTCTTTGGAGCTCAGATAACAATAGGCTGTTGAATTATTCACATTTGTTAAGTTTACGAACGTTTGGTTGGTGCAATTCTCTCTCATTTTACTTAATTCTTTTTCTCTTCATCTTTATCTCCACTCTACTACTGGTGCTCAGCCAAGGTGTTTACTGTGTGTTCCTGAGTGGTGTGTGTCTTTGTAAAACATGCAGTGCTGTGTGTGTGTGTGTGTGTGTGTGTGTGTGTGTGTGTGTGTGTTATTGATTTGTAGAAAAAACAGTGTGCCGTGGAGCTTGTTCAGTGCATTTTTCATGCATGTTCTCACCATTTTCTTTCTTTTTTTTTTGGCAGTACTAGAGTTTGAACTTAGGGCCTCATGCTTGCTAAGTCGGTGCTCTACCCCCAGTCCTTTTTGCTTTAGTTGTTTTTTGAATAGGGTCTCAGATGGCTTACAGGCATGCATCACTCTGCCTAGCTTGTATCATCCTGCCCAATTCTCACTATGTTTTTAAAATCTACCCACGCTGTTGGCTGTACATCTAGTTTATCACTTCCAACAGCTGCATAGTTGAATCAGTGAGGATAGGTGAGGCTATGCTCTAGTAAGACCACCAAGATCTTAGCAGCTGGAAATCCTGGAGGTCTGTTGCCTGGCCATACTACATGTCCATCAGTCAGTAGGACCTCTGCTTCATGGATTTAGGCTGATGGAGCCTCCACCACTCACCATGGCAGGGAGAAGAAGTGGCAAAGCACTTACTGGCTCTGTCCAGAAGATGGACTTTTAAAGCCTTCAGTTCAGAAGTGGCCAAATAAATCATGTGGCCATTTCTAACTTTATAAGTAGTGGAACTTCCCTCCTACCAGGAATCTAGAAGGAGGAAAAATGGAAACAGTAATGCTAATGGCTATGACATAGCAAGCTCCCACCATGTTTGTATTATCCATTGGTCCAGTTCCCCACAGCCACAAACATCAGTGTTGTTGTGAATATCCTTTTATGTGTCCCCTGTGGACTCATGCAAGTGTCTCTCTAGGTTCTATACCCAGAAGTGGGTTTGTTGGTTTATAAGGCTTATGTGTATTTGGTTTTGATAATCACTGCTACATTAGTCTCTAAAACAACTATACAAGTCTAGTCCAGCCATGTGTACAGGTTCTCATTTACTCATATCCTCTCCATCATTTGTGTTTCTCACCATTCTAATTTTGCCAGTTCATTGTACACAATGTGGAATCTCATTTCTCTTGTTGCTAATGAACGTGAGCATCTGTTCTTGTGCTCATTGACTGTTCTAGTTCCCACTTCTGTGACCTGCCCATCTGTATCCATAGACCATTTTTCTGTTGCATTTCCTGTCTTTTCCAATTGATTTGTGGGAGTTTCTTGTATAGTTAGAGATTAATCCCTTGTTGGGTTAGACATTGCAAATATCTTTTTGTACTCTCCTACCTCTCAGTTAACTTCTCCTAGGTATCTTTTGTCTAACAGAAGACCTTAATTTTGATGCAATTAAATCTATCAACTTTTTTATTTTGGGTTTGTGATTTGGGACCTTATTTAAGAACCTTTCACACAAAGATAGTCTGTCACACTTCTTTCTGTTCAGAGTTTCCACACTTAGGGTTCTCATTCACTTAGAGTCACCTTTCTATGTGGTATATGGGAAGGATCCAATTCATTTGCAGAGCCAGACATTGCTTTTCTCCATTGAGATGAGGTATAACCTTTATCATGTATCACGTTCTTTTGCACATGAATATCTGAGCTTTTTATTGTGTCCTGGGCTCTGAACCTTACTTTTCAAAAAATGAAACAGAACAGGTCTGTTTTGTGGAATTAGGTGGTGTGCTCTGAATAGAGGCCTCTATCCCCCTCACGATGCCGGGAGTGAACATGAACCTGGGCTGTTTCTGGCTCCACCACTTGACAACGATGTGAGCTTGAGTAACTTCTTCTCCCCCTCCACCCCAAACTTCCATTTCTGTAAGACACGGATGATACTCTGAACCTCCAGAAGTTTAGAAGAACTGTATGCTTTCAGTAAAGCAAAGCTTTCAGTAAATGCCATGTCCCCTCCAATCCTCACAATCACACAATGACTTCTTGATGCTGTAAGGTGTTATCCCGGCCCTATCAAGGTGGGTGTAAATGGGAGGTACATCATCCCTTACACATCAAATGTCATTGCCTATTGTCCCTCCCTGCTAATTCATGACTTCTGTCCAGTTATTCCCACCCCCTGGTGACACATACAGGCTCACAGAAGTTTCTTAGTGGCTTCCTACCAGACCCTCTGATAGCTCTGCTAAAGTCTCATGGAGCCCCCTGCTTTGTCCTCTTCTGCAGTCATCCAGTTGCCTGCCAAACCTTGGGGCCTAAAGGGTTGGCACAGTGTAGATGCTTAGCAGGAGTACTGGACCAGTCGTCAGAGCATTCCTCTTGCCTGGCTGTCTGCTTGTGAGCTTAGGAACACATCTTGTCTCTACCATCTCCTCTTCCCCTCTTAGTCCTTTTCTCCCAGAAAATAAAGATGCAATTAGGTAAAGTCAGACCAAGCAAGGTCTCTGAGGGAAGCACGAAAAGCTTTGCAGCTTGGCACTGGGACAGGTGGCCTGGGGGCTGCTCAGCCTGGGCTGTGGGGAACAGGTTTAAAGGGCACACAGAGCCTGTGCTGCGGAGGTGCCCCTTTGGCTGCCTTTCAAAAAAGAGTTTTCTTTTTGGATTTTGGCTTTTGATGCCCTAGCTGTGGCTCTGTTCTGTTACCTTCTTTCCTGAACCTCAGAGGACCATTAGTCAAGGCAGGGGACTCAACGGTTCTTGGCTTGTCACACTGGCCAAGAAGGGCCATCTGTCACCTTCCCAGGAGGTGGCCACTTGTTCCAGTGTGGCGGAAGTGCTTATCTGGGGGCAAAGACCTGGCCCACTCTCTTCCCCTCCCTTCCTGTTGTGGGTGTTTTGAACCACTGCAGGCACAGTGAATCCAGAATATTCTTCCCCTTCCACTTCATGACATTAGTAAAGCAATTCCATCTCTTGCTGTGTGCTCGCTGCCTTTGGCTCAATCTCAGCTAGACAAGCGAGCAGGGAGATCATTCTGGAACTTTACTGATGAGTCCAAATCTCATCTCTAGATTGTGTCTGCCATTCTGGCAGGGTTCTTCAAATGACCTACAGCAGGGCTGTGGACAGAAGGGCTCCTCATGAAAGGAGACGTAGGAAGTCTGCCCAGTGCCTCCCTAGGTCTAAGCAGGGGCAGAAGGGCCTCTCCCACCATCTGTCCAGTCCTGGGAGGGAAAGATTTGACTGGCAAATCCATGTCCAGGTAAGCTTCTGCTGCTCTCCTGCCAAGAACCTGAGAGGCTCTGGGGACTGGAAGTGGAAGAGGGGAGAGGCCTCAACCCAGACGCCCAGTGCTGGCCACTGCCCTCTGATATTAAGCAGCAATGTCCAGCTGAGTCTTCCGTAGTTACTCATTCAGTAGCAGAGAATTCCCTGCCTTTGCCTCTTCTTTCTTAAGGACATTCAAGATAGATTATGAACTTGAGTTTTCAGTTGCTCCTCCATTTCCATGTTGACCACATAGTAAAGTTATTATATTGCTGGGTTGCACGTTAAGAGGAGGGGCATAAGTCACCCCCAAAGCTACATTTCCACTTGCTGCTCTCTACTCAAGCATCTACTAAAGATGCTTACTGTATCTACCACATGGCGTCTTTGCTCATGACAGACAAAAGTAACCGAGCACTAACACTTGTCTCTGAGCTCAGAAGGGACTTCAGAATCCTTCTCAACACTGTTCTAGGCGACCACTCTGGATCAGAGTCACATGTGGGATGTGAGCTCTTAGCTATCTTGCCTTGTAAGGAGCCATCTTGTCTTCTTCATGGTTCTCTGTTAGGGGAGTCAAGTGGTACTTTGTATCTTATTTTATTAGCTAGATATAAGTCTTCAGTTTTTTACTTGAGAAAAGAATCTGCTTGATGTATCTTTCCAGCATCCCAACTCTGCTTATGGTCATGGTCAGTACTGTTGTTGGATGGATGATGCGTTTGTCTTCTCATTAGGATGAAAAGGACAGTGTTGAAATTGTCCTCAGGATCAACTTCACGTCTTACGATTTCCCTCTTCTGTGATAGGCACACTGTCTCCTCAAATGGATGAAAGTCAAGCAACAGCTACAAAATAAAAGCTGCCAGCACATTGAAACCCATTTCCTGCCCCCAAACCAGAACAAAGCAGGGACGATCTGTCTTATGCAAATTTCATAATACAGGAAGCTGCCTCCCCTGAGCCAAAGTGCCATTCAACTTGGCGTTTCCTCAGCTTCATTTCTGCAAGTGTGCAGCACCGAGAGGCTGGATATGAGGAATGACGTATGACCTCAAGGATTGTACCACTCTGCGGCCCAAAAGCTGTCCACATAGCTAACCAAGTTGTCACCGTGACCCTCTGATCATGTTTGTGAACCTCCTGTCACACTCAAGGATATAATGTGATGTGTGCCCTGTCCAGGGCCTCTGTCTATCACGTCGGGCAGCTAAGCATTTGCCCCTTACGTCCCTCCAGCCTCTTCTCTCAGGTCCCCCGTAACCCCATCCCTCTAGTGCTTCCTCTTCTTACTTTATTTTCCTTAGCACTTTTCACCAGGGGACCTTCAGCACTTATTTGTTCCTTGGCTGTCTCCTGCTTTGTGATGTGAGCTCCAGGGACACTGTCTGCGGCTTCACGACTGTATCCCCTGGGTTCTCTACCCAGCACTGTCGGCATTTTGGACCAGGTAATTCTTTGCTGTGGGGCTGTCCTGTAGGATGTAAGCTGTTAAACAGCATCTTTGACCTGTGTCTATATGCTGATGTCTGTAACATGTCTTCCCCTGAGACTTGATAATCTATGACAGTCACAAATGTCTCCAGACATCACTAAATGTCCCCTAGGTGAGGCGTAAAGTCACCTCTAGTTGAACTAGTGGACTAGAACAACACTGAGCACAGAGAAATCACAAATTGGTGCTGTGAGTGTAAGTTAACTCCACATCCATCGATGGCACTCCCCTGTGTGAGGGAGGCGCTGCATAGCTCCCTCCCGCTTCCTGTGGTCTGTGTGCAGATGGTGCTTCCCACCTTAGGGGTGACAGGGGGCTTAAGAGAATATCCATAAAGCAGCTACATAGCTGCAAACACAGAAGTCAATGCTTGGTAGCCGGCAGCCATGATGTTGTGTACAGGTCTTATCCCACCCGTCTGCCTTTCCACCTCATCACCCCAAGGACCCCAAGGCCCTCCAAGCCCAACCAAGATCACACAGCCAGGGAGCCCTGAAGCTGAACTTCGGGTCCCAGGTGTCTGGGCTATAGCTGTATGTCTACTGCTCTCTCCCTATACTTCCCCCACCATACTTTTATGTGATACTGGACCTTGCATTTGTTAGGTAGGCACTCTACCACTCGAGCCACACTCCTGCCCTTTTTGCTCCAGTTATTTGTTTCGGATGGGGTCTTGTACTTTTGCCCACGCAAATTTGGACCACGATCCTCCTACCTGTGCGTCCTGTGTAGCTCGGATTACATGCGTGTGCCACCATGTCCAATTTACTTGCTAAGATGAGAGGGATCTTAACTTTTTGCCTGGGTTGGCCTCAAACCACGATCCTCCTGATCTCTGCCTCCTGAGTAGCTAGGGTTATAGGCCTAAGCCTCTGTAACTGGCTCCCTGTAGCCCTTGAGAGGAGGGGTGACCCTGCAGCTCACCATCTTTCTTGACACTCAGCCCAGCACCTCCTATTCATGCTCAGTAAATATTTCAGAAGAACTGAATGCACAGCTGAACAAACGGGAGTCAGGCAGGATAAATGCTGCAGCAGAGTCCACAGCAGGAGCTCAGGAAGCATGGGAGGGGAAAGGACTTTTCATGGACTTAATAGCATAATAATTCCTAGACAGAGGGGGCCTGGGTGAACTCAAATGGGAAGGGCTCTTTAACCTTGAGCCTTGTTTGCCATGGCAGGAGAGGTCTGGCAAGAGGCTGCCACCAACTCCTACCCCTCCTCAGTCATCTCCTGCACCCCTTCTTCTGCCTCCTCTTTCCCTCTGCCCTTCTCCAAATCAGAAGCTTAGAGGCCTCTTGTTCCTTTGTTTCTCCACACGGTCTGGCTTTAGAACTGCCCTAGTTGTCTAACCTGTATTTCCACGTCCTGCTGCTTGTGCATGCAGCCCCGCTGGAGCTGAGAAGGACCTCTCTGAACCTTGAGGGGCTGGCTTAGGTCCCCTCTACTCTCAGAGGCCTCGGCTCAGGTCCCCTCTACGCTCCTCCTCTTCCCAGCCCAGGAATGTCCCCCTACCAAGCCCAAGGTCAAGTTTTCATGCCTGCACTTGGGCTACACTTCTCTGAGTTCTCAGGCCTCTTGGCTTTCAAAAGGAGCCAGGTTCATTCTTTTTCCCTACTGGCATAGCTCCACTTGCTGGGACATGAGGATTGAAAGTGAACCCTAGGAGAGCAGGTGCTTTGGGGGCCTGGCAGAGGATGGTGTGAACTGGTGGCTTCTTAGCTAGCCAAGTTGTCATAGTAACCTGACGACCTCATCTTTCTCCATGTTCTGCCACGGGAGCACCTGCCACACCCAAGTCTCTTCGTGTAGTTTCTTCAGGCTTCCCTCAGCTACAAACTTTAGAAACAGCTTCTGCTACGGTAAATTTTTTCATTCTTTATGTTCTGGTGGTCAAACTCCCCTGAGAGTTGGACCATTTCCTTTCCCAGACCCCACGGGAAGGTTTCAGGATGGAGGAAGCAGATGATTCTGAGGAAAGAGTGAAGTCCTTTTGGTCTCTGCTGGTCATGTGACACAGAAATAACAAGCTGGGTGTGTAGCACATGTCTGTAACTCCACCTCTTGGGCAGTAGAAGCAGGAAGATGGAGAGTTCAAGGCCAGCCTGGGCTACATAGAGAGACCCTGTCTCAACTCCTTCATCCCTACTTAAAATTTAAAAGAACAGCAACAAAGTCCTCTCCCCCACATGGCAGCAGAATCCCTTCAAGAGAAAACCAAGGGCCCAGTGCCCCTTCTGCCTGTCACTGGCTGGGAGGCCCCAGAGTGTCAGCTTACTTTTCTGAGCTCCCATTCCTCACCAACAATATGGTGAGACTCATCCCCTCATCTCTAGAGGCAAGAAACTGGGCTAGATGCTGTCTGGAGGTTCCATGTCTCCTTGTTTCTCCTGCCTTCTCTTCCTGCCTCTTGGAACTCCATATCCCTGGGCGGCATGGCCCTCCTGCACAAAGAAAGCCTGCCAGGGTTTTCCACTCCCATTGTGAGGAAAATGCAGGGCCTGGCTCACTCTGAAGTTCCGTACAATCCAGCCCAGTCTTCCCATATTCTTCCTCTTCTTCGCAGCTCTGTAGCCCTGTGGCCCTCTTTGCTTTGTTTTCTGAATGTGACCAGAGCTCTCAACTCTGGCCTTTGCACTTGCTGTTCCTTCCGCCAAAAATTGTGTCCTACTGCTTGCTCACCTCCTGGAGGTATCCCTCTCCTGCCTACCATGCTGTCCCCATCAAGCCCCTCTGTGCTCTGGGCATGCATCTTGGTTCCTTTGTTCCACTCAGTTCCATGGGGGTTCTGCTTCCTGACCACCTCTGTGTCCCTGAGAGCACTAAGCCCTGAATGTGCATCTGACAAATGGATGAATGAATGAATGAACATCTGTGCTGCAGACTCTGTGAACCTGAGAATAAAAGTAAGCCACTCCCCCTTTATTCTGAGTGCAGCACTGACTGTGGCTGCCTTGTATCACTGTGTGTGTGGCACGTGGGTTCTTTTATTGAACTCTACAAGGCTGTGCACAGCACTAAAAGTGGCCCTTTTGTCAGGTGAGTGGCTCAGAGGTGTAAGGGGAAGATCCCATCTGAGCCCTGGCCTGTCTGAACACACAGGCCAACATCTCAGCTACTGCTCTGTGTTTGTCTGCTCTTTAAAGAAGAAAGAGTCAATGGGTATCACTTGGACGCTCCTGGACCCAGAGACGTGCTGCCTAAAGCTCCCTTCACTACTGAAGGCCCCACCCCCTGCTGTGAGAGCTGGCTCCATCTTCATCAGAAATTGCATCGTTTGAGAGAACTCCTGGTTGAGTCACAACCCCTCTCTAGGCAGCCCATTGGGGTAGGGGTATAAGAGTCATGCCCAACTCAGGACAATTCAAAGGGACATTCCAGCTTTCTAGCATGCAGTAGACTGGGCTGAAGCCTCCCTTGAGAGTGGGTCACAACCCAACTTCTCCCTCTGTCTAGTTCTGCCTCTCACCCTTCCTTGACACAGGGGTGGAGCCCATGAGCACACGGTGTCCGTGAATTATCCCATATGTATGTGTGACACACATACACCCCTCATGTTAATCTCGAGGACCCCCTGCCTCATGGTCTCTTCCCTGGATCCTCATGGAAGTGTCTTGGGTCGTGGAGGGCCAGCATGTACCAGGGGAAGGCTGGGAATGTCCACGGCAAGTGTCAGCCTCAGTTTGTTTTTTTATCGTGGTCCTGAATCATGGTGCACCTGGCTAGAAGAATAACTTTCCTAAGCTGCTGTCAGCCCACACCATGGCCTTCCTTGGCAAATGTCTGTTGAGAACTGGCTGGTTTGGGAATAAGAAAGGCAAAAGTGGGATAAGCCTTTTCTGATTTCACACACAGCTCACACAGGCAAGGGAAAAACCTTGTTTGGGTTAGGCAGTGTGATGTAGCCACATGAAATAAGTGCTTCATGTTTCAGTTATTCACTGTTTGAGTCTGATTGCTTCAATTACAGCCGTTTCCTGGACTTCTTTTAATACCTCCTAGTTTCTAGAATGGTCATGACACACAGTAGACATTTGTGAAGGATGGGAAGAAGACAAATGAATCAGCAGGGAGGGAAGTAAAAGGGAACCAGCAAAGGGAGAGAGTAAGGAATATAATCTCATTAGAGCCATCAGGGGTCTTGGCGATTGTAAATTTCTCAAACATTGATGGAATGCTTCCTTTGTGCAAAGCCAATGCCAGGGGCTAGAATAGCATATGATTCAGCCGTGAAAATGCTTGTGACTCAGCCTTGGGCCCCGTCCCTTATTTAGACATGCTCTATTCCGCTCCTGTCCCTCCTTAGATCCTACCTGCTCATCCCTTTGTCTCCCTGGCTTTGCACGCATTTAACGTGACCGTACGACTGCTTCTGCCAACGCTGTTACATACCGAGTGCTTCCCCACTGCCAGCCAGGCCCTGTGCTTTAAGTGACTTACACACACACGATTGCATTTCATCCTTAGAACAGCTCTGTAAGTCAGGCACTGTTATTATCACTGTTTATAGATGGACAGCTGAAGCTCTGGGAAGATGAGTGATTTGTCCAAGATCTCAGCAAGCAAGCAGCAGAGCCAGGCTGTCCTGTGATGTGGCCCATCCATTCCACCTGGAGAGGCCTGCCTTTCCATCCCCTTCCAGGCCTGCTACCCCTTGGGCTTCCAGGTTCAGGCAGGTCTTCTCTTTTGTGTTTCCTTTTCACATTCCCATTCTGACCATTCATACCCAAATCTCCAGCTGCATGGCTGCTCCTGTCTTTGGGAATGAAGATGTCCCCTGGTAGGTCTTGGCTGTGCACCTGCCCTGTGGACAGGAATCGGGTTCCCCAGGAAGCTGTAAAGCAGGAATCCCTGGGATGTGGCCTCCATGTGTTGTGAGAGCTGTTCCAGTACTTCTGGCATGGGCAGGAGAGGGTGCTGACATCCTGGGTTTATCAGCTGCAACTGGCCTTGGGCAAGTCACTAAACCTCCCTGAGCCTCTGTTTCCCTTTCTATACAATGGAGATAATAGCAGTGTCCTCCCCTGGGGTTGTTGAAAGAGTAGATGACACATTACATTGAAAGCACTAGTGGCTCCAGCTGTGCAGAGTAAAGGCTCTACAATGGTCCTGCTTGTCAGACAAGCTATAAATTGAATCTCCCTCTCAGCTCCCTCTTCCCCAACTTCTGACTTCCGCCCTCA
This sequence comes from Castor canadensis, assembly GCF_047511655.1. Taxonomy (NCBI): domain Eukaryota; kingdom Metazoa; phylum Chordata; class Mammalia; order Rodentia; family Castoridae; genus Castor; species Castor canadensis. Next base: position 143,262,318 of record NC_133393.1, read on the forward strand.
CTCTCTTTCTTCCCTACTCCACCATCCACTACCAGCAGACCCCTTGCTGGAGTAGTTGGAGACACTGAGATGACAAAGGTAGACCCCATCTTGAGATGCTTACAGAGGAGCCGATCAGTGCCATGGACTGCCAGGAAGCCTTGGCTTTGAGTCTCACTCTCCTCCTTGCTCTGAAACTCTGGAGCTGGTTGATTTCTTTGAATACTGATTCCATCACTGAACCCTGGCTGCACTCCAGAAGGGAAGCAGACCTACAGGCTTCTATACTGTTTAGAAGAACAGTTCTCAGGCTTTGCAGTCCTGGCATGGCACGGTGTGACTGTGATTCATCTGTGGCCCCTACAGGACCTGCCCTCAACTGCTGGGTGCAAAACGCAGATTGGGTTCTCTGCACTCACAGATGTGCTCTGGGCTGAGCACCGTTAACAGACCTGGTATTTATGAGTGGGTGTCATTGGCCTGCTGCTTTGCATTTTATCACTGATGATTACAGAAGGTTGGTCGCTCTATTTCAGGGAATGCTTTATGGTTTTCATTATGTTCCTGAATCTCTGCATAATTTTCTGGGGTTGGGGATAGAGTGCCTTTGTTTCTTTGTTTGCATTTTTTTCTTTCCGTCTAAACCAGTAAAAATCAATCAAAGGCCAGCAAATGAAAGCTGTGTTCACACCAGAACTTGGCTGTGTGTCACACCCCTAGTGAGTTAGTCCTTTCTTTCTCAGGTAACAGTGGTGCGGGTCAGGTAGAGAGATCCTGAACCTGAGTTTCCATGCCTGTGTTGACTCAGGGAGGCCCTTGGAGTTGAGACCACACCTTGTGTTTACAGATGGGGAAACTGAGGCTCAGAATTAGGACATGACCTGTTTAACCTGGATTTACTTAGTAGCTACTGAGTCATTTGACAAATCATTTTGGGGTACCTCCTGTGTGTAATTAGTTAGAATCAGGGAGTGGCCTTGTTTCTTTGTTTGCATTTTTTTCAACACTGAGTTGAGCTGACATTCTGGTTTCCGAAACTGGATGTATGTGTGAGTGTGCAGGATGGTACACCAGAGAAGAGGACAAGAAGAATGTTCCAGAAGAATGTCTTCTGATTAGTTTCTTCTCATCCTTTCAGGATCTCTATATTTTGTAATGAACTATATAATAATACAGGAGTATGTTGTGCATATATACACTGTATGTGTACTATGTTATATACATACATCTACTGTGTATACATATGTAACTATACCGTATCTATTTAGTTATAGATTATAGATACAATGTATATATATGTATGCATATGCTGTACAGTATTTATATACATATATGTATAAAGTATATACATATGAAACAGTATATCTGATATGCTTAATTATAGATTATACCTAACCTCTTATAATCATTAATTATATATGCACATGCTGGGGTATACATAAGAATGAAATGAACGTATGCTTACAAGTTCAGAGATGACTGGTTTATTGAATGCGGAGTTTCTCCTGACCATTGTCTAATACAGACCTATCCCTGTTGCTTCCTCTTCGTTTACTCTGTCTTCACTATCTTCCCAGACACTGTATTGCCTTTGTGTGTGCTTATTGTCTTTCTCCCTCCTAGAACATGAGCTGTGAGTGGCTGGAGGCTGATTCACTTGGTGCTGTTTCCCTGGCACCTGGAAGTGCTGTCTGGGCATAGGTCATGCATTCAGTAAATACCTGTAGATTCAAATGAACAGGTGTAGAGCTTCTGCAGACAGGCCAGCACATGCAGCCACCACAACAGGCCACATTCAGGGTCAGAGCAAATGCAGCAGGTTGAGGGGATGCTGAGGGGATTCTGACCCAGCCTAAGGGGTCTAGAGAAGTTTCCTAAGGAGGGGCTTCCTGAGATGTCACTGAAGGGTGAGAAAGGAGAGGGTCAAGAAAGAGACACACACTAGGTGGCAAACAGTAAGGGCAGATGGCAGAGGCCAAAGAAGGTAGGGTCTTCCAGAGGGTTCTGCAAGGTGGTACCTAGAGTGTGCATTTGGCAATGGCAGCTGATGAAGCTAGAAGCAAGATTAGATCTGATATCACAGGCTTCCTTGTTGTTTTAAGGAGTTGAGGCTAGGTCCCAAGGTGGCAAGAACCTGTCTGTGCTGCGTGAGCCCGGCCCTAGACAGTATGTGTTTGTGTCCTAGCTCTGTCATTTGGCTGCTATGAGACTTTGATGGGTTATTTCACCTCTCCTACCTCAGCTTGCTCATCTGTAAAGTGGGAATGGTAAGAGGACCAGCCTCAGTGTCATACTGGGAGGATGAAATTTGCTAATTTATGTAAGTTATGGAGATAGTTCCTGGCCGGTGATAACTACTCTCTAAGTGTTGTTTATTACAACTCATTCAACAATATTCATTGAGTACCCTACTGTTCTCCCGATGGGGATAGAGCTGTTGCCAAACCTAATATAAAGCACCCTGGCACTGAGCTTCTGTTTTAATTAGGGGAAAGAAGTAAAAAGTGAATAAAGAACAAGTCAGCCAGCGAGAAGACCAAGAAGAGACTAGGGAGAAATATATAGAGGGGACCAGGCTTCTTCAGGTTGGCATTCTGAAAGAGCTGACTTACTTGGAATGAGGTTGGGTGTGTTCCAGGCCCTAAAAGGACTGGTGTTTGGGGTGCAGTAGGTGAGGAAGAGGTGCTTGGGAGAGGAGCTGGGACTGGATCACATAGGGCCTTGTCTGCCCGGTAGAGAGCTTCAGATGGAAAGCAACTGGAGCATTTAAGGAGGGGTGGGATGGGATTTGATCCTCTTAAGAAGGTCCTAATAGCTGCCACCTGGATCCATTGCAGGGTGGTAGGGTCCTTGAAATAGAGAAAACAGTGGGATTGTCAGTGTTGCTGTACTATGTTCCTTTACCTTCTGGATGGCACTTTTACCTTTCATTACTACCAGTGCCCTCTGGTCTTCCAGCCCATATCAAGGCCTGCACTGAAGGTCATTCAGGCTAAGTTCCAATAATTGTACTAGCTTACTTTGTGGCTTTTGGCTTTGTGGCAAGATCAGCCAGCAGGCTAGTGCCACATTTGGAGCCCAGGCCCACTTCTGAAGCCGGGACTTTTAGGCCTTCCCCATGGCCCTGCACAGATGGCTGACCTGAGACCATCACCTTGGTGTCTTCCATCCACTGCTCTGGCTTCAACATTGGCTTCTAGCATCCTATTGACTCTCACGGGCCCCATATTTTAGGAGGCAGTATGGCGTAGGGGTTCAACCAGCCATTTCCCGGGTCGGGCTGCCTGGTTTGGATCTTCCTCTACTCCTTGCTAGGAGCCTTGGGCAGATTCCTTAACTTCTCGATTCTGGTTTCCTCCTCTGTAAAATGAAGATAACAGTAGTGTCTTAGTTTTGTTTTCTGTTGCTAGAACAGAATACCCAAGACTGGGTAATTTACAAAGAACGGTGGTTTCTTTGGCTCATGGTTCTGGAGTCTTGGAAGGCCAAGAGCATGGTCTGGCATCTGCTTAGCTTCTGGTTAGGGCTTTGTGCTGCATCACAACATGGCAGACGGAAGTGGAAGTGGAAGGGCAAGTATGCATGTGCAGATGAGGCAAAATGGTGGCCCCCTGTGTAACAACCAGTTCTTTCTCTAACTCAGCCAGTCCCACAGAGAGAGAACTTGCACAACAAAAGCTTTTATCCATTCATGAGGGCTTTGTCCCCAAGACCCAAATACCCCCTTACTGGCCCCACCTCCCAACATAAAACAGTACTGGCAATCAAATCTCGCCATGTTGCTGAGGGAACAAATCATATTCAGACTACTTCAGAGTTACAAGTGAGTCCATCTTTATAAAGCCCTGAAATAGGGCCCAGCATGGAGGAGCCATCAACAAGTGTTCACGGCCATTATCTGTATTATTTAGGAAAGTAATGCCTGTTCTCCTCAACCTACCTTTCCAGAGATGGCTGTAGAATTAATGACATAAAGATTCTCAGTTGTTGGGAGCTTGGCAGAACAAAAGCACTGCACAAATACACACGATTATTATTGTCATCTTTGTGCTTTGCCCTGGCAGGCCTCCGATAACAGTGTCTTCCATCTGCTCAGGGTCTTTCATTTTGAAAGCTTCCAGACGGCCATGTAAAGTGAAGCAGCAGGCGAGCACTTCCAAATGGCCATCCACCCGAGAGTTAGCATCAGGCCCAGGTGTGCATGGCACACTGTGCTATAGAGCCGCACACCTGTGGTCCCTAGGGGGGTGAGAAAACAGGCATACATCTTGCTAAGATATCAATAGGTGAGAACTCAGGTGGCCAGGGTGTTTGCCATGTGTTTGGTTACGTTCTGAATGCTTCCACTATATCCATGTGTGGTTCCCTAATAGCCAGTGCGGTGGAATCCCTTCCTACAAATAAGAAACCAAGAAAGATTTGCTTAGAATTGTGCAACTAGAAAGGGGCAGCCTGGCTCCAGAGCCAGCAGCACCTGTAACCTGCATGAGACCATTTCTGGCAAGGAACAAGCATCTCTTTTCTCCCTGCCTCCTCAGTGGATGGAAAACCAGGTAGGCTGGTGCTGATGGCACAGACCAAGTGGGGGGGGGATGTTAGTGGGGTTTTCTAGGTTTCCAAAGTGCCTCTTGGGAGCTTGGGTTTCCTGGGAAAGAGACTAAAAGATTCCTACAGAAGGTCCATTGGGGAGTATGCCTGGGATCAACGCGGGTGCACAGCACTGGACAGACAGAGGAGTTGAACTTGAATGTAGACAGAGGAGTTGAACTCGAATGCAGTTGCAACGTGGTCTGCAGCTATCTGATCCCACCAGGCCTCAGAGGCTGGAATAGCCTCTCGTGGGTGTCCCCAAGTCTGAGGGGACCAAACTTGTATGCTCCCATATCAACTAGTGTTTGGATATCACTGCTTCAGGGGCAAGGGTATGACCTTGGACAAGGTCTCCTTTAGGCTAAGCAGTCCCTGGGAAGAGACTCGTGGAGTGGTGCTTGCAAGGAGGACTCACAGCCTCCACCACAGACACTGTGACTTCTGGCCGATGATTCTCAAGTCATTGCAGAGTTGCTATGGATCAGGGATCATAAATGGAAACCAAGGTGGCAGCTTGGGCTCTCTCTCTTTCTCCAGGCAGATGTTCTGTAGCTTTCCTCTGCATGTCTGTTGGCTGTCTTTCCTCCTCCCCAGGCCCACATGATTGTTACCTTCAGCACTTTCTGTGCACAGGACCTGGGCTCCATGCCTGCTTCCTGGGCAAGAGGAACAGGCCTGGTCTAGCTTCTTCCTTCCTTCCTTTCTATAACTGCCCTGTGCAGTTATGGAAGTGCCAGGTGCTGGGGACACAGCTCTGAGAGGCAGATGAGGACAGGCTTTGTTCTCCTGGAGTTTGCCTTCATGTGGGTGAGGCATAGAACAGAAAAATCGACACAGGACAAATTTCCAGTCCTGCCAAGTGGGGTGAAGAAAATGGGGTTGGCATAGGAGCCAGAGGCTCTCCCAGTGACAAGAGCGAGCTGGTGACCTGCACATCTTTGCGTTCCTCCCTGGAGCAGTGCTTGGTGTGGTCTTCACAGGTGGCTAATGTCATCATGGCTCTGGAGCCTCTTGGTCCATCCCCATTGACAGGTCCAGCCTGGACCATGGCAGGCCTGGAAAGGTGACTCTGAGCTTTGAGGACCCTCCAGAATTTCATGACCTAGAGTTTGAGTGAGGACTCTGAGTTCTGGTCCTAGTCCTGGTCCTTCTGTCTGATTTGACCAAGTGTTCTCCTGCCTCAGAGCCTTTGCACAAGCTCTTCCCTCTGCTGCACTGCTTTCCCCACTCCCTTCCCTTTTACTTAGTGGGCTTCATTCCTCCTTCAGGTGTCAGTCAATTGTCACACCTGCCTAACCAGCTTCAGTATCTATTCTCCACTCTCATAAGACTACTTAGGAAACTATTCCTTCCCTTCATCATTGGTCCCAGTTGACATCTGTTTGTGGAATTCTTGAACCAGTAACCCCAAGGAGGGCAGGCATCCCAGCATACAGTGCAGAGCCTGACATACAGCAGGTGCTCCGTGAACTTTTATTGTTGAATGACTGTTCAAATGAGGTGATGTCAATGAACGTTTTTCACAAAAGCACAGCATGTACAGAGGGAGTTGTGCTGTTACCAAAAGGGTTCTAGCACTGGCCTGGGAGTGGGGCAGCTCAATAACTTCCCAGATTGGGGCGACTTTTCTAAGGCCCAAAGCAGTGTCTGCCCCATGTTGTCCTGGATCAGCCTGAACCCAGTGCACCGCGGTGCTGCTGGACCATCCACTTGGCCGTTGTGGGAGACCAGGCTGGGTGGGTGTCCCTGAGCTGTTGGCATGTGACCTCACTCCAGCTTCTCCTGTCGTGTCCGCTTACTTGCAGCTGCCACATGGGGTTTCAATTGTGTCATGTCATGGTGATATCCTTGGTGTGTCACAGTGGTTTGGGCCTCCTGGGGTGGAGCTGAAATAGATAGTGTGTGTGTGTGTGTGTGTGTGTGTGTGTATGTGTGTATGAGAGAGAGAGAGAGAGAGAGAGCACTGCACTCTAAACCCACTGGAAACCATACCCCAACCAGCCTGTTCCTGCAGGAAGTCTCTTCTGTGCCTCTTGCTATCAGGCAATCTGTCCCTTGCTCTGTCCATCCATTCGTAAGTCAGTGAGTGTTTGTTGAGAAGCTGCGGTGTTTCAGGCAGTGAGGACTCATGATGACAATACAAGTAGGGTCTTTGCCAATGTGCAGGTGACTATTTGGTGTGTGGGGGGTGGGACAGATGTTACTCAGCTACCAGATGAAACACTGTTGTAGAACAAGTGTGGCAGGGGCTGCAAAGAAGGGAACCCGGCAGGTGTCTCCTTCGCAAAGTACGCCTGTGCCTGTGTTCACAAGTGGCGTGAGGCACTGGTTCTCTGCCAGGCAGTATGCTGGATGAAGTGCTGGGATTACATGTGTGCACCACCACCCCCAGCCAGGGCTCTGTGAATAGATGTGAAATGTTTACAGAGTCCAGCACATAGTAAGTACTCAGAAATCAGTGATGATCCTGTTGGTGAGAGTGGTGGTAGTCATCAGGACCTTTCTCTTCAGTTCTTCATGGGTGTGCTAATTTAACCAAGATCAGGTGGATTGGCTCAGACTCTGTGTTTCATATTCCTTGGAGGAAAGCCACCAAGTTTACTTTTTCTCATGTTGGAGTAAATCAGCATTAAAAATCAGAGTTCAGCTTTTTAATTTCCTTTCTTGGAGAAACGGATCTGAGCTGCAGGTGGGCGTTAACCTGCAGCAATTGGGGTGGCACCTGTCTACTCCAAAGATCAAGGGCTTATGGAATGCTTGTGGTCGGAAAATGGAGCCAAAGGCTATGAAATTAACCTCAACAAATCTGTGATAAGATTTGAGGATTTTTTTTTAATTAAACAAAACTCTTTGAAGAAGCTGCAGCACCCAGGTGGCAGCCACCTTCCTCCTTCCCCTCCTCAGTAACAGCTCATTTTTAATATTTATTTACCCATGTGTTGCACCCTTCATCTCATTTAAATTAAGAACATTTCTATTAGCTCATTTTATGCATTAGAAAATTGAGTTATAAGGACTGGGTACAGTGGCTCATGCCTGTAGTCACAGCTACTCAGGAGTTGGAGATCAGGAGAATTAAGGTTCTAGGCCAGTCTGGGCAAAAAGTTAGTAAGACCCTATCTCAATGAACGACTTGTGTGTAGTGGCTCAAGCCTGTAATCCCACCTTTGTGGGAGGCTGTAAGTAGGGGATCACGGTTTGTGGTCAGTCCTGGCCATGGACATGAGACTCTACTTGAGAAATAAGAAAAGCATAAAAGGCAGGGAGTGTGACTCAAGTGAGGCAATTTGTTTGAAATGGTGGGGGTCTTGCTAACTTTTTGTTCAGGCTGGTCTTGAACCTTGATCCTCCTGATCTCTGCCTCCTGAGTACATGAGATTACAGGTTTGAGCTACCATGCCTGGCTTCCATAGGCTCTCCATTAACTCTCTCCACATGGTCTCTCTGCATGACCTTTTCAGCGCATTCTGTGCCAAGCCCTGTCTAGATTCAGTGTGGAGGAGTCTAACCAGGCATCCAGTCTTGCAGGGGTCTATTTGGGGTCATCTTTGGAGACCAGCTACCAAAGTGCGTTTTATAAACCACTTACTTCGCGTTTTACCTACATGTATCTCTTATGATGCTCCTACCATCTTAGGGCACAGCCTTAGAGGGTAGGTGGCTTGCCCACGGCCTTGCAGCCTAGATTCTTCTAGGGTTAGCCTGGACTTGCGGCTGATCCCCCTACTGTCCTCTGGGGAGGCACCATGTTCTTTCATCTGCCTATGTCTTTCAATCTCATCTTAGTGAACAAATCAATGCTCGCTGAGTGCTCAGGGTGTGCCCTGCCCAGCGGAGGCGGGAAGTGAGCTGTCACCCTGTTCCTGCCTCTGTTTGCCTCAAGGCAGTTCAGCTTGAGAAGAGGAAGGCAATGTGGTCCTTCTGAGGATGGAGGCAGAGGCCACAGCTGACGGCCTGGAAGGCTACTTCTCATAGGAAATGACACTTAAATTGGCCCTTCAAAAGTTACTGGGAAAAAAGTGATCAGTATTGGGATTGGGAAAAAGGTTGAGGCCTGGGGTAGTGATGGCCAAGTTTGTGTGCTAAACTAGGGTTTTAAGCACTTTACATGAATAAATTCACTCTGCGCTCAAGCAATCAATGAGCTGGGTGTCACATTACAGATGAGGAACCTGGGCACAGAGAGGTGAGGCAACCTGTCCAATTTGCACAGCTTGTGAAGTCATGAAGCTGGGCTCAGCAACCACTGGTATGCAGTCTGGCACCAGACTGGGGGTGCCATTACTGGTAAGGGAGGCTGATTTGGAGGAGCTTTTGCAGGGGTGTGGGTGGGGGTGGGGGGGTGGTCATTGGTGAGTAGCTAAACCAGTTTGGGCAGAACAGTGTTTGTAGAGGGAATGACTAATTAGCACTTCAGCAGGTTCTGGGTGGAATTTTGTCATTCTATGTCTCCCTCTCCTGTCCCTGAGGGAAAGGCATTATCCTCATGTGAGAGACCCCAAGACTTAGAGAGGTCACATGACATGTGTGTGGGGCACACACATGGGCCCCAAAATCAACCCAGGGCTTCTCTCTCCAATATTAAGAGAAAATAAGCTAGTCTGGGGGTTCCAGTGGCAGAAGGTGTTGAATTGAAGCCCTGTGAACCCCAGAAATTATGGTGGCTTTTGGCTAGAAGTTCTTAGCATAGGGCCCAGGGGTCTGCTTTGTAGAGGGTCGTGTGTCATATGGTGTGGGCATGTAGGGTGTCCAAAGCATTCACCAGTTTCTCAGAAATACCTGTGAACACAAAAGGGACTGAAATGAGGTTCTCTGACTTCTGATCTTGACAGCTGTGTGATTATAGACAGGTTACTTAGCCTCTCTGAGCTTGTATTTCCTCTCCCAGAAAATGGCACTGGCAATCAGCATCCTGGGCTGGGTGTGAGTGCATGGATGCTGTCCAGCACTGTGCATTGTACACAGTAGGTGCTCAGTACATGCCAGCTAGGAAAGAAGAGGACCTTTCCTTTTCTCTGCTTTCCTGAGCTTCATGGCAGGCAGCGGTCCACATCCCACCCTCCAGCTTCTTTGAACTTTCCAGAAATATGGCAGGCAGCACCTTGACCTTGGCTCTGTTTTTTCTACAGAACTTATCCTAACTTTTCCCAAGGATCTGACCTGGGTCTGTGGAGGGAGGTAGTTCTCATCCAGACTTCACACTGAGGCCCACAAGACGTGATGAGACCAGGGGCCCCTTCCCTCCCTGTCTCATCCTTCACCTCTGCCCTCCTTCCCTCCTCTGCCCACACTGGCCTTTCTGCCCTGTGAACCGCCAAGATCCCATCACAGCCTCTGCTCCTTCCGAGCTCTTGGTGGGACCTTCCTCTGTTTACCTCCCGCTGACCTCACGGTGCCAACCTCAGTGCCTCAGAGAGACCATCCTTGACCTTGGGATCCCTCTCTCCTCTTCCCTTTCACAGACTCCCTGTTTCCATAGCAACCATCTACATTTGCAATGAGTGCCTGGCTCCTCTAGGAGAGTGTAAACTCCACGATCATAATCACGTCCATTGATGAGTCCAGCCCAGTGTGGGGCACACAGTGGTGTTTAATGCATATTTGCTAAAAATGGAGTAAAAAAGGGTAGGTTATGTTAACAGAGTGAAGACAGATCCTTTTGATAGGAACCAAAGTTTCTGTGCCTCGGGGGAGTTCTGCCCCATAGAAGTCACCCCCCCCCCACCACTTGGCCAACTCACAAGAGCAGATGGTCCAGGCCAAGGGGGGCAGGCACTGGGGACTCTGTGGCTATGGCTCCCTCAGAGCAGAAACCTGGGGTGATTCGAGGACAGGGCAGGTGTGCAAACCACGCCTGGCCCAGGCTGGGCTTTGGAAGCTGGCAGACCTGGGGTGATTGGGCAAGGTTGAGCTCTCCGTGCTGCCTTGATCTTAAAAATAAACCCGTGGTGGCTTTCTAACGAGGTCACCGAAGAGTGGCTGTGTGCTTTCCAGGAGGAAAGCCGAGCAGGGCAGGGAGGAGGATCTCCATGTGAGTTTCAGGCTCAGCGAGAGGTGTATGGGGGTCCAGTGGGGTGGGGCCCGGGAGAGCTGGGGAAATAGAAATCTTCAATGCCTCATTCTAACTCCTGCCTTATGCAGCATCCAGGAAGCAAAGCACTCTGGAAACTTCCAGGCCCCTGGACTCTAAAACTACAGCAGCTTCCCAAACGGTACTGATTGCTCACCACAGTCCACCCCACTTTACAGAAGCACAGTGCTGGGGTCATAGTGGGATCTTACCAAGTGTTTGTTGAATGAATGATAAAAGCAAGACACAGAAAAGAGAATTTACTGCCTTAAGATTGCACATCCAGCAAGGTCTGGATTCCTACCTGGGACCACCTGACTCCAAAGCCAGGGTCCTTAACCATGGCTCCCTCAATCCCTTTTACAAAAAACTTCCACACTCTCACATGTGGACATTAGATCAAGGGCAAACACAACAATGGGATTGGACTTTGAGCATATGATAAAAGCAAGAGCACACAAGGGAGGGGTGAGGATAGGTAAGACACCTAAAAAATTAGCTAGCATTTGTTGCCCTTAACGCAGAGAAACTAAAGCAGATACCTTAAAAGCAACTGAGGCCAATAGGAAAAGGGGACCAGGAACTAGAGAAAAGGTTAGATCAAAAAGAATTAACCTAGAAGGTAGCACACATGCACAGGAAATCAATGTGAGTCAATGCCCTGTATAGCTATCCTTATCTCAACCAGCAAAAACCCTTGTTCCTTCCTATTATTGCTTATACTCTCTCTACAACAAAATTAGAGATAAGGGCAAAATAGTTTCTGCCAGGTATCGAGGGGGTGGGGGGGAGAGGGAGGGGGCGGAGTGGGTGGTAAGGGAGGGGGTGGGGGCAGGGGGGAGAAATGACCCAAGCCTTGTATGCACATATAAATAATAAAACAATAAAATAAAAAAACAAAAAAAAAAAAACTTCCACACTGAGGCTTCTGGAAACCTCAACTATCACCCTGAAAGCCAAGGTTTCTTGGGGCAATGAGGCAATGTTGTGCTCACCATATCATACACGTCTTCCCTGAGTTCTTGGACGTGGTCTTCATTGCTCTGTTTTTCAGAGGGAGAGGCTGTGACTAAGAGAGGAACGTCAACCTCCCCCAGGGCACAGGACAATGGGTGACAGAGAGTTCTAGCATCACACTAAGAATTATAAAGACATGGCAGTCCCATTAAGCAGGTCTGCGTCCTTTACAAGGGCTTCTTCCAACACCAAGACCTCAGTCCCTTCCGATCCTGGACGCCCTGCTAACGGGGGCAGAGCATCGCTGCAGGAAGCCCCCTTGAGACTCAAGTGAGGAAGCTGGCGGGTTGTCGTTGACTGTGAAGTGCTGTTTGACCGCAAGCTGTTTTCATAGCCTAACCATGAGGAGTGTGGGCTTCAGAGCAAAGCAAGGCTCAAATCCCGGCTCTGACTGTGCCTCAGTTGCTTTCTCTGCGAGATAATGGTACTTTCCTCCTAGGATTGCCACACTGTTTAAATAAATTAGTGTGTAAGTATTTAGAGTTATGCCAGGCACAGAGCAGGCTCTCAGTCATCACCATCATTATTGTCATTGTCATCATCCTCACTATGATCAGGTCAACAAGGCACTATTATTCTTCCCAATTGGAGGTAGGCTCAAGATTCCCCGCAGAGCTAGCTGCACCCTTCAGTCACCTGGGGGTTGACCCCATGTGGAGGTCCTGTGGTCTCACCAGGGTCCTGTTCTCTCTCTCTCTCTCTCTCTCTCCCTGCAGTTGTGAGAACTGCTAACCTGCACAGCTGAACAGCTATCCCAGTCTTGTCTCTGACAGAAGGAGCTTTGTGTTTGCAGCTCCGCCCCCCCCATCAGCAAGTGACATCTGGTGTCCCCACCTAACTGGAGCCCCAAACGCTCCCCTGCATGTATACTGAGCTGACTCTCTGCCTAAATGCCCTCGTCTGTCCTTCCTCCCTCCCTCATTCCTTCCTTCCTTCCATTCTTCTCTTTTGTTCTTTGGCAGTATTGGGACTTGAACTCTGAGCCTCACACTTGCTAGGTTAAGTGCTCTACCACTCGAACTACACCTCCAGCCCTTTTGCTTTTAGTTTGTTTTCCAGATAAGATCTTGCACTTTTGTTCAGACCAGCCTCATACCACAATCCTCCTCTTTCCCCCTCCAGAGGGCTAGCGATTACAGGTATACCTCCATGCCTGTGCTGGGGCTTCTGCGTCTGTTTTCTGGTTTGGTATTTAGGTCCCCTGTGAACACCACCCAGGGCCTTGACACATCCCCTCCCCTTCACAACCAGCCTCAAGTACTCACCTGTGCTGCCTGTGCCCTGGCCAGCAGCCTTAACTACTTTTGTCAAACGCATTTGATGAGCAAACTTTATACACTGTTTGAGGCACACTGTCCGTGCCAGCTATGTACAGCATTTTCCCAATCTTGACCAGTGGGTACTGCCACCTGTCCACAGTACCTTTCTGTATGTGCCCATAGCCTCTCACGTCAGCCACACTCCCCAGGTGTGGTAGTAGGAATGCTATCCACCCCCAGCAGGGGCTGCCCTGGTCTCTTTCCTCAGTCTGGACCTGTCCATTCCAGTTGCTGTCCCTTCCCACTCACTGTCCCTAAAGTCTCCACTTTTGCACAGAGGGAGCCAAGGCACAGAGAAGATAAGTAACTCACAGAAGGCAACACAGGAACCGTGGATGGGGTAAGAGGATGGTGACAAAGAGCACTCAGAGAATGGCGTGACATGTTACCAGGAGACTGGACCCGGAAGGGTGTGAGAGGTGCTGGGACCCAGGGCTACGGCAGGGAAGGAGCCCTGATGGTGTAGACCTGGCCACAGCAAACATGTGTTTCTTGTTAGCTCCTTGCTCTAGTAGGTCCTCCTCCTGACCCTGGCCTGTCTCAGCCTGGGATGGCCTGTGGCCAAGTTTGGGACCCACAGGAAACAGAATGTGCCTGGCCCTTGTGTTTCAGATCACACCAACCTCTCTCTGCCACCCCTCATTGTCCTCTGCATGTTGATAATAACTTGCTTCTTATATGGTTGTTTAAATAGGGTTTTATCCAGGTAAACATTTAGAAAACCCCTGCAGCTCCCACACTCTGCCACCATATTCTCCCTAGTCCCTGCTTCCTGTCTGCCCTAATCTCTCCCTAATCTGTCTGTTGAGATAAGTTCAAGTGCAAAAGATGTGGAACTTTGAGAAGTCATTTGCCCTTCCCAAACCTCCATTTTCTCATCTGTGCAAGGGGGACACTCTCAGAAGTGGTGAGGACAGACGAGTCCATGCATGGAAAGTGTGCATTCATTCAGCTGCCAGTGCTGAGCTCTGAACTCTGAGCAAAAGTCTAGGAGACCCCAGCCTGCCCTTGGGGAAGGTGGGCCTGAGGTGAACAGAGACATAGACGATTTTTTCACACAGTGAATTTTAATTTTATTTACTTTGAAATGAATGTTCTTTTCAGTGATTTAAAATGCAGAGAATTTAAAACCACCCACCAGAATTAACAGATGTTAATAATTTCTCCTATTTGCACGATTTTCTCAAAGAAAAGAAGTAAAGCATTTTCACTAAAGCTGAAATCCCTCTCGTTAGCCACCGCGTTGGTTCTTCCTCCTCCCCCTGGGGCAGCCTTGATCTTGAATTTGGGACATAGTCTTCTGATCTGTCTTTCTGTTTTGCTTTCTCTGTGTGTTCATAAATCATAGACAGTCTTTTTTCTGGTTCCTTTGCATGGATCATATCACACAAGCATGAGATTCTGCAACTCAGTTATTAACCCTGTATTGTGTTTTCAAATATGTCTGTGTTGAAATGAGTCCCCTCATTCATTTTGACTGACATGTGCTTTTCTACCCATATCCAGCCTCAGCCCTGCCAATATGGGTGGCAGGGACCAGCCTTTGACTGCCTCTTCTTGGGCTCTAGGGGAAGATATCCTTAGAGACAGAGCGACTGAATCACAGCATCACAGCGTGGCTGGCCTGTGCCGACCTGTTTTCTGGAGTGCTTATATCAACTTCCTCTAGCAATCTCTAAGAGTTCTTGTTTCTCTACAGTCTCCCCAATGCTTGGGGTTATTTGACTTCAATTTTTGCCAAACAGATTGGGTGTGGGATGATTTCTCTGACTTGTTTTCTTCTGTTTTTCTCTGATTACAAGAGAGTTGAACATTTCTCTGGGTTTTCTAAATATTTGAGCCTCTTTTTTGGTAGAACACCTGTTCAAATTCTGTACCCATTTTTTTTTTCTTTAAGATTGCTTACCTTTTAAATTTTTTTGTGAGAATTCTTGATCTGTCTTGGGGGCTGATTCTTTATCTGTGATCTAAGTCCCCAACACTTTTCCCCAGTATTTTTATTGCTAATTATTGAGTTGTGTTCATGAGGATTTGTGTCACAAGGGAGTTTTTAATTTTGTTATGGTCAAATTGATCTTTTCTTTTACAGTAATGACTTTAAGACCTAAGTATGCAAGAGTACTTTCCTATATTTCCTTCTAGTAGTGTTGAAATTTGTGCTTCAGGTTTGGCTTTTATTCCATCTGGAGCTTACTTTACAGTGGGAAACAGGGGTTTAGCTTAATATTTTGTTCCTAGGGAAAGGCATTTTGCCCCATACGTTAGTTTGAACACCTCATCTTTTTCATAGTTTTGTAAAGCCACCTCTGTTTTGTGCTACATTGACACACATATGGGTCTTTTCTTGGCTCACTACTTTGTTTTCTTTGCCTAGATAGAAATAATCACTCACTCAGAGTTGTAGGAAGTGCAATGAAAGAAAAGCCAAGTGCTCTGAGAACACAGAGAGGGTGGGGTTAGCAGGCTGTTCACTCCATTGTTCTGTTTTGCTCCTGGGTTTGTGTGTGCGTGTGTGTGTGTGTGTGTGTGTGTGTGTTACTGGGGGTTGAATTCAAGGCCTCTTGAGCCATGCCCCAGCCCTTTTTGCTTTGTTTTGACAGTATGCCTGACCATCCTCACTGCAATAGAGTCATTTTTCAAAGCAATTTAACCATGGCCACAGGCCTGTCCCTATAGAGATTAGATAACACAGACATACAGCAGCAAGTTGGTTCCCGGAGAACAATTTAGTCTGTGGGCTCATTGCAGGGCACTCAGACATCTTCCAACTGAAAGAGGAAGCCGGAGGTAAGTTCCTGGCATGGGTTCTCCCAGGGTGGGCCAGAGGCAGAGCTGTTGATTGAAAATTGTATTGCTACATCTCTGGTGTGCACTCACATGTGCTCTAGGACATTCAAAAACGTCTCTTCATTTCCACTTGTGGCTCTCGCCTTCCAGGGCACTGCATGTGCCCGTGGTCCTTGTGCTGTGCTGTTGTGCAGTCTCAACTTTAAAATCCCTGTGTGTAACAGCAGTTAACCAGACCACTAAATTGGGGCTGGGGGACAGGGAGGGAGGTGAGGTGATTGTTTACGTCTATACAAAGAATTTGAACTTGCTCTGCAAGGGAGTTTGTGAATTAAATTGCCATGAGGCCATGTGCAATTTACAAGGTGCAAAACGACTTGCCCAACTCTTGAGACCCTAGGCCTTGGGGGTGAGATCTAGATGGGCTCCAGTACACCAACCTTGCCAGGAGTTGGGGTACAGGAGATCAAAACTAATGCCAGTGCACTGAGAGCCGGAGTTACCCTAGGGAAATCCCTGGCAGCACCAAGAACATGTAATGTACAGATATTCAGGTCCACTGTGGTTAGTTTTCCTCCACCACTGCAGCAACTTGCTGTGTCTTTGGTTGAGCACCAGGTAAATTAGGTAGCTGTGTGTCTAGGGGATGCATTTGAAAGCCAGTTATCCTTAAACAGAAGCACAGTTGGCTGGAGCAGAGGACACAGCAGTACCCGCTAAGCACTAAGTTCTCCCACGGTGGCTTTTTTTGGAGATATTTAAGTCACAGAGAAGCATGACGGTTGTTAAGACCAAGAACAAGTGTTGGAGGAGCCGTGTGCAAATACGATCCCAAGAAGGTCCTGCAGCAGGAGCATGGCACTCCACCCAAACTCACCCCTCCTATGGATTGGCCTTGCTCTGGCTCTGACTTTAAACATCAGACTTATACTCCCATCTGGGGGAGGAGTCCAGGAGAGTGACAGAGAGACCCCAAGGGAGCTGAACACACAGGCTCCTATTTCCCCCAACATTCCAGGCTTGAACTCATTGATTGGAAGAGTAAGTAGAATCACCTCCCCCAAATGACAATAGTGACTGTCATCACTATAGATAGTCCCCAATTTAGGCTGGTTTGACTTCTAATATTTTGACTTTGTGATGCTGTAAAACCATGCCCATACATCAATTCTGTTTTTCACCTGCATGAGTTATTCAACACTGTATTGGGAAATAGCTTTGGATTAGATGACTTCTCACACTGAAGGCAGATGAGGCTGAGCTATTATGTTCAGAAGGTCAGGTGTGTTACGTGAATTTTTGGCTTTATAATGTGCCCAACATAAGTGGGTTTTTCTGGACATAACCCTTCCATAAGTCAGGCAGGATCTATATTACAGCAGGTGCCACCCTGTCTCCAGCACTGTTCTGAATGTTTTGCATGTATTAACTTGATCATATACATGTAATAATATTCAAAGGACCCATGATAAGACCCCTCCTCCCCGCCAAGATACAGTCATTAACTACCCAAGTGGCCAGGGCTCGACACTGGAATTTCTTATTGGGTAGATCTGTGTGGGGGCCCAGGAATCGGGAATTCTACCAATCTGTATTTCAGGTAACCGTACATACCTTATGCATAGGTTTGAGAAATGCCACGCCATTGTGTCCCTCTGGACTTGCTCATGTCGGCTGAGCTGATACAGTGAAATTTGTGTCCCTTTGCACATGTGTGGTCATCCCTAAACTTCACCTTTCCAAGTCCAAGTCCTTGTGTGTAAACTGGGAACCATCATAGGATCTATTTCCCACCACGTGTGAGCATTTGGGGAGTGGAGCAATCAAAGCCAGCTGTTTGCACCCAGTAAGTGGTCAGTGTTAAGGCTGTTCCTGGTTCTTCTGTATTTAGGGACGCACAGAGCACACAAAGATTGACTTCCATACCTCATCGAGAGTGCTACCTAAGCAGGGTGGCCTCTACCCAGGGTACTGCTGGGGTACACTCCAGCCAGTCCCTGCTTGCTGTTTCTCCATGTAGACCTGGTGCCTGGGGGGAAATGGATTGACCGAGGATTGATTACTTCCTGCCTCCCTCACCAGCCTGGCTTCCAAAGGCCCTGGACAAATTAAAAGGCATTAACTGAGTTTGGCATCCTCAGAGAGCCGTCCCCTGCCTCCTGCCCATGTGTGCCAGACCAACGACCATGCCACATTCATATCAGGACCACATGGTGCCAGACTTCTCTGACGGCTGCATCCCGGCTCCCATGGAAACTGGGGTTTGGTTCAAGCCTGGCAGCAAATGAGGTAGCTTCTCCTCCATGTTCCCAAATGGGCCTCCTTTCATGTCCAATCTTTTCCCTGCCTATTGCAGAGGCAGTCTCAGAAAGCAAAAAAAAGCACAAAAAGGCCAAACGGAGAAGCAGACCAAGGGAAAGACAGCGCCTGGGGGCGGTGGGGGGGGGTGATTACATAAGCCCGTAGCCAGGCTGTCTGAGCCATATGACTTATTTAGCTGTCCGTCTTTTTGGGAGGCAGGCTCCATCCTTTCCAGCTGTGCCTGGGTGATTACATTAACACTCAGTAATTATGGGAAATAGACACCTCTCTACTCACCAGCATTCCCAAGTGGCAGGATGGGGACATTTAATACCAGGAATGCCCAATGGGGCCAGGCCAGGCCTTGCCTAGGGCTTCGGCAGTCTGTGGCAAAAAGGAGATGAGTGACTACCAAGTACCGAATTCTCCCAGGATGCAAAACATAATCCACTCAAAGGCTGGAACAGAATCTTGACCTGATGTCCTGTGTTAAAATCTCCCTAAAAATTCTGAACTGATGGCGCTATCATGGTCATTGTGATACAAAACAAAGTTGCCACCAATGTTGGTCTTGACATTGGGAGAAAGTCCTGATCCTAGAGTCTGAGACTCACTGCTTTATGCATAAAGGATAACATAATAGTAAGGAACAGGAGTCTTCTTCTCTTTTAGCTAAGCGTTTTTAGCTTCTGCCTCTTCTTTTAACAGCCACTTAGGGATTGCTGCTGGCTCATCTGGCCTTGCCTCCATCTCCTGCCCACCCAGGCCTGGTCCTCAGAAGCCTCCTGCCTGTTGGCCTGGTCCTACCTTGACTCTCAATCGAGTCCTGATAGAGATGGGTCTATAAAGCAATTACAGTGACAGCCACCATTTGCTGCATCTTTACTATGCGCTAATCACTCAGGAGATGTTATTCAATTTCCACAACACTGTGAGGTTGCTACTATTACTAGCAGAACCATCTCTGGGTTTCAGGTGGGAAAACTGAAGCTCAGAGATGTCAAGTCACTTCCTGGAAACCACACAGCTTTGAGTGACAGAGCTGGGCTATGAACCCAGGCAATCTGACCCTGAAGTCCTTTTACTTAGCTACTAACTACACTGCCTTCTATGTGGCTAAACATGGGAGAGAAAAAAGGCCAATGGAAGTTCAAATCCCAGCCTTACTGGCTGGTAACCTTTCTGAGCTGCTGCTTTTTCATCTGTAAAATAGTCGTCATGGCAGCTGTATTCTAAGGTTGTTTTAAAGGTAAAGTGAGGTGACCAAAGGCCCTCGTGATGGGCTGTGTTCACCTTCTTCCTCACCTGGATGGAAATCCATGTGCCCTGGCAATGACTTCCTGGGACTTTTTGCTGCCCTGCAATCCAGCATCTTGCTTCTCATACCACAACCAATCTGCAGCTTTCCTCCCTCCCTAATGATGACTTCGCCTCTCCAGCCACTGCCTCCACGCCAGCGTTCCGACTGGTGGGAGGGGTGGGCCTGCCGACTCTTACCTCCCCCCCCCACACGGTACCCCACACTGTCTTGCAGATGGTTCCCCAAGATACTGACATCCTCCACCCTCTGCTAACGCCTAATTCCTCCTCTTCCTCTTTGCGTATCTGTGCCTGCCCAGCCTGGAAACTCACTGGGCCAACAGTTTCCAGAAGAATGATTGAGGCTGTCAGGTCTCTCAAGCCCCATGCCTGTCCCCTCTAAAGCTGGGCTGATGGGAGGGGGACCAGGAGGGGGCAGTCTACAGCCTGTACCTTAAACCCAGATCCTTGTTCCTCTTCCCTGCTTAACCTCATGTCGTTCAGGGCATTGCCACAACCTTGCACCCTCTGACTGTGGTTTAGTGCAGGACCTAGAATGTCGCAGGCATGACCAAGGTCACATACTTAAGTGCTGCCTGCCTGTGCGGTGGGTCCCTTTAGCTTCAGTCAATGGACGAGCAACAAGGCTGGGTGAGGGTGAAGAGGTGGCACGTAGCCCACTGCCTGCCACCAGCTGTTGGCCTTCCCTGTTCTCCATGTCCGTGAGCTTGGTGTGACCCAGGCCAGAAACGAATGTGTCTTTCACCAGGCTCTACATCTAGAATCCACACGAAGTTGGGGAGCTGGGAGGGAGCACCACTTCTCTCCCATTATCTCCATCCCGGGGGTCACCTCCTCCACTGGGGGGGAGGGTGTCTTGGT
The DNA here is from genome assembly GCF_047511655.1 of Castor canadensis. NCBI lineage: Eukaryota > Metazoa > Chordata > Mammalia > Rodentia > Castoridae > Castor > Castor canadensis. The sequence goes on from NC_133393.1 coordinate 143,282,562, forward strand.
TTGTTTGTCTCTCAGGTGGGCCTTCAGATCCTACTAATATGCCTAGAGCTGCAGAGAGAATCACAGGAGATCGTGTCTACAGAACGGCCACCCTCCAAGGACACAGCACACATTATTCACCTCACACTTGGCCAGCCTCTCCTCCAGCACAACACTCATGTTTTCTTGAAAAGAATCCAGCTTCCCGGGCCAGGCTGGATGGTCTGGGAGCACTCAGTGGACTGGCAAGGCAGCACGTGTAGATCCCGGAGGGAAGAGGGGTCATAAGGCAGTGAGCACATAGCTCCAAAGGGCCACACAGACACCAGGGGGCTTCCTTTCCTGGCCCCCAACTCAAATCACAAGTCAAGAACCTAAACAAAGGAGGCCCAATAAAACGCCTGGAAGTCCTTGAAGCCTATGTGGAAAACAAAGTGAATAACAAGCAGATTTTATTCTAATGATCCGTGTCCCAAATGCTGGAAACAAGTTGTTTCCACAGTGAAGTTTTTCCATACTCTCTTGAGAAGGGGAGAGGAACCAGTAGAAATGGCCCTGTGAAGACAGATGGTGGCTGTGGCATCTTCCCTTGCTCTCTGGAGTCCCTCCTTGTCACTGCGTCTCCGTCATAGAGATACTGCTGTTCAGAATGCCTTGGAAAGTGGCCCCCAGGTCTCATGTGGCACCCTGAAAGATGGAGTCTTTTGTGAACTACTTGCTGGGCTTGGCTCTCCAGGGACTGCCTCTGGCTTCTAGGAATGATACCCACCTCATTTTTCTCAGGTTTAGGGAGCACTGATTAATGGTGCTGGGGCGCTCATTCATGGCAGGTGCTTTTTCACTGCCATGGTCACCCTGATGGATGGCCTGGTGCAGCCTTTCCCTCACTGGGGAGGCTCGCAGGACTCCTTGTCCCCACAGAGGCCTTATTCATCACAGAAGTTACTGTGTCTGTGTGCTGGCTGTGCTGTGGCACTGTCTCCATGGCTCAAGGTGTGGAACCCACATGGCCCCCAGAAGAGGCCCCGTCAAGCATTGTCCATTCACAGGTGAGGGTGGTGAGACCAGGTGAGGTTCGGGAACTCCCCCAAGGCCTCACATCAGTACAAGGTGGCAGGTCCTGATGCAGACCCAGAGGCCTGATGTTTTGCTGCTACACTTTGGAAAGCAGATCTGGGAGTGACAAAGACACTTAGCTTGATTCACCATCCTTAGCAGGCACCTGTGTGTAAGCCATGCATACAGTTGACCATGTTGTGCACTGCTCAGCTGTAGGGAGTACTGGTCATAGTGTAGATATGTGAGTGACCCTCTCTACAGTTAAGCAGGTCAAGCTATACAACCAAAATGGTAGCCCTGGAGTTCTGGCTGTTTCTGGCTGTTTATTCACAGCAAAGGCTCAGAAGTTTGGGCACTGCCTCCCGTCTTTCTGACCTCAAACCTGAGACCATCCTTTCCTACCACCCAACTGCATGCTTAAAGAACAAGGCTAAATGCCTCTACCTGGTGTTCTAGTCCCTTCTAGAGCAGTGGGTAAAAGGGTGGGCTCTGAGCTCAGCAGGATGGTCAACTCTGCCACTTCCCCTTCATGTGTCCTCAGGCAAGTTTGTTAACCCTTGTGTGCCTCAGTGTTCTGGTCTGTAAATTGGGGGTGATGGTATTTCCTTTCCCAAGCATTGAGGGACAATTGCATGACTTTATCATGTACAGTGGTTAGGACAATCCTGGCCCATAGTAAATGCGCCCAATGAAAGAGGACTCTGAATATTTGTGTTGTTAGGACCTGTGCAACTCCACCACCCAACCCAGCACCGTCCAGTCCTGTGAAGCACATAACTCATTCAGTCCTCCTCATCCCACACTCAGTGTCCCTGCCCACCTGGCTGCCAGCCCTCATCTCACCATTCCACTGCTAAGGTCCAGCTGCTTCAGCCTTTTCTCTGAAGCCTCCTTATCTTCTCCTGAGGATGCTACCCTCCTGCTTTCATCTCTCAGGGCATTCCCTCTGCCTCTCTGCTCTTTCTTGGGTCACAGCCATGGCCACCAGGTTGAAGTGTTTCTCCCTGGACTCTGAGACCGCTGTAGTTCCCACCATACAGGGCTTGGCATATAAGTTTCATAATAAATGGTGTTTATTTTTCAGCCGAGTAAGTATGTCAATGTGCTCCTAATAGCAGCCTAAGAATAGGACTTTTGCATCTCATAGGTGCAACTGTGTGTTTTTGCTTTAAAATACAAACAGCCCCCATTTTATTTGCTTATTTGACCTCTTCTGACTTTTTTACTTTGGGTTTCTTTTAAAATTTTTTTAATGCATACAAATGAGTTACTTTTAGCATACTCACAGAGGTATCCAGCCATCAATCCCTGTGTAATTCTAACACACTTCCTCATCCCAGGAGGGAAGCACTCATTAGCAGGCACTCCCATCTCTCCCCCCTCCCCACCCCCATCCCCTCCCACATCCCCGAGGACACTAACCTGCTTGCTGTCTTTGTGGATTTTCCAATTCTGGATGTTTTACACGAATGGAATCTCACCGTGCACTACCTTTTGTGTGTGGCTTCCTTCACCTGGCCTTGTGTTTAAGGTTCACCCATGTAGCTTGTATAAAGCAACTCTTCCTTTTATGACTAAGTAAGATTTCACTATATGGATATAGTACATTTTGGTTGATCATCCATCAATTGATTGGTGTCTTAGCTCACTTTGTGCTGGTATAAGCAGAACCCCCAAACTGGGAAATCTGTAGTGAACAGAAATGTATTGCTCACAGTTCTGGAGGTTTGAAGGTCCAAGGTCAAGATGCCAGCATCTGGTGAGGGCCTGCTTGCTACGCCATCCCACAGCAGAAGGTGATGGGGAGAGAGAGTGGGGGAGGAGCACAAGCATTCAAGAAAGGACCTGAACTCATCGTTTTATCAGGAACCCGTTCTAGCAACAATGGCACCAATCCATCCTGCAGGCAGAAATCTCAGGACATACTCACCTCTTAAAGATCCCCTCTTAATACTGTTGTATTGAGGACCAAGCTGCCAACATGTGAACTTTAGGGGGCACCCCCTAATCAGCAGTGGGCATTGAGTTGTGTCCCTTTGGGACTGTTGTGAATTTCATGTCTGTTTCTTTTTCTTTCCTTCTTTCTTTTTTCTTTTTCATACCATTCCTGAGCAGTGTGAGGACCCTCAGGGGACAGAGCACACCCTCAGGATGGCCACAGGGAGTTGGAGTCCCAGAACAGCCACCATGAACCAGTACAGTGTTTCCCAAGCTCCAGTCACAGAATGCCAAGCCCTGCTTTTTGCTGCTTCCATGTGACAAGAGACAGTATGGCCTGGTGGTTAAGAGTCAGCTGCTGGGTCTTCTCCTTACTGCCCACTGGTCTAATGGAAGGGACTAAGCCTCTCTGAGATGTTTCTTCTCTGCACAGTGGTTACAAGGGCAGGGTCTGTACAGGGTGTCAGGACTGAATATGTGCAGAGCATTTATCATCGTCCCTGTAAATGTCTGTGGTGAATACTTAGGCAGTGTGACCTTGGCTTTGACTTTCAGTTGCACCTCTGTTAAATGCTGATAATGATAACAGTAATCAATAGGGCCATGGGAAAGCTCAAATGTAACTAGCCTGGTCCCAGCAACTGGGGGAGGCATAAGTAGGAGGATCACAGTTGGAGGCCAGCCCTGCCATAATAACATGAAGCCCTACCTGAAACATAGCTAAGACAAAAAGGAATGGAGGCTTGGCTCAAGTGGTTGAGTACCTGCCTAGCAAGTTTTGCAGTCAATCCCCAGTACTGCTCCCCCTGCAAAAAAAAAAAAAGTAACTAGTCATGCAATAATCAAAATTGTGGCAGCTCTCATTCATGTATTTTTGTTTTTTTTTTTTTTACAGATGGACAGTTTAAATTTTATTTTATTTTATTTTTTTTTTATTATTCATATGTGCATACAAGGCTTGGTTTATTTCTCCCCCCTGCCCCCACCCCCTCCCTTACCACCCACTCCACCCCCTCCTGCTCCCCCCCTCAATACCCAGCAGAAACTATTTTGCCCTTATCTCTAATTTTGTTGTAGAGAGAGTATAAGCAATAATAGGAAGGAACAAGGGGTTTTGCTGGTTGAGATAAGGATAGCTATACAGGGCATTGACTCACATTGATTTCCTGTGCGTGGGTGTTACCTTCTAGGTTAATTCTTTTTAATCTAACCTTTTCTCTAGTTCCTGGTCTCCTTTTCCTATTGGCCTCAGTTGCTTTAAGGTATCTGCTTTAGTTTCTCACATTAAATCAATGTGAGTTTTCTCCTTTATTTAGCCTCCTTCTTTCTTGAAGGTGGCCTCTATCCTGGCATTGGGGCAGGTAGGGATCAATGCTGGCAAAGCTACCCGGGGTTATCCTGACTGCCTGGCCACTGCAGGAGACTGGAATGACAGACACTTGGAGATCCTGGGCTAGAGCCACGGCAGGCACCTGTCCCTCCGGCTCATGCTAGGAAGGGAAGCCAACCTCAGGGACTGCTGAAAACAGACACATGGCCTGGCATGGATGCTGGCCAAGAAAGCCTCTGCCTGGGTTGGGTAGAACTGGCTTCCCAGGGCCCATTGTCTGCTGTCCTGTGGAAGAGGAATTGAGCTGGGTGATTAGACACTCAGGGCAGGTCCCCACTCTGCTCCTGTCTTAGGCGTGATGCTTCCATTCTTTGTCCTCAGTTTTCCCACCTGTAAGTGAAGGCCCTGGAATGGATTACCTTGGAAAGGCTCTGGTTGGTTTGAGGGCAAGCATGGGACCATGTTAAGTGGAATTAAGTCATAATCCTGGATCCTAGTTCTGGCTTTTACAAAACCACTCTGGGCTCCAGATTCCTCATCTGTAAAATGGGTGGAGTACAGGTTGTGACAGTACCAGTGGGGTTGATACTCAAATGGTGCCTGACACCAGAGGCTCCATCCATGGGGCTCGTTGCTTACTGGGGTGCTCCTTTATGCTGCCCTACTTAAAGTCAGGTCCACGGCCCCAGGCCTCTGAGCTTGGTCACTGTGGAGCCCAGGCACTCTCCAGGCACATTCTCAAGGGAACTCAGAGCCAGAGGCAGCCTCAGACAACCACAGTTAGGATTCACCAGCATCCCTTCGTTGTGCTCTTGGAGCTAGCTAGTGAGTGCCCATCGTATGCAGGCACCTTCCAGGCACTGGGGATAGGTCAGTGACCAAAGTGGGCCAAAATGCCTGTCCTAATCAATAGGGAAGTCAGATCCAAACAAATGAGTGAGGTGTGCCTCTGAGGAAACCAATGGTGATTTTCCAATGATCACCCTAATCCTGGTTGTGTCTCTGTGATGTAGAAACTCTGAACTCTCCCAGCCTTCCAAGCTCACCTCCTCTTCCTCTAGGTGCTCTGTGCATCCGTCCTTTGAACCAGACCCCTACCCTATTGTTTCCACTGAGCATAGGCTCTGGTGTGCTTTGGGTCTAGGCTTTGAATCCTAACTCTACCCACCAGCCAGGCTGCTTGACCTTGGCCAAGTCACCTTTGCCTTCCTACTTCCTCATCTTTAAAATAACATCACCATCCTAGAACTGTCCTGAGTTAATGCATGTGAAGCACTTGTATGACCATGTATGCCCATGCATGACCATAGGCAAATCAGTCTTTGGGCCTCAGTTGGCCAACCTGTGAAATGGGAACAAAATGCCACCTAACATAGATGTGCCTCCCCCGCCACCACACACACAAGTACAGGCTTAGATGTGCAATACTTGTGTAAAAATGGTTGTCAACGCTTGTCACTGAGCTTAGCACAGGGTAGATGGCCTTTCTCCTCTCCTGTATTGGTTAATTATTGCTACATAACAAGTCACCCAAAGGCTTAAAATAACAACTATAATTGCTTGTACATAAGCGGGGCAGCTGATATCTAAGATTGCTACAGATCTTGAAGGTTTGGACTCAGATCTGCTCCACCAGTGTCCATTTGGGGATTCAGCTGAGAGCAGCAGCTACCGGTGCACTTGCTTCTCCCAGCGGTGCAGAGATGCAGGGGACCAACATGCAAGGCCTGGCGAGGTGTGGGCTGAGGCCTGTGTCAGTGATTCTGCCTTCTTCTGTTGTTACTCAGAGAAATGGGCACATGGACAAACCCAAAGTCAAGGGGTAGAGAAATAGGCCTCTTAGGTGGAAGAAACTGCCAAGTCACGTGGCTGGGGGTGTGAGGAAAGCCGGGCAAAGAGTCAGGACATTGATGAGATCCACTAGACCTTCTAAGAACCCCCAGGAGACTTGGGCACTGATTCAGGGACAACACTGTATTTCCAGCTGTTCCAAGAGGACAGAGCCCAGATCATGCTATGGGTGGCTTCCAGATTCCTCCTGTGCCCAGATTGTCTGGGGATCTAGTGCAGGATTTTCCTTCTAAGAATGCCCTGCAGAGATGGAGGATGGGTGCAGGAAGGCTTGGCGACAAAGTCCCTCGAATGTACCCCTGTCCCCACCTCCATGTCAAACCTGTCCTTGCTACAAAATAAATAAAACTGTCAGCTGGAAAAACAAGGCACAAGCCAACCAAATATGATAAAGTGTCTCTTGTTATGTATTCTGCTCCCCACAATAAAACCCCAAGCGGATGCTAAAAATGTATGCCGCTTTGTGCGGAAACCCGGATGCTCCATGTGGCCGAGATTTTCTGAGCAAGGTAATTTAAGTGCAGCACACAGAAAGAAGGAAAATGCACAGAGCCGTAATTTGGAAAGTGTGTATCAGGTGCTATTTCAAAAACTGACACTGTTGCTTATTTTTCTTTTTATTAAAACTCAGAGCCCGTGGACTGCTGTCACATCCTTATCAAGCTCATTCAAGGCATGTGTTGACATTTCTAATTTGTAAATTTAAAGACTGTCAAGAAATGGTTGAAATACTCAGCATGGTTGGGGAGCTTTGTGACTGTGGGTGACAAAGGCTGGCTCATGCCTGGGAAGAGAATGGGGGCAGCTGGATTCAGGGAGACAGGGAATAGCTAACATTTATTAAGCACCTGTAACACTTTCCTGAGCGCTTTGCACATAGGTTTTATTTTATCTCACATTCACCCTGCAGTGTCCACTTTACAAATGAGGATGATGAGGACCTGGGAGGTTAAAGCTTGCCCGAGATCACACAGCTCCTAGGTAGCAAAGCTGTATTGGAATGGGCACCAACCTCTGTGCTCCAGCCCATGTGTCATTGTCCTGTCTGGGGGAAGAAGCAGTTGAGTGGCAATGGAGGTTGTACCGTGTGCCAGGTTCTGTGCTGGGCACACAGGGCAGAATGGTGAACAAAACCCAAGTTCCTGCCCTTGTGGGCTGAAGTCTGAGCACGGATGAAACTGTCTATGAAGAGTGTCTAGGGTCTCGCTATCCAAGTCGTGCACGGTTAAATGCGTTGGCATGACATACGGTTTAAAATTCGCTCCTTGCTGCCTGCTTGAACTTTAATTGTCACCTCTGTGTAGACATCAATGCCCACCTCGTGGAGGTGTCATGTGGATCAAATGCCCCAGCATATGTGAAGTGCCCAGCACAGAGTCTGGCAGCCTTAAATATCACTAGAATGAGGGGGGTTATTCAGCAGGTGCTTAATAAGTGTTAATGTCTCCCTCCCTCTTCCTTCATAGCCTTCAACTGGCAAGTGTGGCACCTTGGTGAGGCTTGGTCCTCAGTTTCTCCATTCATGAGAAGACTGAACCCTCTGAGCTGCCATGCCTGGGCATGTGGCCTGAGGGCCCATGGAGCTGTATTCGTTTGTGCCAGCTGGCTTCCCCTCACCATCTTCCTCACAGGACTCACCAGCCATGCCCCATGGCGTGAGTTTAACTACTGATGATTGAATGGCATGGCATGCTTTAGGATCTGAGCTCCCGTTACCTCAGCTCAACCTGATGGTTCTGGGACTGACAGCATGGTGTCTTATGGCCTGTGGCCCTGGGAGCCTCAGAGCAGTGAGTTACTTGGAGCAGGCAGTGTTTGTTCCTTCTTCAAAGCTACCCCAGCACTCCTTGACTCATCATGAGAGATGAGCAGTTTCAGTGTTGTTTGGGATTTGTGGGTCTTAGTACAACAATGGACAATATTTATAGGGTGGCCCTCTATTACCTACAGCTACCATCAACAACAGACATTTAGTGAGTTCTTTTTTTCCCCTTGGTATGACTGGGGGTTGAACTCAGGGCCTTGCACTTGCTAGACAGGTACTTTACCACTTGACCACTCTACCAGTTTTTTTTGCTTTGGTTATTTTTGAGATAGGATTGTGCTTTATGCCTAGGCTGGTCTGGACTGCTATCTTCCTATTTTGCTTCCCTGCATAGCTGGAATCACAGGTGTGCACCTCGGCTACCATCCATTGGTTGAGATAGGGTCTCACAAACTTTAGGCCTGGGCTAAATAGCCTTCTGAATAGCTAGGATTACAGGTGTGAGCCACTACACCCAAGTATTGAGTTCTTAATGGGAACTAGGCACTGTGCTCATGCTCTGTGAGCACATTTTATTCCCACAGTAACCCCCTGTGGGGTGTATGAGCCAGTTCTTGCTTTGTGGATGGGAGATCTGATGTTTGGCAAGTTCAGGTAGCTCACCCAAAGCCACACCTTCTGGGCTTGGCTCAGATGACTGAGCTCCCCTGTTTACTGTTAGACATTACTCACGCAAGAAGGACACATTCATCCTGCAATGTGGAAGGGGACAAGGAGGGGCACTTAGTATCCTTTAAGTGACAGTGTCCTTCATGAACAGAGGAGGACAGAGGTGTAGGAGGTTGAGCAGGACCTAGGGAATCCTTTTACTATTTCACCAATGAGAAAACTGGGGTCCAGAGAGGGGCAAGGGCTATGGCAGGTGACACAGATGAATGAAGACACACCTGTCTCAGACCACCCAGACAGACTCAAAGCCTGGTTCTTGCCTAATGTTCATTGTCCAGTTAGGGTGCTCCCTCCGGAGACAGCAGAGGGGTGACATGGTAGGAAGGTCAGAAACCCTTGAGTTAAAGACGCTGTGAACTGAGGGACCTCCCCTTCAATCGGTTGTCCCCTGTGCTCATCCAGTGCCTCCTTTGCTTCCACCGTTGGCCCTCCAACTCACAGGATCATCAGTTACCGAGGTATCACGTACCTGTTAAAACTCCACATTCACAGGCCATGGTTCTGCAGCTCAGGTGCCACATGTCTGAGGTCACAGCTGGGAAGCGCTGCTTCTTTGAAGTCCCAGAGTGACTGCAATGTACAGTCTGGTTTCAAACTGCTGCCTTAGTCTAGCGTTTCCCAAAGTGTGTTCCACAGAACAGCAGCTTAGTTCCATGGGGACTTGGACAGGTGCCATGTAAGTAGAGTCTTCCAGACAAGTGAGCTGGAGGTGCCTGGATGGGAAGCATCAGAGCAGCTCCCACTGTGACTGCATGTTGGGGTCCCAGTGTGACAGCTCCTGCTGCCAGGCAACACTCATGAGTCCCTCTCAGGAACAGGACTCAGGCATAAGTAATTTGAAAGCTCACCAAGTGATCCCAATGGATGACCAGCCAGGTTGAAAGCAAAATTAAAGCGACCTTCTTTTGGCAGTACTGGGGTTTGAACTCAGGGCTTCATGCTTCCCCTCATACCCCTAGCCCTTTTTTCTTTCACTTGTTTTTCAGATAGGTCTGGAGTTTATGCATGGGCTGGCCTCAGACAGTGCTCCTCTTACCTCTGCCTCCCAAGTAGCTGGGATTATAGAAGTATACCACTTGCCTTTTTAAATTGTACAACTGCTCAGGGCCTTTAATACCTGGTATACACAACAGGAGTTGCTTGATTAGAGAAGGAAAAATATGCTAAATATGGAGAGGATGTCTTGGTATGAGAGCGTGTGTCTTGATGAGAGGAGATGAGGGCAGGCGACATGAAAGTTAGAGGTCAGCAGAATTTTAGACTCAAATGAGCATGAATATTTTTTGTTTAGGCTATGCAGGTTTCCCATATGCACTAAAAAGAATGTCTCATGTATTACCTTGGTCACACTGTGGGTGCCGGTTGGGTCTTATGGATTGAGGATTCTGTCATTGTCCTGCTTAAAACTCTCCAGAGGCTCACCTCCCCATTCCTCACCTTCTATTCTCACCCCCCCCCCAAAATTTTTGGCATATACCTTCATTACATGTATACTTATTTAGAAATTAATGTAGTAAATTTCAGTTGAATTCCCTACATATATTTTGAGACCCAAAAGTATAGTAGTAGTGGAAGTTCTCATTTATTTCCTGTACCCTAGTCAATCCTCACATGTACCCCAGTTTGGACCTCCCCCCCAACATGCTCTGGTCCCAGGCTTTCTCCAGCATCATCTCTCCCCTCCTTCTCTCTACACACAGCCAGGCGGCTTCCGCCTGAACTGCCAAGTGCGGCTCAGCCTGCAGACCTCTGCACTGGCTGCTTCTTCCTCCAAAAACCTTCCACCACCTGCTTTTCTGCATGGTCGGCTTCTTGTCATTCAGGTGTTATTTTCACTGTCGTCTTCATGGTCACTCTACTTACAGCCGCACTCAGCATTCTCTGCCTTTGTCCATTTATATTCTCAGAGTGACACTTTACCACCATCGGGTTCTTTTTCTTGCTGGCTTGTTTATGGCCTGCCTCCTCCAACAGGGAGAAACAGCCCCGTCACATTGGAAGAGCTCTGTGACTGTCTGTCAGATGAACACACCAACGAAGACCCAGGGAGGTTAGGACAGTGTCTAGGCCAAGCTATCAGTAAATGGTGGAGCTACGATTTGGATCCTTGACCTCTATAGCCCCAAGTTCAAGGTTCTTTGCACCATGCCAAGCTGCCCCTTTTCCTTGAGAGACTGGCAAGAGCTGTTTGACAGTTTAGGTCTGAGATCTGTTATGATGTCAGGTGGCTGTGGAATTTGAAAGTAAAAAAAATGAGTGGCATTTTATGCTCTGTTTCACAGCCAGCCAGTAATGGGAGCTTGGAAAACTTCCAGAGTCTGAAATAATTCAGGCAGGCCCAGCTGCAATTTGGAAAAGTCTGTAAAAGTCTGTGGTTGGGAACCTACAGCAGGTGAATACAGCCTAGAGAAGTGCTCGCCTGGGTGTCACAATGAGGCCAGAGTGCAAGGACAGGTGCCAGGGTCGATGTGTGTGTGGGGTGAGAGGAAGGTTTCAAGCCTCCTGTCCATTGTTTGTGGGACTTTGGAGAGCGACATCAAGACCTGACACCCAGATAGACATCAAACACCTGCTTTCTTCCTTGTTGCTACTAAGCACCTGCCAGGAGTTGGGTCCAGTTCATTTCTGTTAGCGGTTTCTAGAAATATGGCTGGCTGGCCCTTCCTCTGCCTTCAGGGCACTCATTACCTTAGGCAGGGCAAAAAGGATGATGAGGAAGAAGAAACAGAAGGAAAGAAGAGGAGGCCTGCACAAGGCCCTATGATCTTTTGAGGAATTAAACAGTTCAAACACACACATGGCTATTTAGGTTGTGTGTTAAGAAGCCTGTCACCTCCCAGGGGTTATTTTTCTCTTTCCAGAAGCAACCCACTCACAGGTGCACTGGGAGAGCAGCTGGGTGCCTGGCTCAGGCAGCTGTTTCCACCTTGTCCTTACCCACAGCCTCTCTTTGCAAAGCCTGCTGTCCTCTTTCTGCCTTTCTACTCAGCACAGGATTCCTAATGATGAAGGAACAGGCAGAATTAGGAGAAGCAAAATTGATGCCTGAAGGCAAAGAAATTAGTAATTGATTTTCCTCTGCCTGGGTCTCCCTATTCTGTCACCAAAGCAATATTGCTGATATTCTTCTGTAAGGAGTTGTCCTCCTCCCATCCATCCATCCATCCATCTGTCCATCTGTCCATCCTTTATCCAAGCATGGATCCACTCATTCATGGATAAAAACTCAGTCTTTGGGGTCAAACAGAACCACCTCTGCCACCAACTGGCCTTGAGTTCTGCCTTACTCTCCAAGGGCTGCAGTAACAAAATACCACAAACAACAAACAAGTCTTCCAAACTGGGGGTGTCAGTCTCCCTCTGAAGGGAGGGCTTCTGAGGGACTGTGCCTCGTCCAAAGGCTCTGAGAGAGAAGCCTTGCTTCCGTGGCTCCAGGCACTGCCTGATTGTGACCACATCACTCCAGCCTCTGCCTTTGTACAGCCTGTCTTTTTCTGTCTCCCCCTCTGCTGTCTCAGCAGTGACATTGCCTTGGATTTAGTGCAAGATGATTTTCCAAGACCCTCGATTGCATCTCTAAGTCCCTTTTTCCGAATAAGATATTCACAGGTTCAAGGACTTTGGAAGGGAAGGTCACCATTCAACCCACAGACTCTGTCAACCTCTGTGAGCTCGTAACTTCTGTTGTAAAATGGAGCCTCCTCTATTTGCATAGGGGTGTCTGGGTATTGTAACAAGCTCTACAGTGTCCACGTGTGGTCTATGCCCCATCACTGATGCGTCCTCTTCACGAGTGTATGACAAGGGCTAAGACCCGGTTCTGGGCTCTCCCTGCCTCCCTTCTTTGCAGCTGAGACCATATCCCTCTGATACAGGCTGTAGACGCGTGTGTGATTCCTGCATGCACCCGAGGCCTCCCCGTGAGGGACAAACCCAGTTTCCCTACAGATGTGTGGAATGATCCACAGCCCTATGAGCAGGGAAAAGCTGTAGAGAAAGTTCTAGAAAATTCCCAAGATGCCTTGCTGGAGATTTGGGGGACTGAGGAACCAGCATGTGAGCTTTTGGAAGTCATTCCAGCCCTGAATCTGGCTCCCTCAGCCTAGCCACTGTGGTCTTCTCAGTGATGAATTGACAAGGACCCTGCTACACCACTGCAGGCAGGGCCACAGATATCTGAAAGCAGGAGCCTGATGTACCCTAGAAACTGAGCAGCCAAGAGGGAGTTGGCTTGATGGAGAACTGGCAGGATTGCCTGTCCTTGCTCTGCAGTTTCCTGTGTGACCTTGGGCAAGACTCTCCACTTCTCTAAGGCTCAGATATTCAGCTAAGGGATCAGTGGAGCTGATTTAGGGCAGTAGATCTCCAACTTGTTGAATAACAGTGGAGCAGCTTTCAAATCTTTCCCAGAATCCCACTTTGTGTAGCTCAGATGCCAGCTTTGGGTCCCCCTGCCCCCAGTCTTACCCCTGTGAGAGTCCAGTGGCTGCCCCAGGAGTGGTTTCAGGCATCTGTGCTAGCCCAGGTAGCAGATGGCCTGATAATTTAATGCAATTAAAAGGAGCAGGTCACTGGAATTTAATTAAGAAACAAAAAGCACTTTGAGAATGCTTGCTGTAAGAGATAGAGCTGAGAACTGAGTGAGCAGGTCATGAGGTCACATAGTACCAGGGAGCCCTGTCCACAACACAGCACAGGTGAAGCAGTGTGTGGACAAGACCTGCATGACTGTATGCAGTGACCCATGGTGGGGGATGGGGAGATATATGTTCTGGGGCCTTCCCTTCTTGCTTCCCTTCTCTCTAGGCAGTCACCTGCTTATCCTCGTCTAAGACTCGTTCAGATCAGTGGGGGCACTGCATGTTAACCCAAACTCTTTTTCGTGGATAATGGGGCTCTCCATGGTCTGGCCCCTTCTACCTCTCCAGACAATTCTAGCATCACTGGCTGCTTCGACCACAGTACTTCTGTTTCTCCAACATGTGAATTGACATGTGAATTGCTGGACCTTTGCTCTTGCTGTTTCACCCACTGGATTGTTCTTCTCCCATGACCACCCCGCTCCATTCAGTCCTAGCTGAAACACTCCTGGATCATTCTATCCATGGCCACCCTCTGTCCTGTCACCTCCAGCTACTGAAAGCCTCTGTGCCGTAGCTTCTCACCTAGGAAATGATGGCGCTTTGTGTAGGCTGGCTCTAGGACTGAATGAGTTAGCACATGAAGAATACCTAGCCCAGGAAGTAGACCACATAGAAGGTACTCAGTAAATGTTAGCCAACCTGGACAGATGTTAAAAGAACAAGTGTTAGAAGAGTGAGGGGACAGTGTTTCTGGTCAAGGGAACAGAACAGACAAAGGAAGACCCAGCATTGTGAGATGGGAAAGGCCAGATGGGGTGAGATGAATAAAGTGTAATGATTGAGGGGTAAGGAGGGGTGAGTTAGAGTCACAGACACCTGTATGCCAAGCTTGGGAGATGGCAAGCGGGAACAATGATGGGCTTCTATCAGGGGAGTTGTGACCACATCTGCTGGTTGGAAAGACTGCTGTAGATGGGTTTCCCCACCTAGGAGGGAACCTGGCACACCCTGAAACTGCCCTATGAGGGCTCCAGTTTGCAAATGTTTCAGGGGATGCCCTCTTGATCTTTCTGACACACTTGAGAGCCAGCTACATCATCCCTCCTAAGCCCTCTGCAGCTCCCTAATCTGTGCCCAGGTCTCCTGGGTGACACGGTGCACTGGAGAGGACCCCAACTTCTGTCCTGGCTTGGAACCACAGTTTATCACTGAGCTGTGAGACCCCTTGCTCTCAGAAGCTTGTCTCTACCCTGGGTTTTAGTTTCAAGCATGTTCGGGCCACTTCCCCAGCCCACCACTTCCTCTTACCCCAGCCCTTTCACTCTCCTGCCCCTAAATGCATGTATTCCCCAGGGAGTGACTGGATGGGCACTGTTCAGATTACAAAGCTTTGGTTCCAGGTGTTTCTTGTCTCTTCTGCCAACTTTCTAAGTTGTAGTAAAAATAGATTGGAGAATCAGAGCCCCTGTCCCAGGGAAATTCTGCTGACGGGCTAATTGTCTAAGGCTTACATTGAACTTTTGGGGCTTTTTCCCCCATGTACATCTCTCAATATGCTGAGTCTATTGAGAAAAAAATTTGCCTACAAGAGAAGGTGCGAGAACAACAAGCAGGCAGCTCAGTCCTACAGAGAGGCTTTTTGATCAACCTCATCTACTAATTGATTTTTTTCTCCCTCTGTTCAAACTTCACATCTCAGTAGTTTTAGGGAAATGTGCCAATGTCTCTATATTGCAGAGGGTAAAAGAAAAGGAGGGGTCTGTGGCTAAGTGAGGAGGAGGGGAAGCCTGGAGACTTCTCTACTGGGACCCTCCAGAGAGAATGGGAACGGCAAGTGCTGACCAGATAATATGTTAGTGCCAGAGGGAGTAACCCCTATAGCGTCTTTAATGAAGAGAAAGAGAATCTGCTTAGGCTTTCTTAGCGTTTAAGGCCAAGTGAACAAATCCACAGAGCTCTTCTACTAAGAGAAAACTTACAAAAACTGCTGAAATGCCTTGGGGGAGAAGACCAGGTTGGATTTGTAGACCTAGCATCAAAGTCATTCTCAAGGCCATCCAAGCCACCTTGGGATCCCCAATGTATAAAAATAGGGTCAAGCTACTTGGTTGAAGCTGGAAGAGTGACCCCAAAGACCCTTTACCCTCTAGCCTGAAGGCCGATGGCACTTTGAAGACTGGCTCTCATGCAGTCTTTCCATTATGCAGATGGGAACGCTGATGGAGCTGAGAGGCTGCTGGCTGGCCATTACACATTCAGCACTCACTCAGCTTCTGGCAAATCTATATGCACCTGCAGTGTGCCCGGCAGTGCTCTGGGCACTGGGCTACTGCATGGAACAAGAGTGAATATTTTACAGAGGAGGGTCAGGGAAGGGCCTGGAAGAGGTGATGTTTGAACAGAGAGGGAGGCAAGAAAATATTAGGCAAAGAGGGTTCTGGACCAAGGAAGGTCTAAATATGATAGGAGTAAGGACCAGTACCAGTACTGAATAAGGAAGGGAAAAGGGTCAGACAGGAGGCTGGGCCAGGGCTACATGGCCACCCAGGCTGCGACAAGGCCCCACGGGCTGTGGAAAGCCTTTGGATTTTGTCTCAAGTGGGATGAAACCACTGGATGGTTCTGAGCAGAAGAGTGGCTTAGTTAAATTAGGCCTTCAAAGGATCTTTCTGCCTGTCTGCTAAGAAAACAGGCTGCAGAGAGCTAAGAAGGGAACAGCAAAGTGACTTTTGCAGTAGTGTAAGTGAGAGATGTTGGTGGCTTGGACTTAATGGTGACGAGAAGTTGGTGAGATTTGGCACATATTTGGAAGGCAGATGCATCAAGATTTTCTATAAGTTGCATGAGAAGATAGCTTCTTATACCTCTTTTGTAAGAAGCACAAGTAAAGGCACAAACCTAACTCATACTGACTCCCGTAACTGAACCAGTCAGCCACACATCAGTTTCAGGCATGGTTAGTTCAAGGATTATAAATAATATGCTTTTGACGTAGTCATTCTCTCTTTTCCTACCTCAACTTGGCTTTACTTCCCATCTGTAGCTCCAGCAGCTCCAGGCTTACGTAAACCTTACAGACAGCAATTACTGTGGGAAAAGAGTATTTTTTCTCCAAGCCTCAACAAAACTGATGAGCCACCCATCTTAAGTCACTTGCCCATCCCCTGACCCACTTTGTGTAAGGAAATGGAATATACAGATTAGCCAAGCTTTGTCATGTGCCCAATCTGGAACCAGGGACAGTGACAGGGAAGAAGGGTCCCTGCCCTAAAGTTATGCATGACTAGATGTGGGAAAATGGATGCTGTATTGGCAAAAAAAGAACCTGATTTATTGTATCTAGGCATAATACGACTTCTTTAAATAAATGAGGATTCTGCCTTCTCATTTTTCTGTGTCACAAACTACGCTTTTCTAGAGACATAAAAAGTAATTGTAACAATGAGAGCTATAACGTGCCTGATGCCTCTTTTCAGAGTGCTTCCCCACGCGTTATCCAGCTGCAGAACACAGTACCTCCATGCCAAGAAAAAGAACTTGAACCTGAAAAGCAGATGGTCACATGTTCTCTAGCTACCTGATGAGCTCAGAGAAAGCAGAAAGAAGTACAGTTTTTCTACCATTTGGGCAGAGAGACTGCAGCTATTGTGTGGGGAGAATGGAGAATCAGAGAAGCCACGTGGAGGGGTGGGGTGGGGTTGTGGCTGGGCAGGACAGCGGGGACGTTGCACCAGATCTGGGTTTGGGGCCGGTGAGACCTAATGACCCTGGACATCAGGTTTTCTCTGAAAAAGGATCACTGCCTCACACTGAATTATTCAGCCAAGCATCAACGACAACCTGATATGTCTCCAAGGCCGTTCCTCAACAGCCTGGGCTGTGTGGCCTTGAGAATGCTCGCTGGCCTCGTTTACAGACACCTTCTGAGAACCTGCTGCTTTTGCTTCACTAAAATAACAGCTCCTCCCCTGGCTGTCCCACTGCAAATGACACCTATCACCTGCCAGGTTGTTTGCTTTGGGTAGCTTTGCTCTTGCCTGGGTTTTGTTTGCCTCTGGGGCTGATTTATTCTTGCCAGTTAAGAAGGTCCCCAAAGCCCCAAATTTGCCCATGAACTTGTTAACTTGCATCTTCCTCCCCACTGTGGTACCATAAGCTGGGTCACATGATGTAGGAGGAATCAGCTAATGCCATTACCCTGAGATTCCAGAGCAGGCTCTGAAGTGGCATAAAAAATATACATAGCCAGGCTCTGCACCTGGGGACATCTCTGGTTACCTTGTCAGAGGCTGCTTCATCCTCACGACCTGGGGGTCTCGTTCAGGTTTAGTCGTGTTCTGGTGCATCTTTGGGAATTTTAAGTGTTTACTCAGAGAACAGTGTCCCCCTGCCTCTCTCTCTCCCTCTCTCTCTCTCTCTCCTCGTCCCCACCCACTGCGCTTGAGCATGGAGATGGCAGAATTGCTGCTCTGTGGTTCGTCCAGACCTATGTTCCTTCTCCCGTGGAAGGGCTGAGTGGATTTAGAGATGAGAGCAGCAGTGGAACAACTAATAAGGCAGCTCACCTTCATGGAGCGTTCCAAGGCTTTGAACCAGCCAAGGATGGGGTTGAGTCCCAGCTCAGCTACTTGTTAGCAATGCGGCTTTGAGTTTGTGGCTAATTGCTCTGAGTCGCCATTGTTCTGACTGTAGAATGGGAATGGCATGCACTTCATAGGGCCAGGCATGCTAGTGCACGTCTGTAATACCAGCTACTCAGGAGGAGGAGGCAGGAGGATCACAGTCTACAGCTGGCCTAGGTGAAACAAACAAAAGCTAAAAAGGGCTGGAGGTGTGGCTCAAGCAGTAGAGCACTTGCCTAGCAAGGTTGAGGCCTTGAGTTCAGACTAGTATCACCAGATAAATAAATAAATAAAGATAAATAAAGCAGGACTTATAAAGCCACTCTCTAGCTCAGCCTCCTTTCCGGACCCAGCCCTTGGGCCACCCCACGGCTTCAGGAAGGACCTACCTGGATGACCCTCAGAACCCTGAAATTCAATTCCCCACAGCAGAATGCCCCACTTTCCTATTGTCACTTGCCAGGGCGCCCCCCAGCGCTCAAAACAGATTCCTGCATGCTGTCACCTTTACCATCCAAAGTCGGGGGACCATACTTGTCAGGTTTGCCTGTTTAAATAGCCATGGCTTGCCGCTCGTGCTTTAGTGGTCCACTCTGCAGCCAGAACATCACTTCTGAAAGGAATGGGCTCCTCACACCTTCTGTTGCCTACCATGGCTCCCATAACCTGCGTGAAGCCCCAGCCCCCAGCCCTGCCTCCCTTCCAAGTTTTATCAATGGATGCTACACCCCACCCCTCCCGGATCCACACCTCCACATCTTCCCCAGAACCACCTCCTCCTCCAGGAACCTCCATCCTCCCTTGTCTCCTGGCTTGCACACACTTCTTCATTTTTAAAGATCAGCTCAAAAGTTACCTGCTCTATTATTCAGCCATTAAAAGGAATGAAGCACTGATACCGGCTGTAGAAGCACAAACAGGTCACCTTTCATGTGGTTCCATCTATAAGAAGTACCCAGGCTAGGGTAATCCATAGAGACAGAAAGCAGGCTGTGGTCCACAGGACCTGGGGGGAGGGGAGGATTGGGAGCAACCGCTTAGTGGATACAGATTTCTTTTGGGGGTGGTGAGAACTAGATAGAAGTGGTAGTTGCATACAGTTGTGTGTGTATTAAATACCACTGGTTTGTTCACTTTAAAAAGATTGACTTTTAAGGCCAGGAACAGTGGCTCATGCCTGTAATCCCAGCTACTGGGAAAGTGGAGATGGGGTGGAGATGGGGAGGAGGGAGGATTGAGGCCAGCTAGGGCAAGAGGCTATCAAGACCCCATCTCAACCAACAAGTTGCAGCTAGTGTCTGTGATCCCAGCTAGGCAGGAGATATAAACTGGAGAATCAAGTTCCGAAGCTGATCCTGGGCAAGAACACTACATGCTATCCAATGAATAAGTAAAGTAAAAATGGGCTGGGGGTATGGCTCGCGATGTAAAGTGCTTGCTTCACAAGAGCAAGGCTCTGAGTTCAAACCTCAGTACCACCAAAAAAAAAAAAAAGGTTAACTTCATGTTTTGTGAGTTTCACATCCACTGAGCAAACAAACAAGAGAATTGCCTCTCCTGAACCTCGCAGGTAGACAGACCCCTCTTGCCACAGCAGCCCCCATGCCTACGATCTGCGATCCAGATTTTTGTCAGAGCACCCCAGGACCTCACTGAACCCCCTCATTTTCATGTCTGGGTCCCCAGCAGCCTGGGCCCCCTCGTGCTCCATCCTCGGTGTCTGGTACAGGGCCAGGCACAGGAGATGCTCAGGCAGTGGTAATCTCCACCGTCTTCCTGCAAGCTGTAAGCTATCAAGTCGTCCTGCTCTGCGGAAGGGACATGCCTTCCACCACTGGCATCCCACCATCCATCACGGCCTTCTGAGTGGCCAGAGCTCAGCCTTCTGAGCATCTGAGGTTGCAGCACGCATTTGCATTCTAGCTCAGGCCTCCCTCCCTCCCGCCTCTGGCGAGGGGGGTTCACAGCTTTGGCCTACTTGCATAAATGCTGCCATCTCCTTTTTGGCTCCTCTCTTGGGTATTTCCTTTTTATTTACTGTTCTCTCCAATTCTGTGTCATCAGCACTTCACAGCAATGCCAGGTCCCCTTCTTGGAGCGGTTTAGAATGATGAAGGATGAGTAGTGGCCTGCTGGCCCCATTGTGTCTAGGACAGGGATGAGAAGGGGTGAACCCAAGCCCTCAGTGGGAGCTGTGCTGCAAGTCAGGGTGGGGCCCAGGAGCTGCACATCCCTGGTGGCACGTGGCCTGGGAGCCTAGCTGTCAACTGCTCCAGCAAGGGGCTAGCTGTGGTTTCCCAGCCAGCTATTGGTGGAGTCCACTCACAAGCTTGGACTGTGGGGCACTGATACCCTATTCCTGCTCATCCAGCGCCACTCCTCTCCCCTTCTTCCTGGAGTCCCCTGGGACAGCCACACGCTGCCCCCTGCAGCACTGCTCCTGGGTCTCGCACTCATTAGCAAGGTTGGGTTTATTGATTGACTCACTGGTGCTCTGCTGAGATCAGACAATGCAGAAGGACAGCCATTGTGGAGTGGAACAGTTGGCCCTGCCCGATGCTAGGGAGCATTCTAGCATCTCTCTGCCACCATGGCCCAAACCAGAAACCTGTCTCTCCATCGTCTATTGTCTCTGCCGAGTCCTGGGGGTTCTGTCGGCTTAATTCCTCTCTCTTCTGTCCCCCTCCCCTTCCCCTGCTATGCCTCACCATATGTTCCCATCATTGAGGAAAGACCTGGCTTTTTTTTTTCCTCATTGTCCTCTGAACCCTTGTGTTCATTTTCTCATTGCTACTGTGACAGATGACCACACACTGTGGCTTACAACAACACAAATGTTTTCTTACTGTCATGGAGGTCAGAAGTCCAAACTGCATATTCAAGGAGTGAAGTCAAGAGATACCAGGGTGTGTTCCTTCTAGAGGCTCCAAAAGAGAATCTGTTCCTTGTCTCTTCCAGTGGCTTGTGGCTGATTCACTCCATCTCTGCTTCCATTGTCACACGGACTTCTCTCCTACCTCAAACTCTCCTGTACCCTCTTATAAGGACCCTTGTGATTGTAGTGCCTCACAAGATAATCCAGGATAACTTCCCTATCTTGAGGTCTAGAATTTAATCCTTTCTTCAGAGTCTCTTTTGCTGAGTAAGAGACCCAGGTTCCAGAGAGCAGGAAGTGGATCTCTTGGTGGGGGATGGCATTACTCAGCCTACCATAGCCATCGTCCTCAAGTTCACACCTCTGCTCTCTTTAGAAGTCTATGCTAGTTTATAGATCAAAGCCCAATTCTGCCATCCAGATGGACTGAGTGTTCACCATGTGTATCTGTTACAGTGGCCAAGGTGCTATAGCCAGAGTGATCCATGGATGCCAACTGTGGAACAGTCTGAGAGTCATTTTAGGGCTTAGCCTGGCTGTTCCTGGCATGTCAGTGCCTTCACACACAAGTCAGCATCTTCCAGAGCAGCCCTAGCCCACTTGCCCTCCTTGTCTCCACCATGTCTCTTCATGTGTCCCAGATTCAGCCACACTAAACCATCATCCACCTCCTCAGCACTGTGGGGACTTCTTTCTCCACGCCCTTGCTCATACTGGACCCACTCGACCCTCTGTCTGGGGAGTCTTTTACTCTCTCTGCTACTCAAATATCAATTGCTCCCTCTTGATCCTTGCAGCACTTCATACAGTGCCTGGCACACTGTGTGAAACAACAGGTGCTACATAGATCCTTGTTGAGTGGCTGGATGAAGATGAAGGAAACAAACCAATGGAAGAATGGAGTAAGGAAGACCTGCTTACTTAGATAAGCCCTGAATTAGCTCCCAGATGTTCATGTGGTCAGCATCCATATATCACATTGTCCAATACTGCCTTGTCCACTGTAATAGAGGCTGTCAGTCCCCCATCCTTGCCCTTGAGTCCTGCCTCAGACAATTTGAATGAATACACCTGGATCTCTCTGTCCTGGGTGTTGTCTAGCTGCTGGAGCATGTGTAGCCTGTACCCAGACAAACTGGAATTTTGGGGAGACCCCAAGAAATGCCTTCCAAATAACACCTAGCATCTTCACCTCCTTGGTTGGGACAGTTCTGAGTTATGTTCCCCAGGCTTTCAGTGGATCTGGGGCTCAAGACTGAGCCCCAGGACCAACAGCAGTGACAGTTTCAGAAGAGCGTGCTTGATTATCTCTGTCTCCTTCCTCTCTCACTCTCCTCTTCCTTCCTGGGCTTTCCAGGATTGCCTCCTGAATCAGCAATTCACACCCAAATCCCTGCCTCAGGGTTTGCTTTGGGGAAAATCCAAAAGAAAATAGCACATATGTGAAGAGGTAAACTCAAGTAAAATAGTGAAGTCCAACACTTACTGATTGCATGCTGGGTGTTAGGGACTGTGATAAACCAGCAAGACCGGTCATGTTGTTTAATCCTCACAACATCCCGGTGAGGTAGCACTGTTGCCATTCCTCCATTATAGATGAGAAAATAGAGGGCAAGAGAGCAGGTGAGATTTATTCCAAAGCACATAACTGCCATATTGCTTCACCAAACCACCAGCCTAAGCACCTGGTACCAGGGGAAAGAGAGGGAGGAAGGAAAGGACCATCCTTAAATTTGGAGGACTTGTTAATATGAGATGTGGGTAGGATTGGGGTGGGGTTTTTATCTGGCTTAAAGCACCAAAAATGATGATATTCTTTTAATCCCAGCTGATATGAGTCCACGCTTTCATTTTCTGCTTTGCTTCTGAGTTGAGTCAGTTCTGCCTTAGCCTGGGAAGTTGTGAAAAGGGCTTGGAGCAGCTGCTGAGCTGATGTTTGGCTATACTTTTTCTAGGGTTTGCAAAGTAATATCCCACTCTATCTTCTCTTTCCAGACTTAGAATGAGAAATTGCACTGCCATCATTCTGGATAACTGGTCGACCACATGTCTCAGTCCATGCCAATTTTAAATTTCATTTTCTTGTCTGCTCTGCCCTATTTACTGGGATGTACGGAAGGAGAGTATGCAGTGCCCACAGCTGTCTCATCTGCTCACCTGGGCCAAACTGTTCCTCATCCTGGGGGCTGGGCTCTCAGAAGCTCTAGCATTTATCCTCAACTGCTAGGTTTGAGCTATGAGGTCAACTCCACAGAAACTTCTTATTTCCTGGTACTCCATTAACTGCCACTGGTGGAGGGGGCTTTGTGAGAGATTTGGTCAAAGGTTCAGGTGATTGCCAGGGCTTGACACACAAGACAGTCTGTTTTATAAATGTGTAAATGTGGTTTTATTCACAGATACACATGGAACAAGTCAACCATAATGCAGAAAAGGCTGTTTGTCAGTAGTCCAGGGACAGGCTTTGCCCTGTCTGGCATTGGCTTCTCCTGAGATATGAGCCTGGCTTTACCAAGCAGAGCAGGCTATACTTGAGAGAGCCTGAAACTTTGCTTCGCATAAATGAGGCATCAAATTATTTTATTTTTTGCCAATACTAGGGATTGAACTCAAGGCCTTATGCTTGTGAGGCAAATACTCTACCACTTGAGCCAACCCCAACTCCCACTTAGTTTTTAAATAGTATTATTTTTAATTACTTGCTAATAAGCACGAAGATAACCAAAACTACAAAGATAATCACTATTCACATTTGTGTCGGAGTTTCTAGTCTGCTTTCTACGCTTATAGCATATAATTTACAAAATCATATAATTTACGAAATACTGTTTATATTATTCCTTTTTCATTTGGTCATACATTGTGACCACTTTCTTGCAATAAGTATAGCTCACCCAAAATACAATTTTAAAGTGCTGTTTTATATTCTTTCCATCTCCTAGAGAAATTGTAATTTACTTACTTAATCCTCTTTTGTTGGACATTTAGGTTGTTTCTGCATTTGTGCTTTTATAAATCGTGTAACTTTGAGCAGCTTTCAGCATAACATTTCCTGTGTATCTCAGATTGTGTTCTGAAGAAAACTTTCTAGACATGCAATTGCTGCATTGAAAGGTGTGAAAAAAGCTTTTGATGTTTGTCGTTCTAATGTCATACTTGGAAATTCTGTACAATTTCTATCGTAATAATGAGTGTTTAAGTGTATACCCATCCTCCCATGCTCTTGACTTGCTAAGTGGGCAATCTCCATATCTGTGTGTAATCATGGTGGCCCCCTTTTTCCAATATTTGTACTCTGCCCACCCACGCACCCATCCAGCATTTCATCAACTTGCGGAATAACGCTCAAAAATGATTATAGGTCATTTTTTCTTGTGTGTGACTTTAATAGGAATATGGACAGTGTTTCACTATCAACTCTGATGATGTTGCTAATAGAGACATATTCCCCATCACATTACAAAAGTGTCCTGTGCCCTTCAGTTTTTCTCATCTTAAAGCAGGTTATGAAATACCCTTTTGCCATCTGTAGAGATAATCATTTATTTCCTCTGATTGATCAGTGTGATTTAGGTATATTACTAATTTCCTATTCAGGGCATGGTGTCACACACCTGTAATCCCAACACTCAGGAGGGTGAGCGAGAGGATTTTGAGTCCAAAGTAATTCTGGGCTACTTAGTGAGTTTAAGGCCATCCTGGACTACACAGTGAAATCCTATCTCAAAAATAGCAAAAATTCTTTCCTAATTTTAAAGTTCATTTTATTATTATAATGAACGTTTTTTAGTCAAGGCTTATTATAATTTTTTAACATATGGCTTTAAGGTTGTGTTAACGTTCTGAAAAAGGTGGCCCTTCATTCTCAGCAACGCCATCAGTGTGTGGACAGGAAGCATTGGCGTTCCTCCTAGGTGGGTGTCTCTAGTGAATGAGTCAGGGTCTGCATGACCTGGATGAGTGGAAGGCAAAGGTTGTCAGACCCATGTGGGAACTTTGATTCTGTGCTAAAACAAAACAAAACAAAAAACTTACTCCGTTTCTCTTCTTGCTAACACTGATTGGTAGTAGCAAAGCACAAAGGAAAACACTCACCCAACTCCAGACGCAGGCTTGGCTTAGTCACCTCTGCACTCCAGAGAGTTCTGACACATAGCAGGTACTTTAAAGAGCCAACCCAAAGAACTGCAAACTGTGACTATTTTTTTTTCTGGGCAAAAAGTATGTAAGTGACATCTGTATGGCTAGACATCTGAGCTTGTGTTATGCCTCTCCACCTGTTCCATCAAACCTTGATGTACCCAGGTGATACTGAGGGGGCAAAGCCCTGGAGAGCAAAGATCACCCTGAGGTTTGAGACCACGAGAGCCACCATGAAACATATTGAGTCCTCAGTGAGCTCTGGGAGAGGATTTAACCTCTTTCCTTTACCTTGGTAAGAGCCTGGTATTCTTTCAGCCTTCATTGAGTTCCTACTGTGTGTTTAAAAATGGTTCTTGGTGTGCTGAAATAGTGGACATGGTCCTGATCTCATTTGGCAATGTTTATGGGTAATCCCAGCACTCAGCTTTGAGTCTGCTAGGAGTTGCAGAATGATGAATGGATGAGAGTTTACTCAGATCCAGGTGGTGAACTCACATACACTGAACCTCAGTGTGAATAAAGTGTAAAAGGTGTGACCTCTGTGTGTGTGAGTGTGTGTGTGTATGTGTATCAGAATCCCTTGGGGAAAATGCTCAAATACAAATTCATGGGCTCCATCCAGATTTTTCTATTAGACTTTGTACAGAAGAGATCCTGTTACATGTATGTATAGCAAGCTTCTCCCAGAAGTTCTGATGCAGGGTTCAGTTTGAGTCTCATGGCTCTGGGTGACCATTGCTAATGAGATTATGCTGTGAAAAGCTTCCTTGTTCACAGCCCATTCATTAACCAGCACACCTCTTTGCCTGCCTCTTCTTTATAGCAGAGCAGGGTTAACATATTCAAGATAAGAAGAACAGAGGGAGGAGGCAGTGGGGTGGGAGTATCTCTAATGGATTTAGCCAAATCATAAAGATGAGTCATAATTAGAAATTGTAGTTACCTAAACAGCTGTTGGGGAAATCATGGTGTATGACGTAGGTGGCCCAGCAAGGCTTTGCAGAGCTTGACAGACAAAATGACCCTGGAAACAGAGATGACAAGTGTGGAGGGAACAGCTCCCATGGAAGGGTAGTGGATTTGCCTAGTGCCTTCTGGGTGCCATGTCCCCTCCGAATCCTCACAACAGCCTTAAACAGGTAGGTCCTTGTCTTAGGTTGGGTTTCCCCCAGAAGAGGACCCCCAGCAAAAGTATAAGCCCTAGAAGTATATAAGGGAGCTGAAGCAGAGGAAGGAGACATAAATCAAGAAAGGGATGACCACCAAAAAGAGTATGCTAGCAAGTCAGCTGTGTTAGTCCATCTGGGATATTGAAGCAAAAACCAGGACTAGATGGCTTATAAACAATATTTAAGAAGTTTATTTCCCACAGTTCGGAGGCTGGAAGTCTAAGATCAGGGTACCAGCATAGGCAGGTTCTACTCTATGAGGGACACAGGTCCCAGGTCACAGATTGCTGATCTCCTACTGTAACCTCACAGGGTGCAAAGAGGGCTAAAGAACTTGCTGGGTCCCTTTGTAAGGACACCCAACCCATTCATGAGGGCTCCATCCTCAGAACCTCATTACCTCCTACAGTGTTTAAATTGGTTCCTGGTCTCTCTCTCTCTCTCCCTGTCCCCCTCCCTCTCCGTCTCCTTTTCCCTCTCTCTCTCTCTCGCTCTCTCTCTCTCTCTCTCTCTCTCGTAGTACTGGGGATTGAACTGAGGGCCTTGCTCTTATGCTCTGCTGCCTGAGTCACACCCTTTTTGTTTTTTGTTTGTGTTTGATATAGGGTTTCACACTTAACTTTTCCAGGTTGGTCTTGAATGGTGATCCTCATACCTCCACCCACCAGGTAGCTGGGACTACAGACATGTGCCACCACAACTACCCCAGGAGTTAGGATTTCAGCATAAGGATGTGGGGGGGACACAGACACGACGTCCATAACACCAACTAGTGCCATGGGTGACTGGAGCTTATTCACACTGGGGGAAACTGGAGGAAACTGGCAGCTAGTGGGGAACACATGGTTCAGTGTTATCCCACCCAGGGGTCAAGGCAGCTGGGATATTTGTACACCATCCCTGGTGAAGGGCTGCTCCCAGCAGATTCTTCCAACCTGCCACACAAAGTGGGCTCCAATGACATCAAAAAGCTCGCAGGCAAAGAGATACAGGTGGTGGCAGTTGGAAACCAGCTAACGTGAACCAAAGTGCTAAGGTCCAGGGCATATTGGCAAGACATCCACAGCGTCTTCCCATGAGCCCTTGAGGGAGGACCTTTGTCTTGTTCCTGTTTGTGTCCAAAGTTCCTGCCACATTCGCAAATGCTCCATCCAGATAGCTAAAGTAAATCCGGGAGACAGATGCTAACAGTAACTCAATGTCCAGTAGCTATACCTGCATTCATAATCAAGGTCTATGGGAACACGGAGGAGAAAATCATTTGTCCTGTCCAAGGGAAGTGCCCTAAAGGTAGCCAGTTGTATTTTGAGTATCCCCAGCACCATCTCCAAGTGGCCACTCATCCCTCAGACTCATCAGCCTGGTCCTAATTTTGGAGCACTTTTTAAAAAAAATTTTTATTTTATTCATATGTGCATACATTATTTGGGTCATTTCTCCCCCCTTTCCCCCACCCCCTCCCTTACCTCCTCCCACTCCCTCCTTCTCCCCCCCCACTCCCTCACTACTGGGCAGAAACTATTTTGCCCTTATCTCTAATTTTGTTGTAGAGAGAGTATAGGCAATAATAGGAAGGAACAAGGGTTTTTTCTGGTTGAGATAAGGATAGCTATACAGGGAGTTGACTCACATTGGTTTCCTGTACATGTGTGTTACCTTCTAGGTTAATTCTTCTCGAACTAACCTTTCTCTAGCTCCTGGTCCCCCTCTCCTATTGGCCTCAGTTGCTTTAAAGTATCTGCTTTAGTTTCTCTGCATTGAGGGCAACAAATGCTATCTAGTTTTTTGGGTGTCTTACCTATCCTCATACCTTCCTTGTGTGGAGCACTTTTTATAGGGCTCAAATTTCTTCTTTGAGTGTACACACTGGAACAGCACTATAAAACTAAACCAAGGCCTTCATGCAGACCCTGGGTGAAGATCTGTGCCTCTGAGTTCTCTTCTAGATGTTGCGCGCACACACAATCTATGTTATACAGTCTCCATGCACCAGTCGTTTTTTGCTGCTGACACATGACCCTGTGCACACCTTCCCAGCCCTGACTCGAATCTGCTTCCTTGCAGAAAAGCCTTCACTGGGCTAGGGACACAATACAGTTGAGGACCACTTCTACATGGAATCACTCCCTGGCAGCCATGCTGTGCAGCTCCAAGGTTTTTATTTCTTTGATGTTCCATTTTGAAAGAATTTCTTTATTCTGTCATTGACTTGTTTACAATCTGGCTCCTCCATTCTGGATTGAAAATGTTGCTGGGTGCCTGTAATCCTAGCTATGAAGGAGACAGATCAGGAAGATCGTGGTTCAAAGCCAGCCTGGCAAATAATTTGCAAGACCCTATCTTGGAATGGCTCAAGGTGTAGCCCCTGAGTTCAAATACCAATACTGCAAAAAAAAAAAAAAAAAAAAGAAAAAAGAAAGAAAATACCATAAGAACAGGGTTTTCCTACCATCTTCAGCACCCATCTCCTGTAATTGACACAGGGATGCTCATCAATTCTTTCTGAGTGAGACCGGCAGTCCAGAGTGTGGTTGCTATATTGGAACATCTAGAACATTCTAAGGGGGCAACATATTCAAGCCAAGGATTGCCTTAGAGCCTCAGGATGTTTATCCTGCCTGACACCATACCAGATCCAATAAACCGACAGGGCCTAAAGGAACTTGGTCTTGGTGGGCAGAATATCCAGAGGTTGAGACCATTTCTCTATTATATTCTTTATTATTATATCCACATTTTCCCAGCACATAGAGGGGCATCCACTAATTCTGCTTATTAGCACACTCCCAGGCTCAGAGCACATAACAGGTGCTTTCTAACTCTTTGCAGAGTGATTGCTAAACAAAGAGAGTGAATGAATGATAAGCTATTGGACCCTGGTCTGCTCTGGGCCCTCATGGAGAAAGTCTGTGTTTGTTGATTCTTTGTGGTGTCTATTTGGGCATCTGAGGAAAACCGTGAACACTTTTTCATCCCCAAATGCCCAAGTGCCCAGTCCATTGTGCATGTGATTCCAGGGATAGAAAAGTCATCTGCGAACTCCAAGATTGTTCATGGAGCCTTCTGGAGGATGCTCAGGCTGTAGACAGTGCTGAGCTCTTTAGTTAATGTCCTCTCATTATGTTTATTCCTCTTTTGTGGCTGCTGTAAAATTATCACAAGTTGCGTGTCTGAAAACAACACTTTTAGTCTCTCAGGGTCTGCAGGCCAAAAGTTCAAAGTCACGGTGTCAGCAGGGCAGCACTCATTCTGGAGGTTCCAGAGGAGAGTCCGTTCTTTGCTTCTCCCAGCTTCTGGGCCCCTTGCATTCTTTCTCTGACTTCTGTGTCTGTGGCCAGACAGCCTCCTCCTCTTTGTCTCAAACACTACAACTTTTCCTCTTCAAAGACACTTGCCATTGGACTTATAAAGGGCTCACGTGGCTAGTTCAGGATGAGTCCTCGTTTCAGGATCCTTGACTTCATGAATTAAACCTACAAAGACTCTTCCCAGATAAGGTGGCATTCATAGGTTCTGGGCTGGGATGTGTCTAGGATATGGACATACCTTTTGGGGGCCACCAGTCCACCCGGGATGTTTGCCTTTTTTTGACCTTGACTCAGCCCAAGTAGCCTTCACCTTGGTGAGAATGGCTAAGTCCAAACAGTAGGGGCTGCCTTGCATTTTACCTGTTTCCTCTGGCACCAGGGTCTCACCTGAGGATATTCTCCATGGAGAGACCATTAGAAGGGACCATGAATCCCTGAGCTGGACCAGCTAGGCTCTCAGATAATATAACCAGGTCCCAAGGCACTAAGTCACCCTGTGTCCCTGATTCTGCCCTAGGTTACAGTCATGGTGAACACTGTGTGATTCTGTTTTCTGGAACCAAGAAGGGGGATTGAATGGGGAGGGGATGTCCCAAAGTGCCTTTTTTCATATTGGTAGACAGTGGAGGGGACTATAGATAAGCAATTCTATTGGGATTGGTAGTCGTAAATCAGCCTTTTCAGACCACAGAGGCAAGTTTGCCTTTCCAACATTGACTTATAGCAACTAAGCAGAACCTCTGGGTGGATTCTTTTAGAAGGGATGTGATATTTAGCTCAAGCAGGGCTGTATGTGCCCCATCCCATCCCATTCCTTTTTTTTTTTTTTTTTTGCCCTCTTGGCCTATCAGAAACTTGTGTTTTAACTTTAAAAACACATTAGAATATTCTTTACCTGCTCTATGCCTTGCCCTCAGGAAATGCAAATACCTGTGCTTTCTGGAAACATCTTCCAACAGATAAAAGGCATCAGCCATCTGCAAACTTCTCCCTGACTTTCTTTTTTTAACTAAGGAGTTGCTATCATTGCTGTTACCCACCCCCTCCCTGAGTTTTGGGGACCATTCAATTTAGCATTCTCAGTGAAGATGAGACACAATGATGACACATTGACATTAGCACCAGGTCCTATTTAGTGATATCTTGATGGGAAACTAAACTCTGGCATCAGAGGACTGCAGCTGCTTACCTCCGGGAGGCCGGTTGCTCCAGGTGAGATAGCTTTGGGTGCCAAGCAAGCAACAGGACTGTTCAAAAAATTCTCACTGCGTATTGTTTAGCTGAAGAAAACACTCCCGTGCCAATATTAGGTAATTAGTAAATGGTAATGTGTTTTGCAAACATAAGGCATCACCCAGCTTTATTTTATTGTTATGGTTGTTAACAGCCATGAAAGTGTGCCTCACATTTGTCTCTTGAAGAACAGTTTGTTTGTTGCTGGAACATAAAGACCTGTCACCCACACACCCGAAGTGCTAATAATTGCATGCCTCTAATGGTGCTGTAATTCGTAGATAACGGCACTTCAGATGTCAGGCTTTTTTCTTCTTCCAGAATCTAACCTTACTCAGACATGCTTGGCTTAATAATAGGGCTCAGTTTGACAGGAGCTGGTCTGAACTTTAGCTCTGGCAATGTTAGAAATGTATAAGGAAACTCTTGGACCAATTAGCCCCTCATTTCTTGACTTAGGCATCTTGCTCCTGCAAAGACACCAGTAGGCCAGAAATCTCACGCTACCTTGCTCTCTGGTCACTGTCTGTGGGGCAGAGCTCCAGTGCATTTTGGGTACCACACAGGTACCGTTTATGCACACACAGTAACAAGGGTGGAGTTTTTATTTCTAACCCACCTTGTTGAAGTATGGTTACCAGGTAACAACCTCACCTATTTAATATATACACCTCACTGAGTTTGGGGTGAGTCTGTATCTGTGAAACCCTCACCTTCAGAGCCACACAAAGATCCATCACCTCCTTCAGTTTCCTCCTGTCCCTTCATTATTTTATTATTATTATTGAGCTTATTTTTTGTGTGTGTACTTAAAATTTGCTAACAGAGTGGGCTTTTTTAAAGTGTTAATCTGTTGGCATTAATAGCCTGCTGTTTGCCCATCAGTGGTTTCCTGTTGTGCCCAGAATAAAATCTAAATGCTTTCCTAAGACTTATTTGATGGCCTAGTAGTCAGCAGTCTGCACTGATGAGGTTATGTCAGTTATTAGAAATCTTGTCTGGCTTATTACCTGGCAGTCCCTCTGTCCCCCAAAGCTCCTCAATTCAGAGTTAACACCTGACACATTTGGGGCCCTGAGGGGAAGCCCCCACTTCAGTTCTGTGGCCAGGACCCACCCATTTTGATGTTCGGGGTGCAGCTTTCCGTCATCACCTGGCCAGTGCTTCTCATCCAGACTCATGCCTTGCCTCACCCACCCCACCCCACTCCACGGCCCACCGTCTCCTTCTTGTAGTTCCCCAGACACCGCAAGGTCACTCCTCTTTTCAGCACATTTTTCCATGCTATTCCCCCTGCCTGGAAGGTTCCGATCCCCCAGCCCTTCTCATCCTTCAGAGAATTCTTTCTTACCCTACCGAGAATGCGACCTCCCCCAACCTGGAACCATGTGTATGGTGGCCTCATGTGAGTTCCCCAACTTCCCAGGAACTCATGTGTCACCCATGGTAATTCTCAAGCAGAAGGAAGAAAAAAGGCAAGGAAAGGAAGGGCAAGGAGACAAAGAGCAGACAGTGACAGCAGTAAAGATAGGAGTTGTGTGAAGTGATGGCCTGAGCCAGGACGTGACATCCACAACCTCCTTTAAGTTCCCACAATAGCCACAGCAAGTGTGCAGTGATTCTCCCATTTTACAGGTGAGGAAGGGAGGCTCCAAGTTAGAAGCAACTTGCTCACATCACACAACCAGGCAGTGCTGGGGTCCATCTTCGGTCCACAGTCAGCTGACACCCACTTGTGAGATTGTGAGACTGAGGCTGGAGGGGACAGTGACCCAGCCTCTGCTCCCGTGGGGACCCCAGGCCCAGGATTTCTCAGACTCCAAAGTGCTGAAGAATCACGGGGATGTTGGCTTAAAATGCAGATTTCCGATTTCACTCCCAGAGTTTGAATTTTAGGAAGCTTGGGTGGAGATTTGGTATATGATCTCAAATGAAAGACACTTCTGTTTCCTATGTTTTAGGGCAGCAACGAGTCATTCTGTCAGCATTTCCAGGGCCCAGCACAGGGCACAGAGCTGGCATTCACTAAACACTAGCTAGATGGCACATGAGTGAGTGTGCAAATGTTTTTATTTTGGATTGTTTTCCAATTAAGCAAGAATTTTCAACAAAATCCAGATCCTGCTAAAATTTAATCATGATAGCATGCGCAACAAACACCCTGGGTTCAATCCCCAGCACTGAAAAAATTTAGTTTAAAAAATTTACTTTAAAAATTTAGTTTAATTAAATAAATAAAATAAATTAATAGTGATAGCTCTAATCACTTTCCCCCTTCTGGGCTGTAACCTAATTTGTGTCAGAAAAGTACAGAAGACTGGAGATTTCATTTCCTCTCTTTCCTGTTGGAAGCCAAACACTTTTTGTTTGTATAATTGTGCACTGCAGTGTGGAGGACTGATGTGTTTTGGACATTATTTACTTGGCTGAATATCTTATTATCTGATGACTTTTCTTCAGCAGGCTCCAAATTGCAGGAAATGGAGTAGTACATAAAGAAGTGTGTGGGTTTTTCTTTCCTTCCCCTGTTTTTCTTTTCTTTTTTTCCTTCCATCATCATGGTTCCTTGATAGGTGGTAAGGGACTCATGAAAAGCTTGAGGCAGGTAAATCTTGTGAGATAATTATGCTTCATGGTGACCCAAGAGGACTTTTAAGTAAAGTGCATCAAAGAGGGGTGGGGAGCAGGGAGATCTGGGGCCCTTGTCAGCCTAGAATCTTCTCTCCTAGGCTTGATGCACTCCCTTCTCAAGGAGCTGTCTTAGTTTGATTGGGTTGCTATAAAAAAATTACCTTTATTCAGGTGTGTTGGGGCATGCCTGTAATCCCAGCTACTTAGGAGGTGGAGGCAGGAGGATCATGAGTTCGAGGCCAGCCCACGAAGAGTTAGCAAGAGCCTAACTCAAAAACAAAAGGACTGGGGGTGTGGTTCACGTGGTAGAGCACACCTAGAAAATCAGAGACCCTGGGTTCAATCTCTAGTGACACACACACTCAAACTCAAACTCAAACTCATAAACTAAGTAGTGTATAACAACAGAAAATTCTTTCGTATAGCCCTGGGGTGGGGAGTTCAATTTCAAAGCACCAGCATATTCAGAGTCTGGTGAAGATCCACTTTCTGGTTCATAAGTTGTCTTTTTATCATGTCCTCACATCGTGGAAGGGATGAAATCTTGCAGGGTCTCTTTTATGAGGGCACTGATCCCATTCAGGAGGGCAGAGCTCACCTCTTAATACCATCATTGGGGTTAGAATTTCAACATGGGACTTTGGGAGGACACAGAGACCCTAGCAGCAGCCATATTTCTACTAAAAATCTACAAGGGTGTGGCAGGTCACTGATCAGTGACTTACAGAAAACAGAATTGTTTCCTTAGCTTTTTCAAGGGTAAAGGGAAAACTTGAGAAAGTGATCCAAAGGAATGAGGGCCACAGGCAGGGCTGAGCTCCTGGGATGACCCCAAATGGTCACCACCAGAAAGGAATAGGGAGTTGAGAAGCCAAACTCTGGAAGAGTTGACTGGGAAAGCATGCAGCTGGAAGGATAAGCCACTCTACCATCCTTCCATCCATCCATTCACCCCTTCCTCCATCCATACCTCCCTCCCTCCATCCATCCCCCTTCCATCCATCCTTCCTTCCTTCTTTCCT
The DNA here is from genome assembly GCF_047511655.1 of Castor canadensis. Classification (NCBI taxonomy): domain Eukaryota; kingdom Metazoa; phylum Chordata; class Mammalia; order Rodentia; family Castoridae; genus Castor; species Castor canadensis. The sequence goes on from NC_133393.1 coordinate 143,316,799, forward strand.
TTCCTCCTTCCTTCCTTCCTTCCTTCCTTCCTTCTTTTCTTCCTTCCTTCCATCCATCCATCCAACCAACAATCCCTGCTATTTTTTATTTATTGATGTAGTCAGAATTCATGTGCACAGAGATGGGATAACAAAAGGCCAGGATCCATTGATTCCCTGCTATGTGCCAGATACTGGCTAGGCCTGCCAAACGCCCTGGTCCGCCTTAACCCTACAGCCAGCACCTAGCCATGCTTGATAGCTAGCGACTAGCACAGACTAGATGCTGAAAAAATACTCGATGAACTCACAAATAAATAAACAAATGAACAGAATGCCCTTCAAGGTAGCTATTATTATTCCTAGTTTAAAACTAGGAAATACGGTCAAGGTCAAGGGAAGTTGGTAACTTGCTGTAAAAACCACACGATGAGTTAGAAGGAAGATGGGCTCCTAAATCCATGTCTGTGTATTTGAGATGAAAGTAACACCATCTTCAAACCTGTGTCCATTTATGTACTCCAAAATGCTTGACAACTTAATAGATAAACTTTAAAAGTACTCACGCAATCCTCTCGAGAGAAAGGGAGATTTTTCTCACCCATGTGGAAATGAAGAGCAGGCAGGTTGAGTTTGGGCTTTCTGGGAGGTCTAGTGAGGTGCTGAGAGGTGAAATGAGAGGAAACCAAGATGGGGTAAGAGGGAACCATGGAGTGCTGCAGAGACAGGAAGGAGCACATACCTATGCTGTTCAGTGGGCTGCTGAAGACAGCTCCACGTGGAGCCATCAAGGCAGGGCTACAGCCCTAGAAGCTGGCCTCATTGGCCTTGTCCCCTCTGGAACCGCCTCTCCCCTCCATCAGTTCTGCCATTGCACCACGAAGCTCAAAGCTCCATCTGGATTGTTCGACCCTCGTGGACCCCATGGCTCCAGTTGTCAACCCATGAGCATTTACTCACTCTACAAATCCTCCACCCCAAGGCACTGGGCTGGGCTATGCCCTGAGAAGTCAAGGATGGAAATGAGAAGACGTCCTGGCCCACACAGTGTACAGTCCTGAATGTACCGATGCTGGATGCTTTGGAAGTCATGCCTTGGGCTCGGTTTGGAGTTTCTGTTTATTCCTGTCTTGTCTAATTTCTTTGGAAACTGCCCTCCTTTGTTTGTGTGTGCCATTTATAGTGAAGGGAGTCCATGTTGCAGGTCAGACCCTGAATAGCGCCCCTGGGGGGCATAGCATGGAATGAGAGGTCAAAGACCTGGGCTCCTTCAGTACTTGGGCAAGTCAATCACACAGCTGCCACTAGCAGAGTGCTGTTAAAATTCCACACTTTAACCCATTTAATCCTCACAGCAACATCTAAAGCCAGTAAGTGGTCATAATTTTTTGCAGGCAAATAAACCAAAGCTGTAGGATTGTGTGCAAGTTACACAGCTTATCTTAAGTGATGGAACCTGGGTCAGAAGATGGAGTTCCGACTTAGGTCAGTCCACTCCCCGCCTGCTTCTGCCTGGATCTCATTCTTCGAATCCCTAAAATGAGGTTGCAAAACTTACTGCCACAGGGTTGCTCTGAAGTTCATTTAAAATAGAAATGTTCTGATCCATGCTTGGCCCAGCTCAGCCTCTGGCCCATGCAACTCCTTGGTAAATATTTGGGGCCCACCTGGAGAGAGCTCAGTGGTTGAAACTTAAGTTCCCTTGGCTCAATACACAATTTCCAAGTCACATTGTTGACTTGCAGGAGGCCTTAATGAAGAGGCCAATGCAGTGTCTCTGATCTCCCTCTCAGCAGAGGAGGCCCAGGGGCAGCTCCATAATTCATGTGGGCAAAACCATTAGATGGATTGACCTGCAGTTCTGTCAGGAGCTGTCTACCTGGTAATTGCTAAAACAGTGTAGGGAAGCGCTGTAGCTATTTGAATTTCAAATGCCACAAAGCTGCTCAAGAAACATCCTGGTTGCAGATGAGGGCATGTTTTGCTCTCATCACCCCCCTCCCCCTGTCCCCACAACCAGCTTGGGGCTCAGATTAGGGGGACCCAGATCCCATGTAACCACCAATGTGAAGAGCCAGGCACAGCTTAGAAATGAGGAGAAAAGGCTTCAAAAGTCAATGCAATAGTCCTCATCACTCACTTTTTTTTTTTTATTTGCCAAAGAGCAGATGCCTAGAAACACTCCCTGTTCCCTGGGATGTTCTGGAACAGATTATTCTAGAAGAGAATGTTCTGGAGAGCTGAGAGGGGCTACGAGATCCTGAGTGGATGGCCACCTCTAAAAGAATTACATTTAAACAACAATTTTTTAAAAACATTATAAGGCATTTTCCAATGCATTTTATTACTGAACTGTCCCAACCTGTCCCTCCCTGGAGGTTTCCAGATGAGGAAACTGAGGCTGAGAGAGGCAAAATAATTTTCCCAGGGCCACACAGCTTGCCAGCAAGACAGCTAGGATCTGAGCACACATCTTCAGAGCTTGAGTCCAGCCTCCTCCTGCCACCCTGTGTCTCCTGGACACTCCATGTTGGTGATTCTTTCCTCTCAGATAAAATGGTACCCAGAAAGGAAGGAAAAAATTAGAGACAGGAACAAATATCAGTGAAAGTTAAAAGCAAAAGTCCAAACTAAGCCCATGGCATGGGTGCGGAGTATAACCATCAGCCACCCACAGGGAGCCTCTGACAAGGCCAGAGCCTGCATTGGTTCATTGTGGAATTTTGGGGCCGCTGAGAGAAGGTGTTTTGTGATGATTTTCTTGAATGAATGAACTAAAGCAGTACCTGAAAAGGATGAGAAGGGCCCTCATGAAATGAAGAGCCCAGTACTGAGAAGAAAGGACAGGAAAACACAGAAAAAGAGGCCTGGACTGGAGCCAGGTGACCTGAGGCCCCTGTGTGCTTCCACTTGCCAATCGTGTGACGTGGCTGATTCTGGCATCAGGCCTGTCAGGTTGCCCAACAGTAGACTTGCAGGCTGGACCGTCGAGCCTTGGCGCTGGTGTGCTGGGCTCTAGTGGCAGCAGAGGGGTAGCTGGACTCTCTCCCTTCTGAAGATAGGATTTCTTGTCTTCACTGGGCAGGTCTGTCTCACAAGTGCATGGCTGCTAGATATACTCTGATGGAGCAGAACTCCCCAAGTCTACATTGGCCACCTGAGCATCATGTCCCCCGATGGACAAATAACAGGTGGCCATCTTGTCACGTAGAACTGTAAGGCTACAAGATCCCTCTCTTAGTCATATCACAGAACTTTTCAGACCTCTGCTTTTATATCTGAAAATGGGTTCATGTGGTACCCACTGCTGAGGGGAAGACCTGAGGCCTCACCAAGATGGTGAGTTTAGACCAGTGCCTGGTAACCAGCAAACACCAGTGCCATTCTTCTCCTAATAAACCTGTACTGTCCAAATAATCAACGCCTGGTTGCTGGCTTTCCAAGTCATGAACACAGAGGCTGACAGGAAGTGATTTGAGACAGGTCTTGGGTGTCACTTGTCCCTGGTCTTCCTTATTCTGTTGATCTCTTTCTCCCTTTCTTCTCTTCTCATCACAGAATAGAAGGAAGTTCTAATTCGGTCTCTGGGTTAAGATATATGGATAATTTACAAAAAGAGCCTGTGAAGTGATTCTGAAGACTCCCAGCTCGAGGAACTCAGCATTAGAACAGGTGCCCTTTTGCAGGGCCACTGGATTCTGTGCAGTAGTGCCTGTGATGTTACATAACCCCTTGTGCGCATGTTTTACTTTGATGGTTTGAAAGGAGTGACATTAAAGACAGAGAAATATGGCAGCCTAGAGAATAGGTTTTCTGACTTTGTCTCACTCATTTCTTAGTATGAGATGAGACTGGTTTGCTTTGATAGCCTTTTCACCCTCTTCCTTGCAAAACCCAAGGTGGAAGCCTCATTTCTTTGGCAGCTGGATGCTGTGACTTCAGAGGTGAGCCTTCTTAGAGACCATCTGTTAGAGAGCGGTTCTTAGAGACATCCAGAAAGGATGTCTGGGACACCCTGCCACTCTGCTACCTTCCATGGGGCTGAGCCTCCGAGGCTGCATGTAATGGATGGATGTGCGCCCTAGAGTTAATAAATAACCATCTTCGCCTGATTCTCTCGAATCCATCCTGCGCATAACTGCCAGAACACGCTATCAGAAATAGATCATGTCTCGCTTAAAGTTCCCACCACCCTCATGGTCAAGCCTGGGCCCATTGGCAAGACTGGCAAGCCCTTTGGGATCTGACCAATGCTGCTGCCCATTTGTGTCTCTTGCTGTGCTCTCTCTGCCACCCAGTGTCCCTTGCAGATGGCTGAATGCACATTCTTTCCCCTTCATCCCTCTTTCACAGGGGCCCTCTGCTGGGATGTCCTCGTCCCCTCTGTTTAACTTCATTTGCCCTTTGAGATTCTACTCGGCTTTCAATACCTTGGAGGACAATAATAATGAGACAATAGTTAACGGGTGCTGTTTATTTACTGCATGCCCCCCCCTCACTGAACTGAGTACTTTCTTTGTATACACTTGTACCTGTGTAATGTACACAGCAGGCAAACAGGGAGTGAGGCACCATCGTTACTGACCCTTCCTAGGTCTCCCCATTTGGATAAAGATGAACGTTTTTTGTGCTTCTGGAACATCTCTGGGATAGACTGCACTGTTGGTGTGGATTTACTTCTCTATCCCTTGTACTAGGCAGTGTGATCCATTTGTTCATACATGCACTCAACAATAAGTATTGAGCACCAACTGTGTGCCAGGCACTGTGTTCGGTCCTGGGGGTAAGTAACTGGTGAAGTGTCTGCCCTCAGGGAGCTGACAGTCTCCAAGGAATGGGCCAGAAGGGAGATTCACAGAGATCTACCAGATCAACTGGACGCCAGTGGCCCACATTGGTTATCCTAGCTACTTGGGAGGCTGAGATTGAAAGGATCACCGTTCAAGGCCTATCTGGGCAAAAAGTTAGCAATACCCCATATCAACCAAAAGCTGAGAACAGTGGCAGGCACCTGTCATCCAGGCTCTTCAGGAGGCTGAGATAAGGAGGATCACAGTTCCAGGCTAGCTGGAAGAAAACAGGTTTTTCAAGACCACATCTCAAGGGAAAAAAGCTGGGTGCAGTCACCCCAGCAATCATGGGAAGTGTAAAATAGGAGGACTGTGGCCCCGGCCAGCCTGGACAAACAGCAAGACCCTATCTCCAAAATAACCAGACCAAAAATGTGACTCAAGTGGTAGAACGCCTGCTAGCAAGCATCTGCCTAGCAAGTGCAAAGTCCTGAGTTCAAACCCAGTACCTCTAAAAAAAATCTAGAATACTGTATCATCAGAGTAATCACAGATTGTGAGAAGTGATGAGTAGAAGCAAAATAAGATGCAATGCAGAATCATGGAACACGGTGGGGGGCTAAGAGGCTTTTAGACAGGGTGGTCAGGGAAGGTGGCCTCTCTGAAGCTAGGACATTTGTATTGAGAACCGTGGGGAGAGAAAGAGCCAGCTGTGGGCAAACAGGGTGGAAATGATCAGGTGTAGGGAAGAGCATGTGCAAAGGCTCTGAGGCCTTTGAGCTGCTGTACTTGGGGAACCAAGAGGAGGCCGGGCTGGCTGGATAATAAATTAAATGCAAGGGGCCAAGCAGCAGAGCCTCAGGGACCAGCTCCTGAGGCTCAAAGCCAAGGTTAGGAACTAGGATTTTTTTTCTATTTATTAGCAAATTAATTTACAAATTAATGGGATTCACTATAATATTTCAATGCATGCATATATCATGTGTGGGTTCTGTCCATCCATCCTTTTCCTATACTTCCTCCCCACCTCCCTTCTCCTCTCTGGATTTTATACTAAGATCAACAGGACATGATTGGAGGGTGTATAGATTGAATATTTGTTAGAAATAAGGGCAAAATAGTTTCTGCTGAGTATTGAGGGGGGAGAGAGGGAGGGGGCGGAGTGGGTGGTAAGGGAGGGGGTGGGGGCAGGGGGGAGAAATGAACCAAGCCTTGTATGCACATATGAATAATAAAAGAAAAAGGAAAAAAAAAAGATTGAATATTTGTGTCTGCCCCCCCCCCGCCATTCATATTGTGAAATCCTAACTTCCAAGGTGATGGTATTAGGAGGAGGTGCCTTTGGGAGGGGTTTAGGTCATGAGGGTGGGGTCTTCATGATTAGAACTAGCCCCTGTAAAAGAGACCCTAGAATGCTAGCTTGGCCCTTCCATCTGTGAGGATGCAGCAGGGTGCCACCTATGAATCAAGAAGCAGTCCTTGACAAACACCTCATCTGCTGCACCTTGACCTTGACCTTGACCTCCCAGCTTCCAGAACTGTAAGGAATAAGTTTGCTGTTTATAATCCACCTAGTGTATGGGATTTTGTTCCATCAGCATGAACAGACTAAGACAAATGGCTTTAAATGTGGGAGTAATACAGTCTAGCTTCCATTTTAATTCCTCTGGCAAACCACAGGATAGTTTAGGGCCAAAATGGCCTCAGGAAGAGCAGGTAAGAGGCTTTTGGGTTCCCAGACTTGGGGGAGTGGTGGCCTGGGAGCTGGGGGCAGGGGCCGGTGGGGGGGGGGAAGACAATTGGGAGATGAGATTAATGAGCAGACTGAGGCTGAAGTCTGAAGGTATGGCCCAAGGGACTTTCTGTTATGGGGAAGGGGAGGGAGGAATCAGAATTTTCCTGGGCTTCCAGCCTGAGCGACTGGGAAGCATAATTTACTCACTAGGAGAAACCCCAGGAGGGAGCTGAGTTAGGAAGAAATCAAAAGAAACACCTTGAAAACAGAGACCTTGCCTCACTCATCATCGGTACCCTATGCACCCAGCCCTGTGCCTGGCACACAGTAGGCACTCAGTATGTGCCTACTGAATGCACAATACTCAAGTCTACCTGACCAGTGGGGGAATGCTTCTTTGGATGTACAGGCACTACGGGGGTACCTGGCTGGGCCTCAATCAGGAGGCTCCATCCACCTGATTTACAGGATCCAGGGCAAAGTGAAAAGAGGGCTGGCCCCTCAATTAAACTACTGCAGTAGATCAGTAAAGCAAGCCCAGGATGCAGCGCCACTGTCCAGTCACAGGCCCAAAGCAGGCTTTGCTCCTGTATAGGACATCGACCTCTTTCGGATAAATGTAGATCCACCTAGGGCTTCTGGGATAAAGGCTGGTGTGGAACTCTCCCCAGAAGCAGCAGAAGGACCCCAGATTTCTCAGGAGTCCATCAGGGAGGGGCTGTGGGCGGCTGGCATCACATGGAGCACGTCGGCATGTATCCATCCTTGATGATGTGTCTCTCCTCTCAGGGAAGACTCTTGCATGGCTGGGGTCCCCCTGGGACAGCCACCAGGAGCCCTGCTCTCTAGACTCCAGGCTCCAAAGGCTGACAGCCCCCAGAGCCACCACTCTTAAGGAGGAAATAACCTTCCCACTCCTTTTCTTTTTTGTCCTTCTCCTCTAATACTTGTACCTTTGTCAAATCAGGTTAGTTTGGGATTATAAAAGTAATAATAAATAATAGCTGCTCATTATTCAGCCCCTGCTGGATGCCGGGGACCAGGCTGAGCATCTAATCTGCACCATGTTTAATCCTCACAGCTACCCTGGAAGTTAGGTAGGATCCCCATTCTACAGAGAGGAGAATGGAGGCTCAGCAAGGTCAAGTCACTTGTCCAAGGTCAATGCCAAGGGCTCGGTACATGGGAGAAGAATAATAAGAGAAATCACCATTATGGATTTAACTGCTCCTCTGTCATCTTGAATCTTGTGAGGACTCTCCACAATGGAAGGGGTTAGTGGGATCAGAGAGCTCCTGCATGTGACCTGCGGTCACACAGCTGGTGAGGGGCAAAGCTGGGCTTTGAACCCCTGTCTCTCTGATTCCAAAGCTCAGGCATGGTTTCGTGTGGGAGATGAGGTGCACCGGTTCTTCACTGTCTGGTCTTAGACAAATTTCCTAACCTGTCTGGAAAATCTCACCACCTTGGATTGTTAACATGGCCCCAGCCGAAAGCCGAGCGCTGTGTCTGCCATTAAAAACAAAAACAAAAAGGAAGTTTATTCTTTCCTCTCTGTTCCTTCTCTGTTGATAGATTCAATGCGCAGGTCCCCTGCTCATGGAGAACAACAATAGGTGGGAAAGGAACACATTAATGTCTGCATTTGTCTCCAAAGCCAAGGCAGACTGGGGCTCACGGTCCTTTGGTATCTGTGTGCATTTCTCCATGCCAGCCTTTCTGCCTGGAGTGTCCCGTCTGCCTCTCCAAGGCGGATCCTCCAAGGCCCAGTTATGATGGGATTATGTATTAGTGAGGTTTCTCTACAGAACAGGGAGTCCCCAAAGCTCATGAGCCACGCCTCACTCTCCATGGCTTCCTGTGTGCCTGTGAGTTTTCAGTATGCAGTGAGTCTGGGTCAGTGAGGTACTGCTGTGTAACAAGCCACCCCCAGACTCAAAAGGCCTTAAACAGTGGGGTCTCTGCATGCCCACGAGTCTGGGGACAGCTGAACGGCTCCGTTGCTCTCAGTTGGGTTTCTGTATACACCATCAAGGCCAGCTGTAGTTCAGTGAGCTCTGCTTTCTGGGCAAAGACTTGGGGTCAGCTGACTGCAGACAGGTCTAAGATGACCTCAGAGGGACCCTCTGGCTCTTCCATGGTCTCTGTCCTGTAGCTGACTGGCCCAGGTCAGTGACGTGGCTACACGAGGGTTCTGAGAGCGAGGGGACCTTGAAGGAGTTACCTTTAGGTCTGGCCTCAGTGTCCAGTGACATTACAGGTCCATCAGATTCATCTCGTTCCCTTGGCCAAAGGAGCCACATGTCCCAGCTCAGAGTCAGCATGGAAGGGCGCTGCTGAAGACGGTGGATAAGGCACTGAAGACGGTGTGCGTAACTAAAGTTTATTAATTTAATGGCCATGTACTGGCATGCTCCAAGGCCCATCCTGAGCCTTTTCTGTATTAACATAGTTGATCCTGACAGCAGCCCTCTGAAGTGGTGACTAAGTTTTTCTCTCATTTGTCAAAGAACCTGAAGCACGATAAGGTTAGGTGACTTGCTCAAGGTCACACAGCTAAGAGGCTAGAACCTGAATTTGAACCTGGACAGTTTGGCCTTAGTGACTAGGCTTGCGTCCCCACAGCGGGCTTTCTGCCTCTTGATACCCCACAAACCTTCACGTTGTCTGCAGCCACTCGTGTTAGGCAGGAGTAATGGCTTGACAGGCTCCTCTTTGAGGGCAGTGGCTGTTTTTAATCTGAGGGTGTGGCACTGTGAGATATGACCCTCACGGCTCATTTAAATGCAAACTACTTCAAAGGCTAGCCCAAATTTTATTGCCTTGGCAGCAGAGCTGGCTTGCAGAAAGATAGACTCCAAAGTTTTATGAACTGTCACCATGGCAATTTCGAAGACATTGGTTACCCAGAAAGATTTCCTGACACTTGTTATTCATAATGGCGCTGGCGAGTCCCAGGCAGGCTGATCTGTGGCTTTTACTCAACTAACGGATGAGGTCTCTGGGTACAGATTCCTGGCATTCGATCTTGTTAGAGCAGGAAGGATTCCGTGGGCTCCGAGCAGCCCCATCTCCCAAGGGGGGCATAGAGTCCTTCTGGACAGACAGTGATAACATGGCCCCTCAGCTTGATAAGAAGCAGTGGTGTCACCAGAGTTCTAGAGGCCTGGCCCCAGCTGCCTGAGGCTTGCCTTGCCTCATGCCCTATCCCTCCGTTTGTACCTCCTGCTCGCCGAGTGGGTCACAAGGGTCAGTGGCTCCAGTGTTCCCTGTGTGAGAGGCAGTCCCTTGTAGGAATGACTGAAACTTCCAAATCTAAAAGAAATGGGTTCAAGCCCCTGCTGTGTGACCTTGGGAAGCTTGCTTGACTTGCTGAGCCTCAGTTTCTTCCTCTGCAAAATGGGACGAATAATGTTATGGAGAATTGGAGGGGTGGTATGTTTAACTTTGCACAAGGTCAGGAGAATGAACCTCCTTCAGTGTCTCTCATTCTCACCATTGTGACTATGTGATACCCTGTCTAAAGCCCCCCTTCTGACCCCTGGGGGGTGTACACAGCACCTACTGTGTGCTGGGCACTGTGGCAGGCATTTTGTGCACTTGTGCTATTTCTTTGTCACAATCCCTGAGGGATCAGGATCTCTTATTGTGATTTGACAGACAAACAGGATGGGGTCAGGAGGGGTTAAGTGACTTGCATGAGGTCCTCACCCAGCACAGGCAGAGCTGGCTTGGAGCCCAGGTGGTGCTAACACCAAGGTCCATGGCTCTGGGCAGCTGGCAGGAGCCAATCAGTGTTAAGTGGGACAGGACAGGGGGTCCCTTTGGATTCTTCAAGGTGGACACTCAGCGTCCCAACTGGGAGGGTCCTGCTGGGAGTAAGCCCTGCCTGTTCTCATTACCAACGGGATACTGAGACCTAGGAAAGCAGGTGACCAGCCCAGAGACACAGCCAGTTGGGGGCAGAGGCAGTGTGACTTGATTGTGGGGAGGAGACCCCATGGGACAGGAAAGCCAGCTAGCTGTCTGCCCTCATCTGGACACCTCACACACTTCTCACCACCAACCTGCCTGCTGCCATCAGGGGATGAGGCTGTGAGGCAACGAACCAGCCTCTGTCAGAGACCCCAAGGATAAGGGACTTTTCCTTCATTCATCTGACATCAGCTACAGGCACACTGTGTGCCAGGCGCAGAGTCTAGTCTAGATGCTGAGTGCCTGTAGCTTGGTGGAGCGCTCTGAGGACAAGGGCCGGTCTTTTTACCTCCATCTGCCCTGCAGAGCCTGGCAGAGTCCTGCTCCAAATAACAAAAACAACCAGTAATGGTAAGACAGCTGTACCAACATGGAGGGTTGAAGGTGCTTTGGGGACTTTGGACTTGTCTCCATTGTCCTTCCACACAGCCCTGTGAGATGGGTATGGATGTCCCTGTTTTATAGATGAGGAAACTGAAGCCCAGAGACGTTAAGCAACTTGCCCAAGGTCACAGGCTAGACAGTGAGAATCTGACTCCAAAATCTGCTCACAGTGCTGCAGGGAATCCCATTGCAAATTCACTCATTCACCATTGGTCAATTCAATGCTTACTCAGTACCAGGCATGAGGAATTTGGCTGTTGACACACAGACAAAACGCTGCTGTCATGGACCTGACCTTGTAGAAAGACAGGCCATAGGCAAAATTAAAAGTTAAAATACATGGGCTGGAGGGAAACAAAGTGGGGAGGAGCTGGGGAGCCCTGGGGTGTAGTGTTAAGCAGACTGGTCAGAGATGATCTCAGAGATGAGGGAGCAATATGGAAGGGGACCAACAACCTTGGGCTTCTCCCGAGCTTTTTTTTTTTTTTCAGAGAAATAGAAAAAGGGCCTCCTGTGCCCCGCCAGTGCCCTGCTACTCAGAGTTCCAGGGAGCAGCTGCTTTCCCAAGGGGTGATTTCTCCCCAAGCCCTTTAGAGGTTTCTAAGCAACCTGTTTTCTGTTGCAAAGTCAGCAGTGTTCTTTCCCCAGAAGAAAACTGTGTTAGTCAGCTTTCTGTCACTGTAACAAAATACCTGAGATAATTCACTTATAAAGAGGCAAGGTTTATTTTGGATCACAGTTTTGGAGGTTTAGGTTCATTGTCAATTGGTCCCATTGCCTTTTTGGGCCTATGATGAGGCAGCACATTGTGGTGGGGGAATGTGGGGTGGAACAAAACCTCTCATTTTAAGAAAGAAAGAGGAAGAGACCAGGGTCCTACAGTCTGCTCAAGGGCACACACCCAGTGACCCAAATGCTTCCCACTAGGCCCTATGTCTTCTTAGGATTCTTATTATTCCTCCTTCCTTCTGCCTCTTCCCTTCTTCTTCCACCTCCCTCTCTCCTTGCAGTGCTGGGGAATGAAACCTAGGACCTGGCACAAGCTAGGCAAGTGCTCTACCAGTGAGCTACACCCCCAGCCCCAGGCCACATGTCTTAGTTTCCACAATCTCCCATGTAGGGCACAAACCTTTTGCCACAGAACCTATGAGGGCACTTTAGATCCAAACTGTGGAAACAATGTAGAGAGAGAAAGAGCCTTGGACTTGGGGGAGAAGGCCTGCATTCTGCTTAGCAGCTGTGTGACCATAGGCAAGAAGCCTGACCTCTCTGACCCCTGTATTCATTGCAGGATGGACACTGGCTCGCACTCTGAGGCCATTGTGAAATTATTCTGAGGTGGTGGCTGAGAAAACAGTTGGAAAACTCAAACTCCTCCCTCAGAAGGGCCACAGTGTTGCTTCTGTTGCTGACTCAACATCTCTTTTCTGTCCTATTTTGTTGCTGTGAGGCATTCAGAGGGTCCCAGTGGGGCTGGTCTCCCCATGTATTCCCAGGTCTAACATCCGTGCCCCCCACCTACCTCAGGAAAACCTACCCAGTCTCTGTTGTGTCTTAAATGTTCTTGCGGGAGCTCAGTCTTTACCCTTGGAGCTGCTAGAAGTACCCAGTTACCTTGATTCTTTCATTTCACAATGAGTTATGAAAACCCTACTATGCATCCAGCATTGTTCTAGACACTGAGGACTGAGCTGAGCAAAACAGACCAGTGTGGGGAGGCCAGGCTGTGACAGCTGTAATAATCTGTCCTGTACTGTGGTTTCTGCCACTGGCTTCAGCATCCCTGGGGAGGATGCTGCCTGCTTCAGGGGGATCCTGGATGAGCCTGAGGCCCAATGGATGGGGCAGAGGGTATCAGGAGGAACCCAGTGAGAGAGACAGTTGCCTGTTTCTTCTACAAGGAGATTTGGGCTTACTGTTCAGAGGGTGGAGCCAAGGGGGGATAGGAAAGGGCTGGGGAGAAGGTGAGAGGTTTGGGCACTACTGGAGGGAGGGCCACATGGACATTTAAGACCAGGACCCCACCTTCAGCTGGAGGTGGGCTATGTTCCTTCAGTGTGACTATCTCCTCTGTCCCAACCACCCCAACCACAGATCTCGGGCACAGGCAGCAACTCTGACTTTGTGAGTAGATTCTTGGTGCATGGGAGAGAGGCAGGCTAGTGTGTGAAAGACAACCCAGAGCAAGAGGAACCTGAAGTCTGCAATGACCACAGATGAGACCTGCCCCTGGGGGTCTGCAGATGAAGTGAGGAGGTCTTTGGGCTTTTGCAGGGTGTGGAATTGGTAGGAGTTGATGGCAGAATTTTTCCAGAAACAAAGAGCAGGTCAGGCCCTGGGTTGTGTTCCTGGAGAATTGAACCAGTAACTGTGCTGCTCTGAGGGCCAAAGAGGATAAACAAGATCGGCAGATGCCTCACCAAGGAAAGGCCCTTTGAAGGTTGAATAGGAGTCTGCCAGATGGTGAGAGGAGTTAGGGCATCCGAGGCAGTAGGAACAGTATTTACAAAAGCAAAGAGGACAAAAGGCCTGGCTTGTTCCCAGAATGGGTGGCTGGCTCCTGGGCAGGAACAGAAGCACATGAAAAGCAATAGGTCTGGGAGGGTGGGTGGGAAGAAGACCCCTCAGACTTGCATCTACAATGTAATTCTAGACATTTCTGTGTGCATGGAGGAGCCCATGCAGAGCTGGGACTGAGCACCCAATTCCAGAACTGGCTACCTGCATTTGAAGCCTGGTCCTCCTGTCAACCCACACCGTGTCCTCACGTCCCCTCTACTCTACAAAGCATGGCTTCCTGCTCTTTAATGTGCAGCTCCAAAACCCAGAAAGCAAAGTGCTGGGAACCAGAAGGCTTTTTTTTCATGAGCTCGGCACATTCATTTGGCAGTCAAACCTGGTCCATAGAACATAAGGCTCTCTCTCCACAGGCTCCCATTTCCCAGGTTGCAGCAAGTGGCTGCAGAGAAGCCTTCGGGTGCTTCACTGCAGCCCTGTTCTGGATCCCTGCAACCCTTCTGTGACATCCAGCAGGTCTGTCTGAAATGCCAACACCTCTTCACTCTGGAACACATCTGGCCCTGAGGGCTTTGGGGAAAGGACTGTATGTTGGTAGTGTCTGCATTACTGGGATGTTGAGGATGAAAATCAATTCATTTAAGTGGAGCCCTTAGAACCATGCCAGCCAGCGCCTGCTAAACACTCAGTGAGTGGGAGCGTCCCCGGGCTTGGTTTCATTACACGTTAAACTCTACAGTCTTTTGGTAGAGCTAGGTGCAGAGCTGGGGTACAGTGAGCATGCAGATGGGATGGGGTGGCCTTGGCTCAGCTGGGGCCACAAGAAAGCAGGCCTTTGTGTTTCGCTATGGCTGAGTGTGCTGCTCTGAGTGCTGGCCCTCAAGCCCACCTTTGGCCAGAGCTTACAGTGGGCATCCTATGCCCTCAGCAGGCAGTCTACATGCTCCTGGCAGCCCAGGCCTAGCTTGTTACCCTTTTGTCCTCAGCACCAGACAGGGCACCCAGCCGTTGTTTACTGACTTGAATCCCAACTATTGACTAAAGAGAAGCCACATGGAGACCTGCTTAGAAAACACCTGGACACTGTGCTAATACCCAACCCCAAGATTTACACACACACGCAGGCATACACACATGTACGCTCACATACAGATAACACACATGTGCACACGCATGCACACACAGAGATGCACACACCTGCATGTGCACACAGACACACACATTAAAACCCAACTTTATCCTGGCCCTCTTAAAGCTCCAGAGAAATCAGTGTCTTAAAATGATGCTCATTTTGCTGTTCTCTATCAGAAGAAGGGACTCAAGGGCAAGGCCCATTCTACATCAAAGCCACCCCTCCTTTTGTTTATGAAGCACTGTTTCCTTCACCAATTCCCTTCAGGAGCCACTTGGCTGAACGCAGAGGGTTCCAGATGTAGCCACGCCCATCCTCCAGATGTGATCTGCCCACAGAGACCCCGAGGCTCCCCTCCCCGTGTGCAGGAAGAAGCAAACAGAGGTGCCTGCAGAGATCCCTCACATTGCCTTGACTTGAAAGATTCTTGGGTTTTGCTAAACTCCTCCATGCTTTTCATAATCGAGAGACACCAGATCCACTGTTGGCTCCAGTCTGAGCACACAGGTCCTGCCTGCACGACTGAGGTCAGCCGGATTAAGAGCAAAACCCACCCTCACAAGCCTGGGCAGCAGAGACCTGGCACTGTGTTAATCAAGCAAGAAAGGGAAAATCTGAAGACCCAGCACTCCTTGGTGGGAGTGTGGGTAGAAGCAGAGCCAGTCACCTGGGGGTTATTTTCCACTGCTGTGGACCTAGCTGGAGGAAGGGGAGAGAGGGAAGCTGGCCAGTCAGTGACCTCATGGGTGTGTAGAGTTCAAAGGGGCTCTCGCTTTTGGCTGGGGAGTGTGGGGGCATCAGGGTCAGGAAATCAGATAGCCAAGGACCAGAGTGTGTGCAACACGCTGTAGGGAGCTGCAGGCTGGGGATGGGAGCCTTTGAGGGTGACCTTGCAAACAAACAACTCTACTTCAAAGATCCAGGCTGGGTGGGAGAGAACCATCTACAAAGACAAGCTGCTTCTGTGCCGTGGATTGTAAGCCAGGGCATTCCTACCCAGGAGCGACAAGGACCCCTCTTCTTAATTGATAAGGTTATTTGACAAGTAGTACTGAGCACCTACTCTGTGTCAGGCACCGTTGTAGGCAAGGGAGATAAAGATGAACGAGGTAGTCAAGTGCACTGCTCTGTGCAGCTTAGATCCTGATGGAGAAAAATAATAAGTAAATAGACTCCTGAGTACTATAGCCTCTGATGATGTGAGGCGCTATGGGAAAACAGAGAGAACATGGAGGAGGAACAGGATGGGTGTTATGTCATCGTTCTTTCTCATACTTAACATTAGTGGAGTGTTTAGTTGCCTCAGACTGTTTGCTAGGAGTCTTAAACCTGTGATTTACAGCGGTTAACACTCAGCCACTCATCCTGTGTTACTCTGTAAGCACAGGCTTACAGATCTTGTGTGTCCAGCCTCAGGTGGTGCAGCAAAAATGTGGTCCAGCCAAAATGAGCAGGGCCATCTAACCTGGAAGGCTTACATATGTGCAGGTGACCATCCTGTGCCTCGGCTCTCTCATCTGTACAATGATCAGTGTGTGGATTCTAGGAGTTTGTTAAACAGCACCTCTCTTCTAACACCCCGTAAGTTTGGAATTAGTGGAAGGGTGTAACCCAAAAGCCTGTAGGCAGACAAGGATTTACAGTGTCTCACTAATGACGGTAAAAGCTGGGATGCAGCCAGTGGTTTACCTTTGGGTTTCCTAACACCAGACAGCAGCACAAGTCACTGTAACTTAGCCCAGCTCAGCCCAGCCACAGGCAGCTCCAGACGGCCACAGGCCTCTCTGGAAGACAGAGTCTTAAGATTCCACAGCAGCTGAATGTGAATATCCTGTAGGCAGCTGGTTCCCAAAAACAGAAAAGAAAGAAGGGAAAAGGGGGCTGGTTTTTGCATGCTTAGCTGGCTCCCAAGCTGGCTTAGTGCTAGAAAACCAAAGGTGGCAATAGGCAACCTGGGTTCAAATCCTGTCTTTGCCCTTTGGTAAATAGATGACCTTGAACAAGGTATCCAGCCTTTCTGGGACTTGATTTACTCATCCCCTAAAATGGGGACCGAATTAGCATGCATCTCATGGGTTCCTGTGAGGAGTGAAGTGACCATGTCATGTCTATACATTGACAGTGCCTGGCAAATAGGAGCACTTACTAGGATAGCAGGTTGAGCCATCTGAAGAAGTTGTCAATATTCACTTCTTTTTGACTGTAAAACTGGCAAGTTTATACGGTGGTTATTGAATTGTTACTTCTTAGTAACATACTTCTAGTAGGGACTCCCCACAAGAAGGGTTAGTGGGTGGGTAACCTGCCTGGGATCTCAGGGAAAGTTGAGTGCCTGGTCTTCCCACCCTCACTCCACCTAGCATCCTTTGTCCTAAGTAGGCCCTGGGCTGGCCCTCACCTCTCGTGCTGCAGTGCCCAGTTGACAGGTGTGGGAAACCAGTGTGGACAAGGCCCTTTGCAGACCTGGATGCTCACAATTTATCAAACAGAGCAGCCTGCCATCTGCGAGGTCACCCCTGGGCCTTGTCACTTATTGCAACTGCTTATTAAAGACAAGATTAACTGCCCCTGGCCTGGTGGCACTTGTCCCAGTGTCTGGTTCTGGCTAGCAGAGCCTTAGCTGGGTGGGGCCACCCCTGCTACTTGAGATGGAGGCCAGAGATGGGGAAACCCACCCAGAATGGAGATGTGGGCAGGAAAGCACTGAGCCATCTGGGAAGCTGGGGCCAGCCTTGATGCTCACTGGCCAGCTGGGTAACGGGAGATCTTGGTCTAATTGGGAGATGACAGGAGAGGGAGGGTGAGATGTGGATGTCTTAGTCCCAGCAGTATCCCTGTCATCTTACAACAGTTGTTGCTGTCAGAGAGAACAGTTGTGAAATATTGAGCATGCCAGGCATGAAGGCGGCATTTAATAAATAGTACATCGTTGGGTGGCATCATAGATAGGGCCGTAACTACACAGTTGATGCCTAGTGTTTTGGGTATAAATTATAATAATATTATTCTATACGTACACATATATATACATATATATAGTCAGTCAGTGGATTCTCACAAGAATTCTGTGAAAGATGTTATTACTCCATTTTACTGAGGAGGAAACCAAGGCACAGAGAAGTTAAGTAGCCACTGCAAACTAACAAGTGTTGGAGGTACAGGAAAGATTTTGAAACTTGAGGGAGATCTTAAGGGATCATCTGGAGAAGCCTAATCGTCTTCCAGAAAAGAAATCATTTTTTTGTCTCCCTGGAATCTTAGGACAGGGCACAGAACCAGGGGCTCCCACTGCAGGCCAAGGGGAAAGAAAAGAAGAGAGGAAGTAGGTATTCAGACAGCCCCTGATGTGTAATAGTCTGATTTCCGATTTTCCAACTTCACAGTGCTAGGATAGTGACACGCATTCAATAGGAACTGTAATTCTTCAGGTTTTGTATTTTGATCTTTTCCTGCCTACTGATGTGTGGTATGATCTTCTCGTTCAGTGCTGGGCACCCAGTCAGCTTTGCCGTCCTGAGGGGAGACCACCCATTCTCTACAATGTATGCTAGTCAGTAAGTGACATGAGTGCTCCAATACTGTGTTATAAGTGGGCTTTGTGTTACAACTGTGCCCATGGCACAGGCTAACAGAAGTGTTCTGAGCACGTTTAAGGTGGGCCAGCCGAACTGTAATATTCGTCATTTTCATCTTACGCTATCTTCAGTTTACGATGGATTTATCAGAACATCTCCCCATCATAAGTCTAACACCATTGGGGTGAAATAGTGGCTGAAAGGTAGCAAGCCCTTACTATGTGCCCCCTCCATGGTTTATCGTATTGATCTGTACGATAGCAATACTGTGAGGTTGGCAGGGTTCTACCCACAGCGTACAGCCTTTATAGATGGGTCTCAGTGCAGAGGGGACACTGCAGCAGCTCTTGCTGGGGCTCGGAGGGCTCAGCATGCCAACACTCGCTACAGGTAGGCTCTCCTGCCTCGGGGCCTCCTCTGTGAATGGAGGATGAAAGTCCCCTCACTGAGCTGTGAGGCTCAGTAGTGTGGGGTGCTAACTCCTAGCCTGTACATGGGGTCCTACAGCAGTGATCCTTTGCCCTGAGACTTTATCTACCACTGCAAATTGGGCCCAGAGGGTGAAGTTCCCAGACATCCCCCTTGGACCACTTTCCAACCTCCTACCATCCCTGACTGTGTGTGGAACCCAAAGTTCCAGACGACTTGGTTTCTAGGGCTCCTTGATACCTCTTAAACCTGAAGAAAAAAGAAGCTGGCCCTTGTCAGGAAGGATATTGGAGACCAAAGAGAGAACCCTAAGGGGCTTTTGAACACGTCTGATGTGCAGGCCCAGAGAACAGCCACTTATCCGTCCTCATATGTCTGCAGCAGAGACAGATGCTTGAGACTGGAGAAGATCTCTGCTGCTGCTGCTACTGCTGCTCCTGCTGTGTGTGTGTGTGTGTGTGTGCGTGTGTGTGTGTGTGTGTGTGTGTGTGTTCATGCATGTACAGATTGATCGTAAAGGCCTCTTCAGTCCCTAAGGACAAAAGTCTAGGAGGATGGAAACCTGCAAAATGGCAAAGGGAAAGGACAACTAGAACAGACACAGAACAAGGGATCCTGGCCTCATCAAAAGACTGGACAAGTCAAAGCTCAGCCAGCTGTAAGAAGAGGGTGAAAAGCATGGACCCTGTAGCCAGACTCCTTGGT
Source organism: Castor canadensis (assembly GCF_047511655.1). Taxonomy (NCBI): domain Eukaryota; kingdom Metazoa; phylum Chordata; class Mammalia; order Rodentia; family Castoridae; genus Castor; species Castor canadensis. Next base: position 143,336,020 of record NC_133393.1, read on the forward strand.
TTGAAATCCTCCTGTACTGTTTAATAGCTGTGTGACTGTAAGCAACTTATTTGGCCTCTCTGTTTACATCTGTAAAATGGATCTAATAGATAGAATCTAGGCCATGGGTATGCTCTCCCTGGAAAGACTGAGGACAATGTCTGCCACAAACATCCTGAGGGATATGCCAGCTTTGGTCATCACTGTTGCCATTCCTGACCCAAGTGGGGGACTTAACTGTCCAGTTTGACAGATGTTTATCTGATCTAGTACTCAGGGCCTTTGTAGTACAAAGGTGAATGGTCCCCAGAAGACAAGACATATGACAAATCTAAGCAGCCATGGCCTCACAAGGTTTAGCTGACTGGGAATTCTCAGTGGTGTCACTACAGGAAATCAGGTATCTGGGCTGTGACCTTGGCCTTTTGACATCCCTTAGCACCATAATCACAGACAGTCCTCACTGGAGAACAGAGGTTGCCTCACTCTCCTGCCCCTGCTTTACAGAGGAAGGATGACATCAAGGTCCCAGGAAGC